>NC_091306.1:21428795-21490742 GCF_038502225.1 Cherax quadricarinatus | reverse complement strand
AAAATCTCTTTCGATGTTCAGTGCATTCGGCAGGGTTTGACGACATAACTTAACACAAGCCAGGTGCTCTGGGGTACTGGACTTAAGAAATGAGGCCACCATTTACAATCCTTCTAAGGATAAGAAGACAGTACTGAGGGATCACTACAGTAGTCCTGCAGGCCTAATCTAGGCAGGTTCAACTCACACCCAATCATGTACTCGTCCAACCTGTAAGGTTACCCCAAGTTCTCGCCTCACTGGCGGAGACTACTGCTGGTATTCTCTTGAACACTGTAAACAAGGTCTGAGATGTTCATAGTGCAGCTACAACACTCGGATCAGTAGTGAGACTGCTCTGAAAATCTGTATTCTTAATTCTGTCCCTTCAAGGGGATTCCTTGATACTGATGAAGGGCTCTTGATTCAAGGAATACACTCTGTTGTTGTTGTTGTTATTATTATTATTAATAATATTATTATTTTGCTGTGGAAGTTTAGAAGATGAATTTAATGTTTAGAGTTCAGAGAAGAATGTTTCTAAGAGTTAAAGACTCACACATACGAACAATAGAATGTTTATGAAAATTATTAGACTCAGACATATAAACAAGAGTCTGTGGAAAGCAATATATCAACTTCTTACCTTCTTTTAACATAACAGGTTACCAGAGAGTAACCAGGAACTGACACTTAAGAGACTAACACCCGAGATATCTAACACTGAGAGATCTAACACCTGAGAGATCTAATACATGAGAGATCTAACACTTCAGAGATCGAACACCTGAGATATCTAACACCTAAGAGATCTAACACCTGAGAGATCGAACATCTGAGAGATCGAACACCTGAGAGACCGAACACCTGAGAGATCGAACACCTGAGAGATCTAACGCTTCAGAGATCTAACCCCTGAGAGATCGAACACCTGAGAGATCTAAAACTTGAGAGATTTAAGTATAGCTGCAGGTTGCCTTGCAATCATCCACAGGCTGCTACCCAGCACTTACCAAGAAGTCAACAAACACACCTGCTGGCTCTCTCAACCAAGATCAATACACTTACAACAATTGACCAAGCCGCAAGATTGAATTACTCTCAAAACTACTAAAATGGGAACCTTAATCTCTTTAATTTCCACACACACAGACATATATATATATATATATATATATATATATATATATATATATATATATATATATATATATATATAAACTAAAATAGGACGCACTTAGGGTAAGATATAAACAACTAATGGAAAAAAGAAGGGCTAGTGAGAGTATAGGCAGTAAGGTTGAAGAGGTATGGGGTAGTTTGAAGGATGTAGTGTTAAGAGTGTTCAGCAGTAATTTGTAGTCACAGGAAAGTGGGTGAGGGAGGGAGGAAGAGCGACTGGTGGAATGATGAGCTAAAGAGAGCAGTAAGAGAGAAAAAGTTAGCAAATGAGAGGATTTTGCAAAGTAGACGTGATACAGGGACGGGGGAGGAAAAAAAAGAGTTTAGGAAAGTGGTGAAGGAATGTAAAAGGAGAGCAAATGAGAGAGTGGGTGAGATGTTATCAACAAATTTTGCTGAGAATAAGAAAAAAGTTTAGCAGTGAGATTAACAAGCTGAGAAAGCCTAGGGAATGAATGGATCTGACAGTTAAAAATAGGAGAGGAGAATTATTAGATGGAGAGTTAGAGGTATCTGAAAAATGGATCGAATATTTCTTAGGAACTATTAAATGTTGATGAAGATAGAGAAGCTGTGATTTCGTGCATTGGGAAGGGAGGTATAACATTTTGCAGGAGTGAGGAAGAGCCAGTTGTGAGTATGGGGGAAGTGCGTGATGCAGTGGGTAGAATGAAAGGGGGTAAAGCAGCTGGGATTGATAGGATAAAGACAGAAATGTTAAAAGCAGGGGAGGGGGGTAGGGTATAATTTTGGAGTGGTTAATATTTTTATTTAATAAATGTATGGAAGAGGGTAATGTACCTAGGGATTAGCAGAGAGCATGCATAGTTCCTTTGCATAAAGGCAAGGGGGACAGAAGAGAGTGAAAAAAAATATAGGGGAATAAGCCTGTTGAGTATATAGGGTAAAGTGTATAGTAGAGTTATTACCGAAAGAAGAGTAAGACGGAGAGTAGGACAGCAGACGAACAAGGAGGCTTTAAGAAGTGTAGGGGGTGTTTAAACCAAGTGTTTACAGTGAAACATATAGGTGAACAGTAGATACGGGTAAAGAGGTTTTAGTGGCATTTATGGATTTGGAAAAGGCGTATGATAAGGTGGGTAAGGGGGCAATTTGGCAGATGTTGCCAATGTATGGAATAGGAGGTAGGTTACTGAAAGCAGTGAAGAGTTTTCACGTGGATAGTGAGGCTCAGGTTAGAGTATGTAGGAGAAAGGGAGATTATTTCCCGGTAAAAGTAGGCCTTAGACAGTGATGTGTGATGTCACAGTGGTTGTTCAGTATATTTACAGACGGGTTGTAAGAAAAGTAAATTCTCGGGTGTTGGCAAGAGTTGTGGGATTAAAAGATAAGGAAACTAACATAAAGTGGGAGTTGTCACAGATGCTCGTTGCTGATGACACTGTGCTTTTTGGGATATTCTGAAGAGAAGTTGCAGAGGTTGGTGGACGAGTTTGGTAGGGTATGTAACAGAAGGAAAAAGTAAGGTGATGAGGATAACAAAAAAATTAGGTACTGAAAGATTGGATATCAAAGTGAAGGAAGGGAGTATGAAAGAAGTGAATTTATTCAGATATCTGGGAGCGGAGTTGTCATCAGATGAGTCTATGAAAGACGAGGCGAATTATAAAATTCATGGAAGGAAAAAGGTGACTTGTACACTGATGAGTGTGTGGAGACAAAAGTTATCCATGGAAGCAAAGAGAGGAATGTATGAGAGTATAGTTATACCAACACTCTTATATGGGTGTGAAGCATGGGTGATGAATGTTGCAAAAAGAAGAAAGTTGGAAGTAGTGGAGATGTCGCGTCTGAGGGCAATGTGTGGTGTGAATATAATGCAGAGAATCTGTAATTTGGAAATTAGGAGGTGCTGGGTTACTAAAAGTATTATCCAGAGGGCTGAAGATGGGTTGTTGAGGTGGTTCGGACAATTAGAGAGGATTCAATGAAACAGAATGATTTGAGGAGCGTATAAATCTATAGTGGAAGGAAGGCGGGGTAAGGGTCGGCCTAGGATAGGTTAGAGGGGGGAGGTAAAGGAGGTTTCGTGTGAGAGTTTAGTTTAATATGTTTATTATGCACCCCATACCCATCCTGTGGGCGGTAGTCAAAAGATTACAGAGGTACATAATTGGTCCAGGGACTGGACTCCAAAGTTTTGATAGCTGAGCAAGTTACAGAGGTAATGAATTCACAATTTACAAAGGTAATGAACTCCAGGTAGGTCTAGTCACAATCATGACAAGTTACAAAGGTATTAACAGATTATAGAGGTACACATTGGGTCCAGGAACTGGGCCCCAAAGTTTTGATGGCTGAACTAGGTACAAGGTAATGAACTCACAAGTTACAAAGGTAATGAATGCTGTAAGAATGGTTACTTGCGTTTATACATGGCTACAATCATGAACAAATTTTAGAGTAATGAGCAATTCACACTTCCACACCCGGTCACAACTGTAGTGAGTTATTGGTGCAAATATCGTGTGAGAGGGGCTTGGACTTCCAGCAAGAGTGCGTGAGTGTGTTACATAGGAACGAGCAGACACATATAGTTTTTATGAATTGAAGTGCTGTTGGAGTGTGAGCAATGTGATATTTATTGAGGGAACCAGGGAAACCTGCAGGCCGGAGATGGAAAGTTTCTGCATTCTGAAGGAAGGGTGTTAATGTCCCAGTATTATAATTCCATCTCTGTCTGGCAAGACAGTGATTGAGTGATGATGAAAGTGTTTCTTTATTTCGGGTCACCCAACCTTGGAAGGAAATGGCCATCGCGTTAATAAATTATATATATATATATATATATATATATATATATATATATATATATATATATATATATATATATATATATATATATATATATATATATATATATATATATATATATATGTATATATATACATAAGAGGAGGAACTGGGCTGTCAAGAATTACATCTTTGAAGGATATTATTTCCCCATCACACAATGTGAACTATATTACCAGTCAGCTGCTGCCTACCACAGCCACCTCCATTATTATTATTATTGTTATTATTATTATTATTATTATTATTATTATTATTATTATTATTATTATTATTATTATTATTATTATTATTATTATTATTATTTACATGTTACGATGTAAGAACACTGTAATCATCCGAAGTTTGTAAAACTGCATCTAAATAAACTTGCTTCATCACTAGTCTCTCACCAGGATCACTAGTCTCTCACCTGGATCACTAGTCTCTCACCTGGATCACTAGTCTCTCACCTGGATCACTAGTCTCTCACCTGGATCACTAGTCTCTCACCTGGATCACTAGTCTCTCACCAGGATCACTAGTCTCTCACCTGGATCACTAGTCTCTCACCTGGATCACTAGTCTCTCACCTGGATCACTAGTCTCTCACCAGGATCACTAGTCTCTCACCAGGATCACTAGTCTCTCACCTGGATCACTAGTCTCTCACCTGGATCACTAGTCTCTCACCTGGATCACTAGTCTCTCACCAGGATCACTAGTCTCTCACCAGGATCACTAGTCTCTCACTATGATCACTAGTCTCTCACCAGGATCACTAGTCTCTCACCAGGATCACTAGTCTCTCACTATGATCACTAGTCTCCCACCTGGATCACTAGTCTCTCACTATGATCACTAGTCTCTCACCAGGATCACTAGTCTCTCACCAGGATCACTAGTCTCTCACCAGGATCACTAGTCTCTCACCAGGATCACTAGTCTCTCACCTGGATCACTAGTCTCTCAACTGGATCACTAGTCTCTCACCAGGATCACTAGTCTCTCACCAGGATCACTAGTCTCTCACCAGGATCACTAGTCTCTCACCTGGATCACTAGTTTCTCACCAGGATCACTAGTCTCTCACCAGGATCACTAGTCTCTCACCAGGATCACTAGCCTCTCACCAGGATCACTAGTCTCTCACCAGGATCACTAGTCTCTCACCTGGATCACTAGTCTCTCACCAGGATCACTAGTCTCTCACCAGGATCACTAGTCTCTCACCAGGATCACTAGTCTCTCACCAGGATCACTAGTCTCTCACCAGGATCACTAGTCTCTCACCTGGATCACTAGTCTCTCACCAGGATCACTAGTCTCTCACCAGGATCACTAGTCTCTCACCTGGATCACTAGTCTCTCACCAGGATCACTAGTCTCTCACTAGGATCACTAGTCTCTCACCTGGATCACTAGTCTCTCACCAGGATCACTAGTCTCTCACCAGGATCACTAGTCTCTCACCAGGATCACTAGTCTCTCATCTGGATCACTAGTCTCTCACCTGGATCACTAGTCTCTCACCAGGATCACTAGTCTCTCACCAGGATCACTAGTCTCTCACTATGATCACTAGTCTCTCACCTGGATCACTAGTCTCTCACCAGGATCACTAGTCTCTCACCAGGATCACTAGTCTCTCAACAAGATCACTAGTCTCTCACTATGATCATTAGTCTCTCATCTGGATCACTAGTCTCTCACCTGGATCACTAGTCTCTCACCAGGATCACTAGTCTCTCACCAAGATCACTAGTCTCTCACTATGATCACTAGTCTCTCACCTGGATCACTAGTCTCTCACCAGGATCACTAGTCTCTCACCAGGATCACTAGTCTCTCAACAAGATCACTAGTCTCTCACTATGATCATTAGTCTCTCATCTGGATCACTAGTCTCTCACCAGGATCACTAGTCTCTCACCAGGATCACTAGTCTCTCAACAGGATCACTAGTCTCTCACTATGATCACTAGTCTCTCACCTGGATTACTAGTCTCTCACCAGGATCACTAGTCTCTAACCAGGATCACTAGTCTCTCACCAGGATCACTAGGCTCTCACCAGGATCACTAGTCTCTCACTATGATCACTAGTCTCTCACCTGGATCACTAGTCTCGCACCAGGATCACTAGTCTCTCACCAGGATCACTAGTCTCTCACTATGATCACTAGTCTCTCACCTGGATCACTAGTCTCTCACCAGGATCACTAGTCTCTAACCAGGATCACTAGTCTCTCACCAGGATCACTAGTCTCTCACCAGGATCACTAGTCTCTCACTATGATCACTAGTCTCACCAGGATCACTTGTCTCTCACTATGATCACTAGTCTCTCACCTGGATCACTAGTCTCTCACCAGGATCACTAGTCTCTCACCAGGATCACTAGTCTCTCACTATGATCACTAGTCTCTCACCTGGATCACTAGTCTCTCACCAGGATCACTAGTCTCTAACCAGGATCACTAGTCTCTCACAAGGATCACTAGTCTCTCACCAGGATCACTAGTCTCTCACTATGATCACTAGTCTCTCACCAGGATCACTAGTCTCTCACTATGATCACTAGTCTCTCACCTGGATCACTAGTCTCTCACCAGGATCACTAGTCTCTCATCAGGATCACTAGTCTCTCACCAGGATCACTAGTCTCTCACCAGGATCACTAGTCTCTCACTATGATCACTAGTCTCTCACCTGGATCACTAGTCTCTCACCAGGATCACTAGTCTCTAACCAGGATCACTAATCTCTCACTAGGATTACTAGTCTCTCACCAGGATCACTAGTCTCTCACTATGATCACTAGTCTCTCACCTGGATCACTAGTCTCTCACCAGGATCACTAGTCTCTCACCAGGATCACTAGTCTCTCACCAGGATCACAAGTCTCTCACCAGGATCACTAGTCTCTCACTATGATCACTAGTCTCTCACCAGGATCACTAGTCTCTCACCAGGATCACTAGTCTCACACCAGGATCACTAGTCTCTCACCAGGATAACTAGTCTCTCACCAGGATCACTAGTCTCTCACCAGGATCACTAGTCTCTCACCAGGATCACTAGTCTCTCACTATGATCACTAGTATCTCACCAGGATCACTAGTCTCTCACCAGGATCACTACTCTCTCACCAGGATCACTAGTCTCTCACCAGGATAACTAGTCTCTCACCAGGATCACTAGTCTCTCACCAGGATCACCAGTCTCTCCCCAGGATCACTAGTCTCTCACTATGACCACTAGTCCCTCACCAGGATCACTAGTCTCTCACCAGGATCACTAGTCTCTCACCAGGATCACTAGTCTCTCACTATGATCACTAGTCTCTCACCTGGATCACTAGTCTCTCACCAGGATCACTAGTCTCTCACCAGGATCACTAGTCTCTCACCAGGATCACTAGTTTCTCACTATGATCACTAGTCTCTCACCTGGATCACTAGTCTCTCACCACCATCACTTGTCTCTCACCAGGATCATTAGTCTCTCACCAGGATCACTAGTCTCTCACTATGATCACTAGTCTCTCACCAGGATCACTAGTCTCTCACCAGGATCACTAGTCTCTCACCGGGATCACTAGTCTCTCACTATGATTACTAGTCTCTCACCAGGATCACTAGTCTCTCACCAGGATCACTAGTCTCTCGCCAGGATCACTAGTCTCTCTCCAGGATCACTAGTCTCACCAGGATCACTAGTCTCTCACTATGACCACTAGTTTCTCACCAGGATCACTATTCTCTCACCAGGATCACTAGTCTCTCACCAGGATCACTAGTCTCTCACCAGGATCACTAGTCTCTCACCATGATCACTAGTCTCTCACCAGGATCACTAGTCTCTCACCAGGATTACTAGTCTCTCACCAGGATCACTAGTATCTCACCAGGATCACTAGTCTCTCACCAGGATCACTAGTCTCTCACCATGATCACTAGTCTCTCACCAGGATCACTAGTCTCTCACCAGGATCACTAGTCTCTCATCAGGATCACTAGTCTCTCACAAGGATCACTAGCCTATCACCAGGATCACTAGACTCTCACTATGATCACTAGTATCCCACCAGGATCACTAGTCTCTCACCAGGATCACTAGTCTCTCACCAGGATCACTGGTCTCTCACTATGATCACTAGTCTCTCACCAGGATCACTAGTCTCTCACCAGGATCATTAGTCTCTCACCAGGATCACTAGTCTCTCACCAGGATCACTAGTCTCTCACCAGGATCACTAGTCTCTCACTATTATCACTAGTCTCTCACCAGGATCACTAGTCTCTCACCAGGACCACTAGTATCTCACCAGGATCACTAGTCTCTCACCAGGATCACTAGTCTCTCACCATGATCACTAGTCTCTCACCAGGATCACTAGTCTCTCACAAGGATTACTAG
This sequence comes from Cherax quadricarinatus, assembly GCF_038502225.1. Lineage (NCBI taxonomy): Eukaryota > Metazoa > Arthropoda > Malacostraca > Decapoda > Parastacidae > Cherax > Cherax quadricarinatus. The sequence continues at coordinate 21,482,367 of NC_091306.1, read as the reverse complement.
TCTTTCACCAGGATCAGTAGTATCTCACCAGGATCACTAGTCTCTCACCAGGATCACTAGTCTCTCGCCAGGATCACTAGTCTATCACCAGGATCACTAGTCTCACCAGGATCACTAGTCTCTCACTGTGATCACTAGTCTCTCACCTGAATCACTAGTCTCTCACCAGGATCACTATTCTCTCACCAGGATCACTAGTCTCTCACCAGGATCACTAGTCTCTCACCAGGATGACTAGTCTCTCACCAGGATCACTAGTCTCTCACCATGATCACTAGTTTCTCACAAGGATCACTAGTCTCTCACCAGGATTACTAGTCTCTCACCAGGATCACTAGTATCTCACCAGGATCACTAGTCTCTCACCAGGATCACTAGTCTCTCACCATGATCACTAGTCTCTCTCCAGGATCACTAGTCTCTCATCAGGATCACTAGTCTCTCACCAGGATCACTAGCCTATCACCAGGATCACTAGACTCTCACTATGATCACTAGTCTCCCACCAGGATCACTAGTCTCTCACTATGATCACTAGTCTCTCACCAGGATCACTAGTCTCTCACCAGGATCACTAGTCTCTCACTATGATTACTATTCTCTCACCAGGATCACTAGTCTCTCACCAGGCTCACTAGTCTCTCACCAGGATCACTAGTCTCTCACCAGGATCACTAGTCTCTCACTATGATCACTAGTCTCTCACCAGGATCACTAGTCTCTCACCAGGATCACTAGTCTCTCACTATGATTACTAGTCTCTCACTATGATCACTATTCTCTCACCAGGATCACTAGTCTCTCACCAGGATCACTAGTCTCTCACCAGGATCACCAGTCTCTCACTATGATCACTAGTCTCTCACCAGGATCAGTAGTCTCTCACCATGATCACTAGTCTCTCACCAGGATCACTAGTCTCTCACCAGGATCACTAGTCTCTCACTATGATCACTAGTCTCTCACCAGGATCACTAGTCTCTCACAAGGATCACTAGTCTCTCACAATGTTCACTAGTCTCTCACTATGATCACTAGTCTCTCACCAGGATCACTAGTCTCTCACCTGGATCACTAGTCTCTCACCAGGATCACTAGTCTCTCACCAGGATCACTAGTCTCTCACCATGTTCACTAGTCTCTCACTATGATCGCTAGCTTCTCTCCAGGATCACTCGTCTCTCACCAGGATCACTAGACTTTTACTACTGATCACTAGTCTCTCACCATGATCACTAGTCTCTTACTATGATCACTAGTCTCTCACCATGATCACTAGTCTCTTACTATGATCACTAGTCTCTCCCCATGATCGCTAGTCTCTCACCAAGATCACTAGTCTCTCACAAGGATCATTAGTCTCTCACTATGATCACTAGTCTCTCACCATGATCACTAGTCTCTCACCATGATCACTAGTCTATCACCAGGATCACTAGTCTCTCACCGGAATCACTAGTATCTCACCAGGATCACTAGTCTCTCACCAGGATCACAAGTCTCTCACTTTGTTCACTAGTCTCTCACTATGATCGCTAGTCTCTCACCAGGATCACTAGTCTCTCACCTTGATCACTAGTCTCTCACCATGATCACTAGTCTCTCACTATGATCACTAGTCTCTCACCAGGATCACTAGTCTCTCACTATGATCACTAGTCTCTCACCAGGGTCACTAGTCTCTCACCAGGATCACTAGTCTCTCACCAGGATCACTAGTCTCTCACCAGGATCACTAGTCTCTCACCAGGATCTCTAGTCTCTCACCAGGATTACTAGTCTCTCACCACGATCACTAATCTCTTTGTCTCTCACCACTATCACTAGTCTCTCTGTCTCTCACCACGATCACTAGTCTCTTTGTCTCTCACCACGATCACTAGTCCCTCTGTCTCACCACGATCACTAATCTCTCTCACCAAGATCGCTAGTCTCTCACCATGATCACTAGTCTCTCACCAAGATCACTAATCTCTCTCTCACCAATATCACTAGTCTCTCACCAGGATCACTAGTCTCTCACCATGATCATTAGTCTTTCACCATGATCACTAGTCTCTCACCAGGATCACTAGTCTGTTATCATGATCACTAGTCTCTCACCAGGATCACTAGTCTCTTACCATGATCACTAGTTTCTCACTATGATCAGTAGTCTCTCACCAGGATCACCAGTCTCTCAATGGGATCACTTGTCTCTCACCATGATCACTAGTCTCTCACCATGATCACTAGTCTCTCACTATGATCATTACTCTCTCACTATGATCACTAGTCTCTCACCGGGATCACTAGTCTCTCACCATGGTATCTAGTCTCTCACCATGATCACTAGTCTCTCACCAGGATCACTAGTCTCTCACAATGATCGCTAGTCTCTCACTATGATCACTAGTCTCTCACCAGGATCACTGGTATCTCACCATGATCACTAGTTTCTCACCGGGATCACTAGTCTCTCACCAGGATTACTAGTCTGTCACCAGGATCACTAGTCTCTCTGTCTCTCACCACGATCACTAATCTCTTTGTCTCTCACCACGATCACGAGTCTCTCTGTCTCTCGCCACGATCACTAAACTCTCTCTCACCAGGATCACTAGTCTCTCACCAGGATCACTAGTCTCTCACCACGATCGCTAGTCTCTCTGTCTCTCAGCACGATCACTAATCTCTCTCTCACCAGGATCACTAGTCTCTCACCAGGATCACTAGTCTCTCACCAGGATCACTAGTCTCAGCCAGACACAGTATACCCCAAGGTTGTCTCTCAGTCTCCAGGGGATCACAAGGCGATAATCAAGGCTCCTAATTAGTACTATGTGTAACCTGTCTAACATTTACCTAGTGCCCTCTACCAGGCTGCAGTATACGCTAGCTGAGACACAGCGCAGACCTGCTAGTTACGACCACGGTACTCGGACTCCTGCACTAGTTAAGACCACGCTACCCGGACACCTACTCTAGTTAAGACCACGCTCCCCGGACACTTACACTAATTAAGACCACGCTACTCGGACACCTACACTAGCTAAGACCACGCTACCCGGACACCTACACTAGTTAAGACCACGCTACCCGGACACCTACACTAGTTAAGACCACGCTACCCGGACACCTACACTAGCTAAGACCACGCTACCCGGACACCTACACTAGTTAAGAACACGCTACCCGGACACCTACACTAGTTAAGACCACGCTACCCGGACACCTACACTAGTTAAGACCACGCTACTCGGACTCCTGCACTAGTTAAGACCACGCTACCCGGACACCTACACTAGTTAAGACCACGCTCCCCGGACACTTACACTAATTAAGACCACGCTACTCGGACACCTACACTAGCTAAGACCACGCTACCCGGACACCTACACTAGTTGAGACCACGCTACCCGGACACCTACACTAGTTAAGATCACGCTACCCGGACACCTACACTAGTTAAGACCACGCTACCCGGACACCTACACTATTTGAGACCACGCTACCCGGCCACCAACACTAGTTGAGACCACGCTACCCGGACACCTACACTAGTTAAAACCACGCTACCCGGAAACCTACACTAGTTAAGACCACGCTACCCGGACACCTACACAAGTTAAGACCACGCTACCCGGATACCTACACTAGTAAAGACCACGCTTCCCGGACACCTACACTAGTTGAGACCACGCTACCCGGACACCTACACTAGTTAAGACCACGCTACCCGGACACCTACACTAGTTAAGACCAAGCTACCCGGACACCTACACTAGTTAAGACCACGCTACCCGGACACCTACACTAGTTGAGACCACGCTACCCGGACACCTACACTAGCTAAGACCACGGTTCCCGGACACCTACACTAGCTAAGACTACGCTACCCGGACACCTACACTAGTTAAAACCACGCTACCCGGAAACCTACACTAGTTAAGACCACGCTACCCGGGCACCTACACTAGTTAAGACCACGCTACCCGAACACCTACACTAGTTAAGACCACGCTACCCGGACACCTACACTAGTTGAAACCACGCTACCCGGACACCTGCACTAGTTAAGACCGCGCTACCCGGACACCTGCACTAGTTACGACCACGCTACTCGGACACTTACACTAGTTGAGACCACGCTACCCCGGACACATACACTACTTGAGACCACGCTACCCTGACACCTACAATAGTTGAGACCACGCTACCCGGACACCTACACTAGTTAAGACCACGCTTCCCGGACACCTACACTAGCTAAGACCACGCTACCCGGACACCTACACTAGTTAAGACCACGCTTCCCGGACACCTACACTAGCTAAGACTACGCTACCCGGACACCTACAGTAGTTAAGACTGCATTACTCGGACACCTGCACTAGCTAAGACCACGCTACCCGGACACATTGACTCGTTAAGACCACGCTACCCAGACACCTACACTAGTTAAGACCACGCTACCCGGACACATTGACTCGTTAAGACCACGCTACCCAGACACCTACACTAGTTAAGACCACGCTACCCAGACACCTACACTAGTTAAGACGGCTCAACTCAGACACCTACACTAGTTAAGACCACGCTACCCAGACACCTACACTAGTTAAGCCCACACTACCCAGACACCTACACTAGTTGAGACCACGCTACCCGGACACCTACACTAGTTAAAACCACGCTACCCGGAAACCTACACTAGTTAAGACCACGCTACCCTGACACCTACAATAGTTGAGACCACGCTACCCGGACACCTACACTAGTTAAGACCACGCTTCCCGGACACCTACACTAGCTAAGACCACGCTACCCGGACACCTACACTAGCTAAGACTACGCTACCCGGACACCTACACTAGTTAAGACCACGCTACCCGGACACATACACTAGTTAAGGCGACGCTACCCGGGCACCTACACTAGCTAAGACCACGCTACCCGGACACCTACACTAGTTGAGACCACGCTACCCGGACACCTACACTAGTTAAGACCACGCTACCCGGACACCTACACTAGTTAAGACCACGCTACCCGGACACCTACACTAGTTAAGACCACGCTACCCGTACACCTACACTAGTTAAGACCACGCTACCCGGACACCTACACTAGTTAAGACTACATTGCCCGGACACCTACACTAGCTAAGACCACGCTACCCGGACACATTGACTCGTTAAGACCACGCTACCCAGACACCTACACTAGTTAAGACCACGCTTCCAAGACACCTACACTAGTTAAGACCACACTACTCAGAAACCTACACTAGTTAAGTCCACACTACCCAGACACCTACACTAGTTAAGACAACACTACTCAAACACCTACGCTAGTTAAGACCACACTACTCAGACACCTACACTAGTTAAGACCACACTACTCAGACACCTACACTGGTTAAGACCACACTACTTAGACACCTACACTACTTAAGACCACACTACCCGGACACCTACACTAGCTAAGACCACACTAACCAGACACCTACACTAGTTAAGACCACACTACTCAGACACCTACACTAGTTAAGACCACACTACCCAGACACCTACACTAGTTAAGACCACACTACTCAGACACCTTCACCAGTTAAGACCACACTACTCAGACACCTACACTAGTTAAGACCACACTACTCAGACACCTACAATAGTTAAGACCACACTACTCAGACACCTACACTAGTTAAGACCACACTACCCAGACACCTACACTAGTTAGGACCATACTGCTCAGACACCTACACTAATTAAGACCACATTACTCATGCACCTACACTAGTTAAGACCACACTACGCAGACACCTACACTAGTTAAGACCACACTACCCAGACACCTACACTAGTTAAGACCACACTACTCAGACACCTTCACCAGTTAAGACCACACTACTCAGACACCTACACTAGTTAAGACCACACTACTCAGACACCTACACTAGTTAAGACCACACTACCCAGACACCTACACTATTTAAGACCACACTACTCAGACACCTACACTAGTTAAGACCACACTACTCAGACACCTACACTAGTTAAGACCACACTACTCAGACACCTACACTAGTTAAGACCACACTACCCAGACACCTACACTAGTTAAGACCACACTGCTCAGACACCCACACTAATTAAAACCACATTACTCAGACACCTACACTAGTTAAGACCACACTACGCAGACACCTACACTAGTTAAGACCACACTACTCAGACACCCACCCTAGTTAAGACCACACTATTCAGACACCTACACTAGTTAAGACCACACTACTGAGACACCTACACTAGTTAAGACCACACTACTCAGACACCTACACTAGTTAAGACCACACTACTCAGACACCTACACTAGTTAAGACCACACTACTCAGACACCTACACTAGTTAAGACCACACTACTCAGACTCCTACACTAGTTAAGACCACACTACTCAGACACCTACACTAGTTAAGACCACACTACTCAGACACCTACACTAGTTAAGACCACACTACCCAGACACCTACACTAGTTAAGCCCACACTACCCAGACACCTACACTAGTTAAGACCACACTACTCAGAGACCTACACTAGTTAAGACCACACTACCCAGACACCTACACTAGTTAAGACCACACTACTCAGACACCTACACTAGTTAAGACCACACTACTCAGAGACCTACACTAGTTAAGACCACACTACTCAGACACCTACACTAGTTAAGACCACACTACTCAGAGACCTACACTAGTTAAGACCACACTACCCAGACACCTACACTAGTTAAGACCACACTACTCAGAGACCTACACTAGTTAAGACCACACTACCCAGACACCTACACTAGTTAAGACCACACTACTCAGAGACCTACACTAGTTAAGACCACACTACCCAGACACCTACACTAGTTAAGACCACACTACTCAGAGACCTACACTAGTTAAGACCACACTACTCAGACACCTACACTAGTTAAGACCACACTACTCAGAGACCTACACTAGTTAAGACCACACTACCCAGACACCTACACTAGTTAAGACCACACTACTCAGAGACCTACACTAGTTAAGACCACACTACCCAGACACCTACACTAGTTAAGACCACACTACTCAGACACCTACACTAGTTAAGACCACACTACCCAGACACCTACACTAGTTAAGACCACACTACCCAGACACCTACACTAGTTAAGACCACACTACCCAGACACCTACACTAGTTAAGACCACACTACTCAGACACCTACACTAGTTAAGACCACACTACCCAGACACCTACACTAGTTAAGACCACACTACCCAGACACCTACACTAGTTAAGACCACACTACTCAGACACCTACACTAGTTAAGACCACACTACTCAGACACCTACACTAGTTAAGACCACACTACTCAGACACCTACACTAGTTAAGACCACACTACCCAGACACCTACACTAGTTAAGACCACACTACCCAGACACCTACACTAGTTAAGACCACACTACCCAGACACCTACACTAGTTAAGACCACACTACTCAGACACCTACACTAGTTAAGACCACACTACCCAGACACCTACACTAGTTAAGACCACACTACCCAGACACCTACACTAGTTAAGACCACACTAGCCGGCCAACTACACTAGTAATGGTGTGATCGCGAAAGAATATTAACCTTCACAGCCCTCGACCAAAACCAGATTATATACTAGGAAGCATATACACCTAGAGGTATATACACCAAGGTATACACACGAAGTACACATACCATGATGGATATACACCGAGGTATACACACGAAGTATATACACCATGAGGGATATACACCGCGGTATACACACGAAGTATATACTCCAAGAGGGATATACACCGAGGCATACACACGAAGTATGGGCTATATACACGGAGAGGTATAGATACTGTGAAGTATATATTCCAAGAGGTATATACTATGAGGTATATATACCAAGAGGTATATATCAGTTATATATACTATGAGATGTATACACGGACAGGTATATACACCATGAGGTATATACACCGAGAGGTATATATACTATGAGATATATACACCGAGGTATACACACGACGTATATATACTATGAGGTATATACACCAAGAGGTATAAATAGTATGAGATATATACACCAAAAATAAGTCCTGAGCAGTCTGAAAGAAACATGACCTATATTACAACCTAGGATTTCAAATGGCCTGTTATCCCAGGTGTAATGGGAGCAAATAAACACAGTAGAAAAAGTTTAGACTTATATTATCCTTCACCAATTATAACAGCAATATGTACACTATGTACAGTGATAAATATAGTGCACTCCACGGTAAGCAAGGCAGAAATAGAAGCCACAAGATAGCAGACCGTGCTTCAACCAGCTCTAGAGTGGGAATGACAAGGGCAGACAGGAGAGCGGTATCCACATAACCTCTGCGATTGTCAATCCCACCTTCTTATTGGCTAGAACCTGGTCACTAGTTGAACGATGGGGCCCCATCATCAACTCTTAGCAACCTGGTTCGCTGGTTGGGGGAGATAGCCTGTAAATGAGGGTGTGTCCATGCGCCGAATAAAGGTTACGTACTCTTTGCATGCCACACCCCCACCCCCGAGAAGGCTCAGGATTAGGCTGCCACCTCCCAGTGGTAACCGTGCCGCCATGGCACAAAATAATGGGACCGCCTATCCTCTCCACCATCCCACTCTTAGATAGAGCTCAGCTTTCCTAGTGACCAAAAGCCAAACCCTAAACTCAGAGTGAGACAGCAGTCAGATAGGCCAACATAGGTCCAAGATACAAGCGGACGGTAGCCCGTATCCCCTCACTAAAAAAAAAACCCCACATCAGGGGATAAAAAAAAAGAGCTTGAAAGGGGGGTTACCACAAATACATCCTAACCTAAATAAAATATTAAACTAGACTCTTGACAAAGAGTCTGCCAACACATTTTCTTTGCCGGCAATGTACTGAATTTTGAAATTGTAGGGCTGCAGCCTGAGCGTCCAACGCATAAGCCTTGTGTTGTGATTCTTCATGGCTTGGAGATAGACTAACGGGTTGTGATCACTGTAGACTGTGACCACCTGCGATGTCTGGCCCACATAAACATCGAAATGTTCCAAAGCCAGTACCAGCGCGAGGGCTTCTTTTTCAATGGTAGAGTAAGCTCTCTGATGTGGCTGGAACTTGGCTGAAAAGTATGCTACAGGCTGCAACTCCTTGTTCCCGATTTGTAATAGTACCGCCCCAACCCCAGACTCACAAGCATCAACCTGTAATGAAAAAGGTTTGGAGAAGTCTGGAGACAGGAGAATGGGTGCAGAGCACAATAATCTTTTTGCTTTATTAAAAGCAGTGTTACAATCTGACGTCCAATTAAAGGGAACTTTATGACTGGTAAGAGAGGTAAGAGGGGCTACAATATCTGAGAAATTCTTACAGAATCTTCTGTAAAATCCTATCATGCCTAGGAAACGTTGAAGAGATTTCCTATCATGAGGAACTGGATAATCTTTAATCGAAAGAACTTTAGCAAGTTTAGGTGCAACATTACCACTACCTACTTCATGGCCTAGAAAAGTGATAGTGGCCTGGCCAAAGGAAGATTTAGATAAATTAACTGTTAATTGGGAATTCTTAAAGGTCTCAAACAGAGCTTTAAGTCTAAGTAGGTGTTGATCCCAAGTATCAGACACCACAACAATATCATCTAGGTATGCTGCCGTGCCTTCAAGTCCTTTAATAGCCTGATGGATGAGTTTCTGGAATGAAGAGGGGGAATTTTTCATTCCGAAGGGGGTAACTGTATACTGATAATGACCTCCTGGAATTACGAAGGCAGAGATTTCCTTCGCCTTATCTGTCAAAGGTACCTGATAGTAACCTTTAAGGAGATCTAATTTGGACACAAAAGTAGCCTTACCCACAAAGTCAATTACGTCATCCAGACGAGGAAGAGGGTAAGCATCTGTAATTGTGACCTCGTTCACTTTACGGTAGTCTGTGCACATACGAAACCCTCCATCAGCCTTCTTTACTAGGATGCACGGTGAAGCCCATGGACTAGATGACTCCTCCACTAAACCATGTTCTAACAAGAAGTCTACTTCCTGCTGAAGTAGCCTTTGCTTTTCAGGATTAGCTCTGTAGGGGGAGAGTTTAATTGGTTTAGATTTTCCCACATCTACATCATGGTAACCTAACGTACATTTTTTCGGCACATCCGAAAAAATATTAGGATATGACTGTAGAAGCTCAGTTAAATTGGTTGCTTGTATTTCAGATAATCCATCCATTAAAGGGCTAGGATCCTTGAGGAGGACAGAATTGGAAAGTTTAGTATTAATTTCAGAGATAGAGTGCAAAGAGTCAGAGTCGTCCTCAGAGGTAGAGGACAGAGTCATTACTGGGACTTTATCTGGTGTATGAAAGGCCTTGATTTGATTAATGTGGTAAGTTTTTGTTTTTGAGGTCTTACCAATGGGAGCTACCACATAATTTAAATCAGATAATCTACTTACTATCTGCATAGGTCCCGTAAATCTAGCTTTCAAGGTGTGGCCAGGTATAGGTTCCTGCACCAACACCTTGTCTCCTGGATGGAAGGAGCGGAATTGTGCACTTTTGTCATACCTCTGTTTCATCTTACTTTGAGCTATCTTTAGGTTAGCCGTGGCTAACTCACGTGCCACCTGCAACCTTGAAGACGGGTTGTAGAGTGCTGAGCTTACGTCTTCTCCCATCCATCCTTCTTTGAGCACCCGAAGAGGACCTCGTACATTGTGCCCAAAGATCAGCTCAAACGGACTATACCCTGTAGACTCTTGCACCGTCTCTCGTACTGAGAATAGCAACAACGGTAGAGATTCATCCCAATCTGTCGGAAAGTGCATGCAAAAACTTCTCATCATTGTTTTTAATGTTTGGTGGAATCTTTCCAAGGCGCCTTGGGACTGAGGGTGATAGGCAGTGGATAAGTTGTGAATTATCCCTAACCTAGTTAATACTTCCCTAAATGCTTTGGCAGTGAAGTTAGTACCTTGATCACTTTGTATAGTTTTAGGAATGCCAAAACAAGAAATGAATTTTGTTAAAGCTTTGAGAATAGCTTTAGTATTGATACTACGCATAGGGATTGCTTCAGGATATCTGGTTACTTTATCCATAATTGTAAATAAATACTGATTTCCAGACTTTGACTTAGGTAGTGGACCTACACAATCTATAATTAAATCTGCAAAAGGTTCTCCATCAGCAGGTATGGGTTGGAGAGGTGCAGGTTTAATGGAATGTCCAGGTTTCCCAACTTGCTGACATTCTCGGCAACACCTAATATGATTCTTCACATCTTTCTTTAATTTTGGCCAATAAAATTCTTTTGTGATTCTATACAAGGTTTTTGTAATTCCTAAGTGACCTCCTAATGACGTATTATGAGCTATATTTAATATCTGAGGTCTATACTTGGTTGGAACCACTAACCTGTCGTATAATTGCCGGCCCTCTATCTCCTTACCAGTCTCAGTGCATACCAAATAATCATTTTTAACTTCATACTTGACTGGATGACCCAAAGAGGATTTACCCATGGCTGCCTCAAAAGCGAATTTTAAAGAAGGGTCCTTTCGTTGTTCCTCCCGGAAGGACAGTCCCTCGGGCATGGAAACAGAGACATCTGGGAATCCTGCAACCTGGGAATAGGAAGGCTTGATCGGGGTCTGTTCACTTGATTTACGAGACTCCGGCCGGTGTGTCTCATAAAACAACGTGGCTATTCCGAGATCGGAGTCGTCCAAGGATAGGTCAACATTCTCCCCAGACAACCCTTGGGATGTTGCCCGAGTTATGGCCAACACTGGAGAAGCATTAATCATTATAGGTTCAGGACACGAAGTAACAGTAGTAATGTTATTACCCAGTAATAACATGGCATTTTTCATGGGAAATCCTTTTGAGATACCTACAGTCAAGTACCCAGTGTAATATTTGCACTGTACATAAATTTTATGCAAAGGAACTGAATATATAGCTCCTCCGTAAGCTTCCAATAAAACTGAGGAATTCAAGGAAGTATTCTCTGAAAGGGGTAATATTCCTTCTCTGACAAGTGAGCAATATGCTCCAGTATCTCTAAAGGTATTTACTTTAGTTGGTTCTGAGTTTTCCTGAGGGGAAATAAGACTTTCGCAATAATAAGGGGCCATACCTTTTTCTACTTCTCTAGGGGACATGTTACTAGGGATATTAGAGATTTTCCCGATGGGTTGAGGTTTTTGAGGGCAGTTGGAACTGATGTGACCTACTTTATTGCATCTGAAGCAGACGACAGGCTTGCCCTTTACTCCCTGATGACGTTGCAAGTGGTGTCGTTCTGGCTGGTGCCTCTCTGGATATTGTTGTCGAGATGCTCCATAAGTAGTTTGCCTCTCCGCAGGGGGACCATATGTTGAGAAGCGTGGCTCACCAGGTGACTTATTTGGATGACGTAGACGCTCTCCCTCCTGCTGGCACTTCATTCTCCAATGTTGTCGATCTCTGCTCACGCCAGACTGTTGAAAAGAGAGACAGGACCGCTCGGACAAGGAGCGGTTCGTTTCGAAGGTATCAGCCAACCTGGCCGCCTCCAATGCAGTGGTTAAGTCACGATCCTGCAGAAAGACACGAACCTCTGGTCCCACAGACTCCAGCAGGTTATCAATCAGAATAAGCTGCACCAGCTCCTCAAAGTTAGAGACACCACTCGCTTTATACCAGCTGGTAAAAGCTTTGGTTTGCTGTCTCACAAAGTCCACCAGGGATTGACCAAGCTGCCGCCTGTTCAATTTGAAGGTCTTACGATATTTAGCTGGGATACATGTATATGCTCCCAACACTGTGGTCTTCACTACTTGATAATCAGAGAATTCAGCGTCAGTTAATACCGACGTAAATTCCTGTGCCTTACCCAATAATGCTGTATGAACCAACGCTGCCCAGTGCTGTTCCGGCCACCTCAAGGCTCGAGCCTGATTTTCGAAGCTTTCGAAAAATTGCTCTGGTTCGGCCTCATTGAAGCGGGGAACAAGCTGTACTGCTTTTTGTAAACTGAAATCGTTTACAGAATGCGAAAACTGCCTCCTTTCTCTTTCCCTATCAAATTCTTCCCTTGCGAATGCTCTCTGTTCCCTAGTTTGCTCAAGATTGATTTTTGCCAGCTCAAGTGCCAACGACGCTGATTCACCCTGAGACAACCCAGCTGCACTATACTGACCATTTTGCTCCGTAGGTATATCATCTTCCTCCTGCGAGAACATAGTAGTTTTTGCCCTAGCTCCCGTAGAGGGAGGAGTTTGATGTGCCATCTCTTCTTCAATAAGTATGTCAGCAATAAGTGAACGCAGTTGCGCAGCTGTAAGAGTGCGTTTATAGGGAATGCCAATGGAACGAGCAATTTGCCAACAACGCTGTAGAGACAATTTAGGTAGGTTATGCAAAGTATATGCCGACACCAGGCGTCTGACTCGTCTAGGTGGCATAAGTTATTCGCTATGCACAGTACGAATACCCCAACGTAACACGTTAATTTGCAGAACACGCTTAGCTATGCACAGTACGATTGCAGAATACGCATACAAGCAAAGCCGACTGCACACAAGATTGACCGTAGCGAAGCGAGCACACTGAACAAGCTAGTAGCGAGCTGTTGAACGATCACACAATAGCAAGGCTGATCATAAGCAACTGACACGCAAAATTTGTAAAGCGAAGCGAAACAGCAAGCTACACAATGTTCCTGCTACAAGCTTCACCCTAAGCTCAACCGTTTCTCTAAGTTCAGCTCTCGGACAGGCTACCCATATTACAACCTAGGATTTCAAATGGCCTGTTATCCCAGGTGTAATGGGAGCAAATAAACACAGTAGAAAAAGTTTAGACTTATATTATCCTTCACCAATTATAACAGCAATATGTACACTATGTACAGTGATAAATATAGTGCACTCCACGGTAAGCAAGGCAGAAATAGAAGCCACAAGATAGCAGACCGTGCTTCAACCAGCTCTAGAGTGGGAATGACAAGGGCAGACAGGAGAGCGGTATCCACATAACCTCTGCGATTGTCAATCCCACCTTCTTATTGGCTAGAACCTGGTCACTAGTTGAACGATGGGGCCCCATCATCAACTCTTAGCAACCTGGTTCGCTGGTTGGGGGAGATAGCCTGTAAATGAGGGTGTGTCCATGCGCCGAATAAAGGTTACGTACTCTTTGCATGCCACAACCTACGTTACTGGTACACACTTGCGGTTGCAGGGGTCGAGTCATAGCTCCTGGTCACGCAGGCATAGCACCTGTCTTGACACCTGCGTATCCAGTGTTTCCGAGCAACAGTAGCAGATTCTGTTGTCCAGTGTTCCTGAGCAACAGTAGCAGGTTCTGTTGTCCAGTGTTTCCGAGCAACAGTAGCAGATTCTGTTGTCCAGTGTTCCTGAGCAACAGTAGCAGGTTCTGTTGTCCAGAGTTCCTGAGCAAAAGTAGCAGGTTCTGTTGTCCAGTGTTTCCGAGCAACAGTAGCAGGTTCTGTTGTCCAGAGTTCCTGAGCAACAATAGCAGGTTCCGTTATCCAGTGTTCCTGAGCAACATTAGCAGGTTCTGTTGTCCAGTGTTCCTGAGCAACAGTAGCAGGTTCTGTTGTCCAGTGTTCCTGAGCAACAGTAGCAGGTTCTGTTGTCCATTGTTCCTGAGCAACAGTAGCAGGTTCTGTTGTCCAGAGTTCCTGAGCAAAAGTAGCAGGTTCTGTTGTCCAGTGTTTCCGAGCAACAGTAGCAGGTTCTGTTGTCCAGAGTTCCTGAGCAACAATAGCAGGTTCCGTTATCCAGTGTTCCTGAGCAACATTAGCAGGTTCTGTTGTCCAGTGTTCCTGAGCAACAGTAGCAGGTTCTGTTGTCCAGTGTTCCTGAGCAACAGTAGCAGGTTCTGTTGTCCAGTGTTCCTGAGCAACAGTAGCAGGTTCTGTTGTCCAGTGCTCCTGAGCAACATTAGCAGGTTCTGTTGTCCAGTGCTCCTGAGCAACAGTAACAGGTTCTGTTGTCCAGTGCTCCTGAGCAACAGTAACAGGTTCTGTTGTCCAGTGTTCCTGAGCAACAGTAACAGATTCTGTTGTCCAGTGTTCCTGAGCAACAGTAACAGGTTCTGTTGTCCAGTGCTCCTGAGCAACAGTAACAGGTTCTGTTGTCCAGTGCTCCTGAGCAACAGTAACAGGTTCTGTTGTCCAGTGCTCCTGAGCAACAGTAACAGGTTCTGTTGTCCAGTACTCCTGAGCAACAGTAACAGGTTCTGTTGTCCAGTGTTCCGGAGCAACAGTAACAGGTTCTGTTGTCCAGTGCTCCTGAGCAACAGTAACAGGTTCTGTTGTCCAGTACTCCTGAGCAACATTAGCAGGTTCTGTTGTCCAGTGCTCCTGAGCAACAGTAACAGGTTCTGTTGTCCAGTACTCCTGAGCAACAGGAACAGGTTCTGTTGTCCAGTGCTCCTGAGCAACAGTAACAGGTTCTGTTGTCCAGTGCTCCTGAGCAACAGTAACAGGTTCTGTTGTCCAGTGCTCCTGAGCAACAGTAGCAGGTTGTGTTGTCCAGTGTTCCGGAGCAACAGTAGCAGGTTCTGTTGTCCAATGTTCCGGAGCAACAGTAACAGGTTCTGTTGTCCAGTGCTCCTGAGCAACAGTAGCAGGTTCTGTTGTCCAGTGTTCCGGAGCAACAGTAACAGGTTCTGTTGTCCAGTGCTCCTGAGCAACAGTAGGAGGTTCTGGTGTCCAGTGTTCCGGAGCAACAGTAGCAGGTTCTGTTGTCCAGTGTTCCTGAGCAACAGTAGCAGGTTCTGTTGTCCAGTGCTCCTGAGCAACAGTAGCAGGTTCTGTTGTCCAGTGCTCCTGAGCAACAGTAACAGGTTCTGTTGTCCAGTGTTCCTGAGCAACAGTAGCAATGGATTTTTTTTTTCGTTGCATTCAGAATGATTTTGGCGAAATTATTGCATACACAAACTTTCGCTTGCCTTATTCGGCAAGAAGAGCATTGCTATTTAAGCCAAAATCGCAAGTTTTACCTATTCGACACGACATATATATATATATATATATATATATATATATATATATATATATATATATATATATATATATATATATATATATATATATATATAGGGAAGTACAACCTCTATAGCTGGAATGGGGACCCTCATCCTCAGAGAAAACAATAAACGTACCTCAGGAAAAACTCAAGGTTCTCCCCGGAGCTGTTTGAATATTTTCTTCTCCTACCACCCCCTATATATTTTATATTCTATGTGAACATTTATTAATAAACAGAATACATTTAGAGAATACATTTACAGAAAAAAACATAAACATGAATACAATGGCACAATGTATCAAAGATCATGAATTTCCTCCAGCTCCTCCGAGGCTGGACGCGAGCCAAATATGCAGCAAGCATTTCCCCTCTGGATGGCCACGCTGAGTCGCTGGAACATGAAAGTGGCTGCCCTTGTGTCCCTGGTAGTGTCGATGAGTCTGGAACCCAATTCTCTAAGGAAATGTGTGGCATTTTTTCCCCATGATCCCAAGGTCTCTGATCCCACTGGGACAAATTGATACTGTTGGCTAATGTCTCTGTACTTGCTGATCTTGTACTCCTCCCTGTGGTCAGCAGCTCCTCCCTGTCGCCCCACACTGTGATGGATATAGGTGTCAGCCAGTGTGGACACACAGGTATAGTCCCATGCTAAGAGCTTGCCATTCTTCCAAGGATAGACGGTGATCCCGTCGGGGCGGTTTGCTGGGTTGTGGGTATTGTTGGCTGCTAGTGATCGGGGCTCCCTCTTGGCAGGGCATCCAGCTGTAGCAAGGGTTCTCTTAATGATGTCGTTGACCTCATTGTCTCTTGCATGCCAGCCCTTGGTTTTGGAACAGTTAAGACCTTGTAGACCGTATTGGTCTGCTTGCACTTCGCCGCAAATACACGTATATTCCGTGTGAACTGGGGCAGCAAGGCGCAGAGCCACTGCAATATGGAGGGTCTTAGGGTCGAGTCGCGTTCCCATTGCCGATATGGGAACTGTTTGGAGGAAGTCCCCAGAGTGATGTGCGCTCACAGCCTGGAGACGAGCAATCTCCTTATCTGATGTTGCAGCCCTGAGCATGTTGGCAAGCACCTTTTCAGCAATCGGGCCATCCTAGCTTGACTGTTTGTGAACCAGTGCTGCACTAGGGTTTGGTGCTGGAGCCGCAAGAGTCTCCCATTCGGTGATGGCACTGGCATAGCTAGGGTCTTCTATTCCTGCTGAGTCACTGAGGGTATCGGGAAGAATTTGTCTTATCAACTCGTTTGATGCTATGGAAGAGGATAGGAAAGCTGGTAGAGCAATCTGGGAGGATCTGCGTACTCCTAGCCCTCCAAGCCTGACCGGAAGTGAGGCTTGCAACCACTGTCCATCGTCAAGGAAAAGATTCAATACACTCTCTAGCATGGTCTTCAGGAGAGAGTCATATTCCTTGAGTTTTGGACTGCTGAAGGCTGGGGAGCATCTCAGAAAGTAGGTAAGTTTTGGGATTGACAGGCACCTGGTGAGTAGGTAGAAGGCATCGTGTGTGTCAATGTCTTTCATCCTGCTTTCCATCGTCCGGAGGTCTGAGTCTTTTTTTTCTAGGATCAGATCGATGGCATTGGACCCAAGAGGAGCACCAAGGAGAGTGCTATTGGCTGGATCAATGGCTCGTGCTCCTGGTAAAACGGCACTAATATTCTGGATCATCTGTTGATTGGTAGAACCTTTTTCACATTTGGTGGGGTTTGAAGAAAGGCCCAGGCTTTCTCCCATGTCTTTAATTTTACTAATGTCTTCTAGGAGAGATTTCTGTTGTGCCAGCTAGGGTACCGTCATCCAGGAACCAGATATTGAGCTCGCTGGAGAGTGCTTCCGTGATTTCCTTGATGACCAAACAAAATAGAAAGGGGGCGAGAGGGTCCCCCTGTTGCACGCCCTCACATGAGTCAATTTCATGGTCCCCAAACAATAGTTTGGAAGTCACACTATAACACGATTCTATGAAGGGATAAAGGGAAGGGAAGTTTCTATAAACTGCTTGGAGAGCAGCATCCCTTCTGACTGAGCTGAAAGCATTGGCAAAGTCCAATTTGACCAAGGCTTTTTCATCGGACATGTTTTTGATACGTACTCGTGCTGCGTGGGCAGCTGCTTCACAGCCCTGTTGAACGCCGAAACCGAGCTGAGTTGGTTTCAGCATTGCAGCAGCCTCTTGACTCACCCTTCTTACTGCAGCCTTGGCGACTAGGCGCCGAAGGGTGTTACCCACTGCAATGGGCCTGATTCCGCCATCCTTTTTCCGGAGGGCACACAATGAGGCACCAAAGAAAAGGGTCTGATGGCCTCTGGGACATTGCCAGCCAGGTACAGGTTGGAAAATTTGGTGAGTTCAGACAGCAGCCTCTCTGAAACCTCATCAAGTGCTGGATTGAGTATTTGTTTTAAGTGTTGAGGCCTTAAACCGGTGAAACCTCCTGCTGAGCCCTGTGGAAATGACACAGCAGCTTTATACACATCAGCATCCTGTAAGGTTAGATGTTCTTCTCCTGCTGCAATGTCAGGGAGGTCAATGTTGGTACTGGGAGCCCTGGGTGGATGTTTGTCCTTCAGAGCTTGCGCCGTGCTGACGTCCTTGGGAGCGATGGTATCCTCACTGGTTATAAGTCTCAGAGCTCCAATAGTATTACCCTCTTCTATTTTTTTACTAATTTGGGCTCTGATTTTTGAGGCGTCTGGTGTCCTGTATATATATATATATATATATATATATATGTATATGTATATATAAGTATGTATATGTATATTATGTATATATATTATTTTATTATTTTATTATCACACCGGCCGATTCCCACCAAGGCAGGGTGGCCCGAAAAAGAAAAACTTTCACCATCATTCACTCCATCACTGTCTTGCCAGAAGGGTGCTTTACACTACAGTTTTTAAACTGCAACATTAACACCCCTCCTTCAGAGTGCAGGCACTGTACTTCCCATCTCCAGGACTCAAGTCCGGCCTGCCGGTTTCCCTGAACCCCTTCATAAATGTTACTTTGCTCACACTCCAACAGCACGTCAAGTATTAAAAACCATTTGTCTCCATTCACTCCTATCAAACACGCTCACGCATGCCTGCTGGAAGTCCAAGCCCCTCGCACACAAAACCTCCTTTACCCCGTCCCTTCAACCTTTCCTAGGCCGACCCCTACCCCGCCTTCCTTCCACTACAGACTGATACACTCTTGAAGTTATTCTGTTTCGCTCCATTCTCTCCACATGTCCGAACCACCTCAACAACCCTTCCTCAGCCCTCTGGACAACAGTTTTGGTAATCCTGCACCTCCTCCTAACTTCCAAACTACGAATTCTCTGCATAATATTCACACCACACATTGCCCTCAGACATGACATCTCCACTGCCTCCAGCCTTCTCCTCGCTGCAACATTCATCACCCATGCTTCACACCCATATAAGAGCGTTCGTAAAACTATACTCTCATACATTCCCCTCTTTGCCTCCAAGGACAAAGTTCTTTGTCTCCACAGACTCCTAAGTGCACCACTCACCCTTTTCCCCTCATCAATTCTATGATTCACCTCATCTTTCATAGACCCATCCGCTGACACGTCCACTCCCAAATATCTGAATACATTCACCTCCTCCATACTCTCTCCCTCCAATCTGATATCCAATCTTTCATCACCTAATCTTTTTGTTATCCTCATAACCTTACTCTTTCCTGTATTCACTTTCAATTTTCTTCTTTTGCACACCCTACCAAATTCATCCACCAATCTCTGCAACTTCTCTTCAGAATCTCCCAAGAGCACAGTGTCATCAGCAAAGAGCAACTGTGACAACTCCCACTTTATGTGTGATTCTTTATCTTTTAACTTCACGCCTCTTGCCAAGACCCTCGCATTTACTTCTCTTACAACCTCATCTATAAATATATTAAACAACCACGGTGACATCACACATCCTTGTCTAAGGCCTACTTTTACTGGGAAATAATTTCCCTCTTTCCTACATACTCTAACTTGAGCCTCACTATCCTCGTAAAAACTCTTCACTGCTTTCAGTAACCTACCTCCTACACCATACACCTGCAACATCTGCCACATTGCCCCCCTATCCACCCTGTCATACGCCTTTTCCAAATCCATAAATGCCACAAAGACCTCTTTAGCCTTATCTAAATACTGTTCACTTATATGTTTCACTGTAAACACCTGGTCCACACACCCCCTACCTTTCCTAAAGCCTCCTTGTTCATCTGCTATCCTATTCTCCGTCTTACTCTTAATTCTTTCAATAATAACTCTACCATACACTTTGCCAGGTATACTCAACAGACTTATCCCCCTATAATTTTTGCACTCTCTTTTATCCCCTTTGCCTTTATACTAAGGAACTATGCATGCTCTCTGCCAATCCCTAGGTACCTTACCCTCTTCCATACATTTATTAAATAATTGCACCAACCACTCCAAAACTATATCCCCACCTGCTTTTAACATTTCTATCTTTATCCCATCAATCCCGGCTGCCTCACCCCCTTTCATTTTACCTACTGCCTCACGAACTTCCCCCACACTCACAACTGGCTCTTCCTCACTCCTACAAGATGTTGTTCCTCCTTGCCCTATACACGAAATCACAGCTTCCCTATCTTCATCAACATTTAGCAATTCCTCAAAATATTCCCTCCATCTTCCCAATGCCTCTAACTCTCCATTTAATAACTCTCCTCTCCTATTTTTAACTGACAAATCCATTTGTTCTCTAGGCTTTCTTAACTTGTTAATCTCACTCCAAAACTTTTTCTTATTTTCAACAAAATTTGTTGATAACATCTCACCCACTCTCTCATTTGCTCTCTTTCTACATTGCTTCACCACTCTCTTAACCTCTCTCTTTTTCTCCATATACTCTTCCCTCCTTGCATCACTTCTACTTTGTAAAAACTTCTCACATGCTAACTTTTTCTCCCTTACTACTCTCTTCACATCATCATTCCACCAATCGCTCCTCTTCCCTCCCGCACCCACTTTCCTGCAACCACAAACTTCTGCTGAACACTCTAACACTACATTTTTAAACCTACCCCATACCTCTTCGACCCCATTGCCTATGCTCTCATTAGCCCATCTATCCTCCAATAGCTGTTTATATCTTACCCTAACTGCCTCCTCTTTTAGTTTATAAACCTTCACCTCTCTCTTCCCTGATGCTTCTATTCTCCTTGTATCCCATCTACCTTTTACTCTCAGTGTAGCTACAACTAGAAAGTGATCTGATATATCTGTGGCCCCTCTATAAACATGTACATCCTGAAGTCTACTCAACAGTCTTTTATCTACCAATACATAATCCAAAAAACTACTGTCATTTCGCCCTACATCATATCTTGTATACTTATTTATCCTCTTTTTCTTAAAATGTGTATTACCTATAACTTTGTAGATGAATGGTTCAGAGAACCGACATGTTGATAAATTAGACACATGTGCAACTCTTGGGTATCTTTATTGAGGAAACGTTTCGCCACACAGTGGCTTCATCAGTCCATACATAGGAGAAACTTGAAGAACAGGAGGAGAATGAGGTAATCAGTCCCTCAACCTTGAGTCGATGTGTTCAGTCCATCAATCTTGAGTAGAATACGGCAGATGAGCGGAGAAGCAGCTTATAAACCGTATGGCAGGAGAGGTGTAGCAGTCATAGGTAGTGTCACATTTGTTCAATGTGGAAGTAGGTTGTGCCCAAGAATTAGGTAAGCGAAGAATTCCTAAGTATTAAGATCCCAAGAAGTTGCAACTTCTTGGGATCTTAATACTTAGGAATTCTTCGCTTACCTAATTCTTGGGCACAACCTACTTCCACATTGAACAAATGTGACACTACCTATGACTGCTACACCTCTCCTGCCATACGGTTTATAAGCTGCTTCTCCGCTCATCTGCCGTATTCTACTCAAGATTGATGGACTGAACACATCGACTCAAGGTTGAGGGACTGATTACCTCATTCTCCTCCTGTTCTTCAAGTTTCTCCTATGTATGGACTGATGAAGCCACTGTGTGGCGAAACGTTTCCTCAATAAAGATACCCAAGAGTTGCACATGTGTCTAATTTATCATTACCTATAACTAAACCCCTTTCTATACAAAGTTCAATCAAAGGGCTCCCATTATCATTTACACCTGGCACCCCAAACTTACTTACCACACCCTCTCTAAAAGTTTCTCCTACTTTAGCATTCAGATCCCCTACCACAATTACTCTCTCACTTGGTTCAAAGGCTCCTATACATTCACTTAACATCTCCCAAAATCTCTCTCTCTCCTCTGCATTCCTCTCTTCTCCAGGTGCATACACGCTTATTATGACCCACTTCTCGCATCCAACCTTTACTTTAATCCACATAATTCTTGAATTTACACATTCATATTCTCTTTTCTCCTTCCATAACTGATCATTCAACATTACAGCTATCCCTTCCTTTGATCTAACTCTCTCAGATACTCCAGATTTAATCCCATTTATTTCCCCCCACCGAAACTCCCCTACCCCCTTCAGCTTTGTTTCGCTTAGGGCCAGGACATCCAACTTCTTTTCATTCATAACATCAGCAATCATCTGTTTCTTGTCATCCGCACTACATCCACGCACATTTAAGCATCCCAGTTTTATAAAGTTTTTCTTCTTCTCTTTTTTAGTAAATGTCTACAGGAGAAGGGGTTACTAGCCCATTGCTCCCATCATTTTAGTCGCCTCATACGACACGCACGGCTTACGGAGGAAAGATTCTTTTCCACTTCCCCATGGACAATAGAAGAAATAAAGAGGAACAAGAGCTATTTAGAAAAAGGAGAAAAACCTAGATGTATGTATATATATATATATATATATATATATATATATATATATATATATATATATATATATATATATGAATGTGCGTGTCTGTGAAGTGTGACCAAAGTGTAAGTAGGAGTAGCAAGATATCCGTGTTATCTAGCGTGTTTATGAGACAGAAAAAGAAACCAGCAATCCTACCATCATGCAAAACAGTTACAGGTTTCTGTTTCACAGTCATCTGGCAGGACGGTAGTACTTCCCTGGGTGGTTGCTGTCTACCAACCTACTACCTATATATATATATATATATATATATATATATATATATATATATATATATATATATATATATATATATATATATTTAACAAGTCGGCCGTCTCCCACCAAGGCAGGGTGAGACAAAAAGAAAGAAAATCCCCAAAAAGAATATACTTTCATCATCATTCAACACTTTCACCTCACTCACACATAATCACTGTTTTTGCAGAGGTGCTCAGAATACAACAGTTTAGAAGGATATACGTATAAAGATACACAACACATCCCTCCAAACTGCCAATATCTCAAACCCCTCCTTTAAAGTGCAGGGATTGTACTTCCCATTTCCAGGACTCAAGACCGGTTATATAAAAATAACCGGTTTCCCTGAATCCCTTCACTAAATATTACCCTGCTCACACTCCAACAGCTCGTCAGGTCCCAAATACCATTCGCCTCCATTCACTCCTATCCAACACGCTCACGCACGTTTGCTGGAAGTCCAAGCCCTTCGCCCACAAAACCTCCTTTACCCCGTCCCTCCAACCTTTTCGAGAACGACCCCTACCCCGCCTTCCTTCCCTTACAGATTTATACGCTCTCCATGTCTTTCTACTTTGATCCATTCTCTCTGAATGACCAAACCTCCTCAACAACCCCTTTTCAGCCCTCTGACTAATACTTTTATTAACTCCACACCTCCTAATTTCCACACTCCGAATTTTCTGCATAATATTTACACCACACATTGCCCTTAGACTGGACATCTCCACTGCCTCCAATCGCCTCCTCACTGCAGCATTTACAACCCAAGCTTCACACACACTTTCATACATTCCCTTCTTTGCCTCCACAGATAACGTTTTTTGTCTTCATATATACCTCAACGCATCACTTGCCTTTTTTTCCCTCATCAATTCTATGATTAACCTCATCCTTCATAAATCCATCCTCTGACACATCAACTCCCAAATATCTGAAAACATTCACCTCTTCCATACTCCTCCTCCCCAATTTGATATCCAATTTTTCTTTATCTAAATCATTTGATACCCTCATCACCTTACTCTTTTCTATGTTCACTTTCAACTTTCTATCTTTACACACACTCTCAAACTCGTCCACTAACCTTTACAATTTTTCTTTAGAATCTCCCATAAGCACAGTATCATCAGCAAAAAGTAAATGTGTCAACTCCCATTTCATATTTGATTCCTCATAATTTAATCCCTATCACCCTAGCATTTACTTCTTTTGTAACCCCATCTATAAACATATTAAACAACCATGGTGACATTACACATCCCTGTCTAAGACCTACTTTTACCGGGAAGTATTCTCCCTCTCTTCTACACACCCTAACCTGAGCCTCACTATCCTCATAAAAACTCTTTACAGCATTTAGTAACACTTGCAACATCTGCCACATTGTCCCCCTATCCACTCTATCATATGCCTGTTCTAAATCCATAAATGCAATGAAAATTTCCCTATCTTTAACTAAATACTGTTCACATATATGCTTCAATGTAAACACTTAATCTACACATCGCCTACCCACTCTAAAACCTCCTTGCTCATCCGCAATCCTACATTCTGTCTTACCTCTAATTTTTTCAATAATAACCCTACTGTACACTTTTCCTGGTATACTCAGTAAACTTATTCCTCTATAATTTTTACAATCTCTTTTGTCCCCCTTCCCTTTATATAAAGGGACTATACATGCTCTCTGCCAATCCCTAGGTACCTTCCTCTCTTTCATACATTTATTAAACAAAAATACCAACAACTCCAGCACTATATCCCCCCCTGCTTTTAACATTTCTGTTATGATCCCATCAGTTCCAACTGCTTTACTCCCTTTCATTCTACGTAATGCCTCACGCACCTCCTCCACACTCACATCCTGTTCTTCTTCACTTCTAAAATATGGTATACTTTCCTGGCAAGTGCATGAAATTACCGCCTCCCTTTCTTCGTCGACATTTAAAAGTTCCTGAAAATATTCTCGCCATCTACCCAAAAACCTCCCTCTCCCCATCTACTAACTCCCCTACTCTGTTTTTAACTGACAAATCCATTCGTTCCCTAGTCTTTCTTAACTTGTTTAACTCACTCCAAAATTTTTTCTTATTTTCATTAAAATTTCTTGACAGTCCCTCTCCGACTCTATCATCTGCTCTCCTTTTGCACTCTCTCACCACTCACTTCACCTTTCTTTTACTCTCCATATACTCTGCTCTTATTATAACACTTCTGCTTTGTAAAAGCCTCTCATAAGCTACCTTATTCTCTTTTATCACACCCTTTACTTCATCATTCCACCAATCACTCCTCTTTCCTCCTGCACCCACCCTCTATAACCACAAACTTCTGACCCACATTCTAATACTGCATTTTTAAAACTATTCCAACCCTCTTCAACCCCCCCCCCCACTACTCATACCTGCACCAGCTCACCTTTCTGCCAATAGTTGCTTATATCTCACCCGAACTTCCTCCTCCCTTAGTTTATACACTTTCACTTCCCTCCTACTTGTTGTTGCCATTTTCCTCTTGTCCCATCTACCTCTTACTCTAACTGTAGCTACAACTAAATAATGATCCGATATATCGGTTGCCCTTCTATAAACGTGTACATCCTGGAGCCTACCCATCAGCCTTTTATGCACCAATACATAATCTAACAAACTACTCTCATTACGTGCTATATCATACCTTGTATATTTATTTATTCTCTCTTTCAAAAAATATGTATTACTTATTACCAAATCTCTTTCTACATGTAGCTCAATTAAAGGCTCCCCATTTTCATTCTGGTGTAGTACTTTACGGAGACACCTCTTCACCGTGCCTATCAGTCTTTCGTACAGCCCCCCTGCCAAGGGGCTCTAGGAGTAACAAATTTCCAGGTACACCCTCGTTGGGTTAATAGAGGTTAAACCTCGTTACTATTATTTAATTCTATCAAGTGTTGAGCACCTGCTACAAAATTTGTGACATTATCCGAAATCATCAATCTCAGACAGGGTCTCCTAGCTGCAATTTTCGAAACAGCTGTATAAATTGTTCTGCAGACAAGTCCTGAGCCATTTCTAAATGAACTGCCCTAGTAGCAGTACAAGTGAACAAGCATACATACACTTTCAGTGGAACACCATCTGAAGTAGCTGTTAAAATGATTGGATCGCTATAGTCTACACCTGTTACATCAAATGGTTTCACTAATTGTACACGCTCCTTTGGCAATGGTGGAGGACCTGGGTACATATAGGATCTGGCATCCACACGGCGACATATTACACAAGATTTAATCACCCTTTTTGCAATTTGCCGTCCTTGTGGAATCCAGAAGGTTTCACTAATACAATTTAAGGTATCTTGTACCCCACCATGCATTACATTTTTATGGGCATTTAAAACAATTAAATTTGTTCTATGTTGAATTTTGGGCAGTAAGATAGGGTGTTTAGCATAATCACAAAATTCAGCATTTTGTAACCTACCTCTGCACCTAATTACACTGTTCTCTAAATACAGCCCCAATTTCTCTATTATGGAACCTTTCACAATTTTTCTTTCCATCATCAATTTAATCTCACTTCCATTGATATCCTCCTGTACCCTCTTTATCCAATATTCAAGAGGATGTGAAAACTTATTTGAAATATTCATCTTGTTTAGAAATTTAAACACCAGCTTAGTTACATTGATTAGTTTGGGTAAAGAAGAATACCTATTTATATCAATGGCTAAGGAAGGACAAACTATTGGAGCGGTGGTCACAGTAATTTCAACAGGAGCAATATAAGCCTTTTGTATAGGCCAATTAGCTTTATTTACCAACCAGCTCGGTCTTTTAAACCATGATACAGCATTTACAAATTTAGCATAAGGTAAACCTCGAGAAAAGAAATCAGCTGGATTCTCCTCACCACGTATATGATTAAATGTTAACATATGCTGACCCAAACTATTATACTTCTCTTGCATCAGATTAATTTCAGCGACTCTGTTTTGTACGTACACAATTTTGCTGTTTCTATTACGAATCCATTGTAAGGATACCTCATTATCAGACCAAATTACAGTGTTGCCAATATTTTTCTTCTGCAACTTACTTCTTATATAATTAGCTAATTTGCCACCTACATAAATGGCTGTTAATTCCAACTGAGGTAAGGTATGTGATTTAATTGGAGACACTTTAGCCTTAGACATAACAAGAGAAATAACACTGTTACATTGAAGATAAGCAACTGCTCCATATGCCAATTTTGAAGCATCACAAAAAATGTGGAGTACATTTTTCCCATTTGGATTGGCCACCTGGCATGGGAACTCCAACATTGGAATTTTTTCATAATCACCAATTAATTCATCCCACCTGTTAATGAATTCCTCAGGTAGAATTTCATCCCAAGCACATTTAAGTTTCCATGCTTCCTGCATTAATAATTTCCCTCTTATAGTAAGGGGCATACTGTAATTATTAGGTTTTAACATTAACAAATCTCTCTCAGTATCACAAGTTAATCCCAATACATTACTACATTTTGGCACTTCATCTCTAGGGTAATCTTTACTTATTTTGTTCTTTAATTTGGACGAATTACTATTCCATTCACTCAGAGGCATATTTGCACTTTGCATTATTTTATTAGCCTCTCCGTAAGTCATTAACAGTTCCTCTTCAGTTGACATTACACCCAGGAAATTGTCCACATAAAATTGTTTGCTCATTACTTTACTCAATGGACTTTCCATACATTTAAGGTGTGCATTTATCGTCGCTTGAAGTAGGAACGGACTGGATGTAGCACCAAATAATACACTCCTAAAGCGAAAGGTTTTCAGAGGGCTAAGTGGGTCACTAGGATTCTCAGGCCATAAGAAGCGGGTACAATCCCGGTCAGCCTCTTGTAAACCCCTCTTAGGAAAGCTTTACTTATGTCAGCCGTAAAGGCATAATTCTTCATCCTGAAATTTAATAAGATATCTCCTAATTTTTCCGTCAACGACGGACCTGTCATTAAACAGTCATTTAAACTAGGTATATTTTTGTTACTCCTGGCACTACAATTAAACACAATCCTCAAAGGAGTGGTCTTAGAATCCGTCTTCACTCCGTGATGTGGCAAACAGTGACCATAAATTTTGGCTTGCTCAGGAGGTACCTCTTCTATAAATTTATTAATTAACTGCTCAGCAATTATATCATTATAGGCAGTTAACAATTCTGGTGTTTTACTCAGTTCGCGACGCTGAGCCTTTAATTGTCCATATGCCATTCTGTAATTAGTGGGCAATTCTGGATGGTTCAGTCTCCACAGAAGTCGCACCCAGTATTGTCCAGATTCAAATATTACATCTCTCAGGTATTGTTCCTGAGTAAAAGAATCATCTGGACTTTCTTCATTTGCATTCATTCCAATGCTGTCTAATTCCCACAATTTATGCACTGGCTCAACACCATCCTCTATGGAAGAATTACACTGGGGTACGATTTCATGAGTAAGACACACAGTTATGGTATTTGTAGTTTCCTCTAGTCATGTATTATTACGAGAAATTCTACCATACATTACATGGCCTCCTGCAGTCTTCAAAATGGTGACACCACATTTCTTTACCATACCCTTTACAAAGGAGGCAAAATAGTCACTACCTATCAAAATATTTATTGGGCCTACAGAATCATCACTTACACCAGAAGGTGCTAAATTTACATTATGTGAAAGACTTTCTGTAGCTTTACTAAGCCCTACTGTAGATATTTTCTCTGGAAGTCTATCTACAATTACTGCATTAACACGTTTTTCCTCATTGCCCAACCTGACAGTTACATAAACAGTGTCATACAATTGAGCCCTTTTATCCGAGAGAAAACCAGATAATTTTAAAGTTTTGGGATCTCCCATCTGTACTTTCATACCATCAAAACATTTACGTTTTATGAAAGTACGCTGGGATCCCTCGTCCAATAATGCAGTTACATTTTTTTATTTATGCCTTTTATCATCAATTTTTACCTGTAACACAGGTAAGGCTACTTCAGCAAAACCATCATTATTGACATTAGCAGCAATTTTTACATTAGCTACTGTTGTGTCAGGATTGTCAACATTATCATTATTATCAACATTATCATATAGACCTTTACACATGACTATATGGTGTCTTCCTTTGTGACATTGATAACAGTTGTTTATTTTGGCATGACAATCCTTTACATTGTGATTACCTAAACACCTGATACATCTGTCAAGTTCCTCCAATCTTTCAACTTTATCATTCCATGACTGTACGCATTGCAATTCTTAGAAAAATGAGTACCCTTGCAGAAAAGACAATCTCTCTTTTCTTTGACTGGTTTCTTATTAACTGGGCTACCCTTAGGAGGGTACTTATTCTTCTTACCTTGTGGAGAATCATTATTTCTGATTCCTGCTACTTGATATGTACCTATGCAACTCTTTTTAAGAAATGAATTTTGATTATTAACATTGAGATAATTTTTCACTTTGTGAAACTTGACAGATACCTCAGAGTTATTATGTGTTGCATCTTTAAAATGAGTTAGTTGGCTGGTCTGCAACTGAACAATTAATTCTTGTAGACCTAGTCTTATTTCCTCCAGACCAAAATAACCCTTGTGATATTTGCTCGAGAGCCATTCAAGTGTTTTACAGCTTAATTTATTCTGTACTATGGCACTCAATAACCAGTCTGATTCCTTCAGATTATATTTATTACTTAAAGTTTTGAGAGTGCTCTCCAGTTTAACTCTAAACTGCTGTAAACCTTTGTAAGTGTGATCTGGAGATTTAAAATTGACAATGATATTCACTAGATCCAACCTACTTTGTTCTATATTACCATAAGTGACCTTCAACAAGTCAACTGCTTCCTTGTAAGAATCATTTACATTGGGAAAGGCTTGTATGAGTATGTAAGCATCTCCTCTTACCTGTCCTTTGAGGTAAAATAATTTAGTTACACAGGCTAGGTCACTCCTGTCATGCACAGCTGCTTTAAAAATTGACCAAAACTCCTCCCAATTTTCTCCAGGATTAAATACAGGTAAACATAATTCTGGGAGTTTTGGCAAAGACATCTTATTTGTTGGAGCAGATTGATTAACTGCCTGGTTTACATATTTTAATTTATTCAAGGCCTGACTTTTACAAGAAAGAATCTTTTCCTCTAGTTCATTATCTACTTCAGTCTCATCTACACAGTTTACTAACAAATTTCCTTCATATTTGTTGTAATATAATTTGTATGAATGATATATATTCCCCAAAGCATCTAAATACAATTTTAAATCATCAGTATTCACAGTTTCTTGATTCATTATTTCCAAACATTTATTATATGCCTTGGTTACATGACCTTTTCTAGCTTGCAGTAATGCTTTCTTTGCTCTATATTCCATATGTCTGTCTTCTATATTAATTTCCTCATTTTCAGCCATGATGCAATGTATTAAATTCAACTTAATTAATAACACTGATTACAACTTACAACACTGATACAACTTACCTTTGAGTAAATCCCAGCTACTTGAGCTTAGCAATTACATGTAAGAAAATTATAATATAAATTTTAAATGTACACTAATACAAACCTTTAGCCAGACTTGGCTTATCAAAATTAATATTATACAAATTAATATAAATCCTTGCCAGAATTTGGCATAGCAAAATTAATATTATATACATTAATATAATCTTTAGCCACACTTGTCTTATCTAAATTAATATTGTAATAATTATAATCCACTTCACATTAAGTAAATTTGTGAACTTAACATCCACCCCCTTCTGTCATTTCACATATAATTATTAAGTAATTAACTAATTAATGACTTCACTAATTACATCCGGTTCAAGAAGGACCAACGGGCAAATTAAATGTGGAAAATTACATTTTTCTGGATGTAACTCATAATGTACATACCAGTAAATGAGAACAAAGATAATTGTTATTTATCAAAGTTACATAGACAAGTAGGAATTTGGGACACCTAGGTCGCAAAAATGTCCCCCTTCAATACCTACAACTGTCATATCCACAAGTTGCTCTAGACCTATTAATTACAAATGAAATATGCATCACCAAGAATTCTGGTAAATATATAAGTTTGTGGACTGTATATTAAAATTAATAAATGATTATATATATATATATATATACATATTTATATAACAGAAGGAGAATATATCTTAATATCACTCACCAATTTGACTGGAGATTAATGTGTATCATACTCAAAAACCTCATTCTAACCAAATTTATGAAGATAATGCTGGCCAGAATTATAACACAAATTTAGATAGCTTATCTGAGGTTCCTGGAGCTGTCTTGTCCAGTCGTCTGATATCTCAAGTTATGCAGAAATGCACATCCAACAATTTCGGCTCCTATTTGAGAGGTGTCAGCCCAATTTAACCTCTAGAGCGACAAAAATTCTTCCTATTATTCAATAACGTTTCTTGTCCAATTCAAACAACAATGGCGAGTCTCCTCTGCGCAGGCGCAGGGCTTCCCATTTTCGATAACATAATTTTTATTAAATACAATATGTTTTAATTTACATACAAATACACTTTTTACGGAAAATATACTATTTTCCACAATATATATATATATACACACACCCCTCTGGGTTTTCTTCTATTTTCGTACTAGTTCTTGTTCTTTTTTATTTCCTGTTATCTCCATGGGGAAGTGGAACAGAATTCTTCCTCTGTATGCCATGCGTGTTGGAAGAGGCGACTAAAATGCTGGGAGCAAGGGGCTAGTAACCCCTTCTCCTGTATGAATTGCTAAATTTAAAAAGAGAAACTTTTGTTTTTCTTTTTGGGCCACCCTGCCTCGGTGGGATATTGCAGGTTTGTTGAAAGTAGAAAGGTATATGTAATAATAATAATAATACATGGAGTTTACCTGGAGAGAGTTCCGGGGGTCAACGCCCCCGTGGCCCGGTCTGTGACCAGGCCTCCTGGTGGATCAGAGCCTGATCAACCAGGCTGTTGCTGCTGGCTGCACGCAAACCAACGTACGAGCCACAGCCCGGCTGGTCAGGAACCGACTTTAGGTGCTTGTCCAGTGCCAGCTTGAAGACTGCCAGGGGTCTGTTGGTAATCCCCCTTACGTATGCTGGGAGGCAGTTGAACAGTCTCGGGCCCCTGACACTTATTGTATGGTCTCTTAACGTACTAGTGACACCCCTGCTTTTCATTGGGGGGATGTTGCATCGTCTGCCAAGTCTTTTGCTTTCGTAGTGAGTGATTTTCGTGTGCAAGTTCGGTACTAGTCCCTCTAGGATTTTCCAGGTGTATATAATCATGTATCTCTCCAGCCTGCATTCCAGAGAATACAGGTTTAGGAACCTCAAGCGCTCCCAGTAATTGAGGTGTTTTATCTCCGTTATGCGCGCTGTGAAGGTTCTCTGTACATTTTCTAGGTCAGCAATTTCACCTGCCTTGAAAGGTGCTGTTAGTGTGCAGCAATATTCCAGCCTAGATAGAACAAGTGACCTGAAGAGTGTCATCATGGGCTTGGCCTCCCTAGTTTTGAAGGTTCTCATTATCCATCCTGTCATTTTTCTAGCAGATGCGATTGATACAATGTTATGGTCCTTGAAGGTGAGATCCTCCGACATGATCACTCCCAAGTCTTTGACGTTGGTGTTTCGCTCTATTTTGTGGCCAGAATTTGTTTTGTACTCTGATGAAGATTTAATTTCCTCGTGTTTACCATATCTGAGTAATTGAAATTTCTCATCGTTGAACTTCATATTGTTTTCTGCAGCCCACTGAAAGATTCGGTTGACGTCCGCCTGGAGCCTTGCAGTGTCTGCAATGGAAGACACTGTCATGCAGATTCGGGTGTCATCTGCAAAGGAAGACACGGTGCTGTGGCTGACATCCTTGTCTAAGTCGGATATGAGGATGAGGAACAAGATGGGAGCGAGTACTGTGCCTTGTGGAACAGAGATTTTCACCTTAGCTGCCTCGGACTTTACTCTGTTGACGACTACTCTCTGTGTTCTGTTAGTGAGGAAATTATAGATCCATCGACCGACTTTTCCTGTTATTCCTTTAGCACGCATTTTGTGCGCTATTACGCCATGGTCACACTTGTCGAAGGCTTTTGCAAAGTCTGTATATATTACATCTGCATTCTTTTTATCTTCTAGTGCATTTAGGACCTTGTCGTAGTGATCCAATAGTTGAGACAGACAGGAGCGACCTGTTCTAAACCCATGTTGCCCTGGGTTGTGTAACTGATGGGTTTCTAGATGGGTGATGATCTTGCTTCTTAGGACCCTTTCAAAGATTTTTATGATATGGGATGTTAGTGCTATCGGTCTGTAGTTCTCTGTTGTTGCTTTACTGCCCCCTTTGTGGAGTGGGGCTATGTCTGTTGTTTTTACTAACTGTGGGACGACCCCCGTGTCCATGCTCCCTCTCCATAGGATGGAAAAGGCTCGTGATAGGGGCTTCTTGCAGTTCTTGATGAACACGGAGTTCCATGAGTCTGGCCCTGGGGCAAAGTGCATGGGCATGTCATTTATCGCCTGTTCGAAGTCATTTGGCGTCAGGATAACATCGGATAGGCTTGTGTTAACCAAATTTTGTGGCTCTCTCATAAAAAAATTCATTTTGATCTTCGACTCTCAGTCTGGTTAGCGGCTTGCTAAAAACTGAGTCATATTGGGACTTGAGTAGCTCACTCATTTCCTTGCTGTCATCTGTGTAGGACCCATCTTGTTTAAGTAGGGGCCCAATACTGGACGTTGTTCTCGACTTTGATTTGGCTTAGAAGAAATACTTTGGGTTTCTTTCGATTTCATTTATGGCTTTTAGTTCTTCCCGCGATTCCTGACTCCTATAAGATTCCTTTAGCTTAAGTTCGATGCTTGCTATTTCTCTGACCAGTGTCTCCCTACGCATTTCAGATATATTGACCTCTTTTAGCCGCTCTGTTTTTCTTTTCCGTCGCCTGTAAAGGGAGCGCCTATCTCTTTCTATTTTACATCTACTCCTCCTTTTTCTTAGAGGAATAAGCCTTGTTCATACATCGAGTGCCACCAAGTTAATCTGTTCTATTCATAAGTTGGGGTCTGTGTTGCTTAGTATATCTTCCCAGCTTATATCGGTTAGGACTTGGTTTACTTGGTCCCACTTTATGTTTTTGTTATTGAAGTTGAATTTGGTGAATGCTCCCTCGTGACTAGTCTCATTATGTCGGTCTGGGGCTCTGCGCATACATGTCTGAACCTCAATAATAATAATAATAATAATAATAATAATAATAATAATAATAATAATAATAATTAACAATAATAATAATAATAATAATAATAATAATAATATCTTTATTTACTACAAGTACATGTACATGGTATACAGACCTAACTGACATCAATGACATACTACTGTATAGAAGCAAATTAGGTCAGTTTTGTCCCAGGATGCGACCCATACAAGTGAACTAACACCCAGGGACCCATTTTAAACTGATGGGTGAACAGGGACAGCAGTTGTCTTATGGAAACACGTCCCTAGTGTTTTCCAGCCGTACCGGAGGAGATTCGAATCTCGGACCTCAGTGTGTGAGAAAGAATAATGGATTTCTTCCTGAAGCCATTTGAATATTCCACTTCCCCTACAACCCCATCTTTTCATTCTGTTTTACTAATACGAATCTTTTATTACGTAATATGGTACAAAAGATTTAAGAGATACATTGTTGATATAAAGATGGCATATACAGTACATGAGGTGTATATGAGAAACATGTCTAGTACATATTGTTACGTGTTTGTCACTGATTACAATGCGAAAATCTTATCCAGCTCCTCAGAGTTGGGGCGCATGTCCAAGATACAGCAGGCATTACCCCTCTGAACAGCAGGGCTGAGCCGCTGGAGCAGAAAACTAGCTTCCCTGGGACCCCTAGTTACCCTGATATATATGTAAGGAGCGTTTAAATAAGTTTATGCTTATATCATTACCGTTTTCTTTTATTACTCGTTCTGGACATAATAAGGGGGGACAATGTTATATGAAATTACGGTTGGCCACATAAGTTTATTTAGGTACAGTTACTCATCATTACAATTACTCAAGCTTAAGTTGAGTGCAATTGTCTTATATAGTAATATATATGTAAATTATTTGGGATAACCCCCCAGAAATTCACACAAAATAAATTATTTCCAATGGTGACCTTGTAATACTAGTCTATTTATTTAATGCAGTAGAAATCAGTCATAAATATAACCTTAAAAATTAAAGCAACTCAGTAAACCATCTACGTGAAAATCATTTACAATAAAGAGATAGAGTAGGAACGAAGTAAACTGAGTAGTTTACATGCACATTATACTGGGCAAGATCAGCTTTATATAAGAGAAACGTAAGAGAATATTTCGTTCGGATTTTTAACCCTGGAGGGTTAAAAAATACAAATGGGGAAAAAAGTTCCTCTACTCTCTCTCTCCATGGCAGAAATAATATCAGGTAACTCAGACATTGTAAACAGAGAAGTAAAGACTTTTTACATGAAAAAATTAGTGCAGCTTGCGACGACGGCCCGTGGCCTGGTGACGAAAGCTCTCGCTTCACATGCTGAGGGTCCGGGCTCGATTTCCGGCAAGGGTGAAAATATTGGGTGTGTTTCCTTACACCGGTTGTCTATATTCACCCATCAGTAAAAATGGGTACCGAGGTGTTAGTGGAGGGGATGGCGCTAGCTTGGCGACTGAGGATGGTAGTGCAGTCCTAGAAACTGCACAGACTGAGAACACATCTACTACAAACTCTACCCAACCAAAAGCGAAATGATGCAAATTCCATGTTTTGGGCATCTGTAAGCATGGAGTATCAGGGAAAACAAATGGGACATGCAACTCATGCAACTTTGAGCATCCCAAAAAATGTCGTAACCTCCTGTCTAAGGGGGTGTGTCGTTCTACCTCCTGCAGATTCTTTCCCCCGGAAATGTGCTACTCTTCGGTCCTCCAAATACAGTGCTACAACACTAGCTGCCCTGTATACCATCTGAAAGGGACCAGGAGGTACAGACCCCATAAGACAAACCAAACTAGTTACGACAACCCCACTCCAAGTGATTTTTTAGTGATAGGAAACGAAGAAAGAAAATGGAAGGAAATAACAGTAATAATCCACTACCTTGGAGCCTTGTTGGACTGGAGGCACAGCCAGTGGCCCCCCATGGCCCTCGAGAACCACAACTACTGATGCCAACAACAAAATCCCCCCAGCAAACACAGAATATGACCTCGTTTATATTTGCTAATACACCATCCACAAACAACAAAATACCGTTCATCAGTGGACTTCTAGATTAGTCAAATGCGATGCTTGCAGCCTTCACAAAGTCCCACACAAAAGATCACTTTGACAACGAAATATGAATAAATGGGTACAACCTTCTCAGATGCAACAGAAAGAACAGGAAACATGGGGGGTTGGCCTGTATGTCAAAGAGCCACTCATCTGCACAGAGATGCTGAACACCACAAATGATGTAGCTGAAGTTCTAACAAAGATCGAGAACCAAAACCTAGTCATTGTGGTTGTATATAAGCTACCAGATGCAACCTCCCAACAGTTCAAGGAACAGCTACTGAAAATTGGTTACTGTCTGGAAAGTCTTCCAGCTCCATTCTCAAACATCTTACTGCTTGGTGATTTTAACCTAAGGCATACAAAATGGAAGAATGTAGCAAATAATGTTATATCTGAAATAATCCCTGGAGGTAGCACAGATGAAAGGTCACACACACATGAGCTGCCAAATCTCTACAATAAATAAACACACCCTAAGTCAGCAGACAGTGGAGCCAACAAGACTGGAAAACACACATGAACTTATTTTCACAAATAATAACGACCTGGTAAGAACCATAACAATATCAAAAACGACTAATCCCGATCACAGTATTATCAAAGTTCAGGCTTCCATGCACAGGATCAAGGTGTCTTCACCAAATACAACTTCAACAACAAGAACATCAACTGGGATCAGGTAAACCATGTCTTAAATGAAACATAATGGGAAGATATTTTAAATGACATGGATCCAAACCAGTGCCTTGAAAGGATCCACTTCCTGGCAGGATTCACAGAGCTCCTCAAGAATGCTAAGTTATATGATACATGGAAGCAAGCGCTGACCAGGGAAATGCAAAGTATCGAGCTTATTCAATTCAATTTAAGTTTATTCTCTATAAGGGTTACAATGTGGGGTTTACAGGTTTTGGGTATTGTGTGGTTTACAAGTTATAAAATACTAATTACAGAGGGGGCCACTAGGACACCTAGCATAACTAGGCATTTTGAGCAGACTTAGATTAATTCTTAACATTAAGTCCTTACAGATTATGGTATGTTGCAACCCCTGAATGGGTTTCAATGTATGTATATATATTACATGTGTATTACCTTTTCATATAATTTTATATTGCTTATATTTGCGATAATAGCTAAATCGTAAATGTATTGCTTTATTTTGTTATTTGACGTAGCTTCCTTTTGTTAGGTAGGATGTAACATATTATGTGCTCAGTTCAAGTCTTGATTGTCTAACTACTGTAATTATTGCTTGTGGCTCGTTAGACTGCCGGCTTCTTGCTGGGCAGCGACCCACGGAGCTATCACGTGATCGAGGGGGGGGGTGTCCTCACCTCGCCTGAAGTATTCAGTCTGGTCTAGACTCGCTTGGTGGTTGGACAGATTGTCTGTCTCATTATTCTTGTTAGTTTTGTAGAACTCTGTTCACAGAACATAGTATAAACTTAGTGATTTTCGACGTTGTACTGAGGTCGTGTGTCGCATAGACACTCTGAGCAACTCAGGTCCTGACCTAACTTGTACTGGTATCTGTGTATTATCAGTCGGGGATTTTCTTTATGCTGAACTTAGATTCAGTAGTATGGGAGTTTTGTGACTTGTGGAGGATCTGCAGATGGTCCCTACTTAGTGTCGTTATATTATCTCCTTGTTCCTGATTCTGTGTCGCAGTTGCTTGTTGTATTGCTATTGGGCTTAGCATTCTTTTTTGTTCAAGCAGACTGTTTTGATTGCCAGTTGGTCAAGAAGTTAGTTTATGTGAGGACTTTGTCAGTCTCTTGTTTAAGTCTAGTCGAGTCTTGAGACATAGCGAACTACTTAGAGCACTTACACACATACACAAACTTACTTGTACATATTTGTAATATCTTATTAAATGTTAATGTACCAGACGGTACTTAAGAATTATAAATGTGGTATGTGCTTTCAGCACAATAATATTGTAAACGAGAGAAGTAATATTATTTTGATTATTGTGATTAATTTAATTTAATTTAATTTGATATTCCTCTAGACTTAATAAATTTATTAAATTTTAATTTCTCTAGTTAGTAGCCTACCAGTTGTAATCCTGAAGTACTATTGAATCATACTGAATTCTAATGGATAATTGGACAAGGATACTGACTACTTGTTACGAAAACCCAGTAACAGGCTGGATGCTAGAAGGGCAGTCTTTTCTAGTATTCACTGGAGATCTCTAAGCTTTTAGAATCGCGATTTTTGTAACATGGTATTAAGGCCAAGTGACTACATCATAATTTGTGAGTTTAGCAATGTGAATGCTTTTGTTTTGGCACAATACAAGGTGTCTATATTGGAGTATCATAGGCAAACTTATGACTAGTTAGGATTTATTATTTTAAGATTAAGATTAGTATTTCTGGGTTTATAGTCAGCGGGTGAGTGTAATTGTGAACCACCAGGTGGTTATCATGTAGTTAGTTGTCGGGGTGGATCAGGGAGATAAGATGTTTTCTAACTGTAGTTTTGAAAGTGATGAATGTGTCTGCAGTTCTAGAGTTTTCAGGTAGGGTGTTCCAGATTTTAGGTCCTTTGAAATACATTGAATTTTTGTAAAGGTTTAGTCGAACACGAGGAATGTCATAGAGATGTTTGTGTCTGGTGTTATGCCTGTGGATCCTGTCACAACTATCAAGAAAGCGTTTTAGGTCAAGGTTAATGTTGGAATTTAAGGTCCTGTAGATATAGATTGCACAGTAGTAAGTGTGGATGTTCTGAACAGGGAGTAAGTTTAGATCTATGAAGAGTGGGGGGGGGGTGTTGCCAGGGATGGGATTTAGTGATTATTCTTACTGCAGCTTTTTGTTGGGTTATTATTGGCTTTATTATTGGCTGCAGTTGAACCCCAAGCACAGATAGCATAGGTGAGGTATGGATATATAAGTGAATGGTATAGTGTGAGAAGGGCAGTTTGCGGCACGTAGTATCGTATCTTGGAGAGGATCCCCACCGTTTTGGATACTTTTTTTTGTTATGTGTTGGATATAGGTGCTGAAATTTAGGTTGTTGTTGAGGTATAGGCCAAGGAATTTGCCCTCATTATGTCTGGCAATTAGAGTGTTGTCGATCTTAATGTTAAGTTGCGCAACACCTGCTCTGCTACCAAACATAATACAGTAGGTTTTGCCAGTGTTAAGTGTAAGTTTATTGGCTGTCATCCAAGTCGATATTTTGAGCAGCTCCTCGTTAACAATGGTGTTGAGGGTGGCAAGATTAGGGTGGGAGATGACATAAGTCGTGTCATCAGCAAAGAGAATGGGTTTCAGGTGTTGGGATATGTTTGGAAGATCATTGATGTAAATGAGGAAGAGCAGGGGTCCAAGGACACTTCCCTGCGGAACTCCTGTATCAAGTGGCCGTATTGATGAGGCTGT
Organism: Cherax quadricarinatus; assembly: GCF_038502225.1. NCBI lineage: Eukaryota > Metazoa > Arthropoda > Malacostraca > Decapoda > Parastacidae > Cherax > Cherax quadricarinatus. The sequence continues at coordinate 21,442,359 of NC_091306.1, read as the reverse complement.
GTCTTTAAGGTGATATACTGATACCTATTAGAAAGGTAGGATTTAAAATATGCAAGTGCATGGCCTCTTATACCATAGTGGTCAAGTTTGTGGAGTAGGATGTCGTGGTCTACTGTGTCAAAAGCTTTTCTTAGGTCAATAAAAATTCCTAGTGGATATTCCTTATTTTCCAGTGCTCTGTAAAGCAGGTCTAGCATTTTTATAATTGCATCATTAGTGCTTTTATTTTTCCTGAATCCAAATTGACAGGGGTTGAGTATGTTTTGTGACGTTATAAATGAATATAGTCTCCTGTGCACGAGTTTCTCGAAGATTTTGGATAGCAATGGTAAGTTTGATATTGGCCTATAGTTCTTTGTCTGTAGGGTCACCACCTTTATGTATTGGTGTAATCCTTGCTGTCTTGAGCAGTGTCGGGAAAATGCTAGTTTCTAGTGACTTGTTAAAAAGTAATGTAATAGCATGCAAAAGGACATGGGCCGCTCGCTTGTACAATAATGGTGGGACGTGAGACAGATTCCCTGAGTTATTTTTAAGTGACTTTATGATCGCGTTGACTTTATGATTGCGGTGACTTCCATGGGCTCAGATAGAAGGAATTTGGGAAATTTTACTGGCGAGATTAGATCCTATGTTTGAGAAGAAGTCGTTTATCTTGTTAGTTGTATCAGTGGGATGCAGTGGTGTTTCATGAGGTTTAGTTAGAGCAATATTTTTGTTTTTTTTCAGTTTGTGGGTCCCCAGAATCTGGGAAAGTGTTTTCCAGGTCTTTTTTATATTTCCTCTTGTGTCAGTGAATCTGCTGGAGTAGTACAGTTGTTTGGCTTTCTTTATTAATTTGGTGAGAACTGATGAATATTGTTTATGAATATCTTAGTGTATTAAGCCCTGTCTATATTGCTTTTCATATTGGTGTTTCTTATCAATGGATTTCAGAATGGTGCTGGTTAGCCATGGGCAACCAAGCTGTTTATCCGTGATCTGTTTAGTTTTTATAGGACAATGTTTGTTGTATAGTCTAAGTAATTTGTTAAGAAAAATGTCTATCCAATCGCCAATACCACTGGCATTGGAGAATTCTGTAGGCCAGTCAACAGTCTCTAAGTCTGCTGTGAAATTCCTTATTGAGGCCTCGTCATGGAGTCTAAATGAAACTTTGTTGTATTTGAGTGGTGGTTTACTAATGTTTGCTAAGAGGAAGGTTGGGTAGTGGTCAGTAGTGCTGTCTGTGATTATCCCTGATTTAAGGGGGGCTAGTATATTGGTCCATATGTGGTTTATTATGGCTGCACTTGTCTCAGTGAGCCTAGTTGGTTTAGTTATTGTTGGTATGAGAAGTGTGTTGTTCATATTGTTGATGAAATCAGTTACAGTCTGATTATCTGGTAGACCAAGGTTGATATTGAAGTCTCCAGCTAAGAGAAGGTGGTGCTTGTTCATTTGTCTGTTTGTTATTAGTGACTTTAGATTCTCACTGAAGTTTGGGATGTTTGTGTGGGGTATCCGGTATATGGCACCGATTGTTATAGGCGTCTTGAGGTTTTTTACAGTAAAATTAGCAAAACTGTATTCCCCATATTCATCACTAAAGCAATTAGTGCTAATACAAGATAGTTGGTTAGAGTAATAGACTGCAGTACCACCCCCAACTTGGTATGGTCTGCAGTTGTGGATTGCTGTGTATCCTGGTAGTGGGTAGATATCAATTGTGTCCTGCTTAAGCCAGGTCTCGGTAAGAATAATGCAAGAGAAGGGTGTCTTTAGTGACTCAAGAAGTTAAGTTAAAGGAGTCATACAGGACCCAGGAGAGACAGAGGGAGTTAAAAGCGATTAGTGAAATTGAAAGAAATTCGAAATATTTAATTTCTTATACAAAAAAAGGCAAAAACCACATCTAGTATCGATCCCTTGCTCAAACTTATAATATATTTGCTCAGATTTATAATATATCGGGCCCTTGCTCAGACTTATATATATATATATATATATATATATATATATATATATATATATATATATATATATATATACATACTGGTCATATATATATATATATATATATACCAAAAGGAACTTAGAAAACTTACCTAACCTTATTATAACAAGTGCAATTTATTTTAGCCTAACCCAACTAAATATATTTTAGATTTGTTTACAATAATTTAATACTAAACAAACACAGTGAAATATATATTTTTCGTGTCCCAAATTCCTACTTGTCTATGTAACTGATAAATAATAATTATATTTGTTATCATTTATTGTTATGTACATAATGATACATTCAGATAAATGTAATTTTCCACGTTTAAGTTGCCCGTTGGTCCTTCTTGAACCGGAGGTAATTAGTGAAGTCATTAATTAGCTAATTACTTAATAATTATATGTGAAGTGGATTATAATTAGTACAATATTAATTTGATAAGACAATTCTGGCCAAGATTTATATCAGTGTATGTACAATTGATAAGCCAAGTGTAGCTAATTATATTAATGCATATAATATTAATTTTGCTATGCCAAATTCTGACAAGGATTTATATTAATTTGTATAACATTAATTTTGATGTCAAGTCTGGCTAAAGGTTTATATTAATGTACATTTAAAATTTATATTATAATTTTCTTAGATGTGTAATTACTAAGCTCAAGTTTAGCTAACATTATTAATGTGTATTTAAAATTTATATTATAATTTTTATACATGTAATTGCTAAGCTCAAGTAGCTAGGATTTACTCAAAGAACCCAGACAGAACCCACAGGCATAACACCAGACGCAAACATCTCTACGACATTCCCCGTGTCCGACTAAACCTTTACAAAAATTCAATGTATGCCAAAGGCCCTAAAATCTGGAATGCCCTACCTGAGAACTCTAGAACTGCAGACACATTCATCACCTTCAAAACTACCATTAGAAAACATCTTATCTCCCTGATACACCCCGTCAACTAACTACACGAATACCACCTGGTGGTTCACACTTACACTCACTCATTTGACCATAAACAGAAATATTAATCTCAGTCTTAAAATAATGAATCCTGTGATACTCCAATACTGAAACTATGTACTGTGCCAAAACAAAAGCATTCACATTGCTAAACTCACAAACTAGTATTTAGTCACTTAGCCATAATACCAACTTACCTCATAATTTGTAATATTTTACAATTAAGAATAAAACTAAGTATGCCCGAAATGCCTAGCCATGCTAAGCGTTCTAGTGGTACACTCTGTAATCACAATTTACTACATGTAAACCAAACAATAACCAAATTTCTGTAAACTCAGCATTGTAATCCTTATAGAGAATAAACTTTGAAAGGTAAGTTGTATCAGTGTTGTAAGTTGTAACCAGTGTTATTAATTAAGTTGAATTTAATACATTGCATCATGGCTGAAAATGAGGAAATTAATGTAGAAGACAAACCTATGGAACATAGAGCAAAAAAAGCATCACTGCAAGCTAGAAAGGGTCATGTAACCAAGGCATACAATAAATGTTTGGAATTAATGAATCAAGAAACTGTGAATACTGATGATTTAAAATTGTATTTAGATGCTTTAGGGAATAGATATGATTCATACAAATTATATTACAACAAATATGAAGGAGATTTGTTAGTAAACTGTGTAGATGAGACTGAAGAAGATCTCATGATTAATCAGTATTATGAATTAGAGGAAAAGATTCTTTCTTGTAAAAGTCAGGCCTTGAATAAATTAAAATGTGTAAACAAGGCAGTTAATCAGTCTGCTCCATCAAATAAGATGTCTTTACCAAAACTCACAGAATTATGTTTACCTGTATTTAGTCCTGGAGAGAATTGGGAGGAGTTTTGGTCAATTTTTAAAGCAGCTGTGTATGATAGGAGTGACCTAGCCTGTGTAACTAAATTACTTTACCTCAAAGGACAGATTAGAGGAGATGCTCACATACTCATACAAGCCTTTCCCAATGTAGATGACTCTTACAAGGAAGCAGTTGACTTGTTGAAAGTCACTTATGGTAATATGGAACAAAGTAGGTTGGATCTAGTGAATATCATTGTTAATTTAAAATCTCCAGATCACACTTACAAAGGTTTACAGCAGTTTAGAGGTAAACTAGAGAGCCCTCTCAAAACTTTAAGTAATAAATATAATCTGAAGGACTCCGGCTGGTTATTGAGTGCCATAGTACAGAATAAATTAAGCTGTAAAACACTTACATGGGTCTCGAACAAGTATCACAAAGGTTCTTTTGGTCTGGAGGAAATAAGACTAGGTCTACAAGAATTAATTGTTCAGTTGCAGACCAGGCAACCAACTCATTTTAAAGATGCAACACATAATAACTCTGAGGTATCTGTCAAGTTTCACAAAGGGAAAAAATGTCCCAATGATAATAATCAAAATTCATTTCCTAAAAATAGTTGCATAGGTGCATATCAAGTAGCAGGAATCAGAAATAATGATGCTCCACAAGGTAAGAAGAATAAGTACCCTCCTAAGAGTAGCCCAGTTAATAAGAAACAAGTCAAAGAAAAGAGAGATTGTCTTTTCAGCAAGGGTACTCATTTTTCTAAGAATTGCAATGCATACAATTCGTGGAATGATAAAGTTGAAAGATTGGAGGAACTTGACAGATGTATCAGGTGTTTAGGTAATCACAATGTAAAGGATTGTCATGCCAAATTAAACAACTGTTATCAATGTCACAACGGAAGACACCATATAGTCATGTGTAAAGGTCTATATGATAATGTTGATAATAATGATAATGTTGACAATCCTGACACAACAGTAGCTAATGTAAAAATTGCTGCTAATGTCAATAATGATGGTTTTGCTGAAGTAGCCTTACCTGTGTTACAGGTAAAAATTGATGATAAAAGGCATAAATAAAAAAATGTAAATGCATTATTAGACCAGGGATCCCAGCGTACTTTCATTAAAAGTAAATGTCTTGATGGGATGAAAGTACAAATGGGAGATCCTACAACTCTAAAATTATCTGGTTTCCTCTCAGATAAAAGAGCTCAATTGTATGACACTGTTTATGTAACTGTCAGGTTGGGCAATGAGGAAAAAAACTTGTTAATGCAGTAATTGTATATAGACTTCCAGAGAAAATATCTACAGTAGGGCTTAGTAAAGCTACAGAAAGTCTTTCACATAATGTAAATTTAGCACCTTCTGGTGTAAGTGATGATTCTGTAGGCCCAATAAATATTTTGATAGGTAGTGACTATTATGCCTCCTTTGTAAAGGGTATGGTAAAGAAATGTGGTGTCACCCTTTTGAAGACTGCAGGAGGCCATGTAATGTATGGTAGGATTCCTCGTAATAATAGTTCATGACTAGAGGAAACTACAAATACCATAACTGTGTGTCTTACTCATGAATTCGTACCCCAGTATAATTCTTCCATAGAGAATGGTGTTGAGCCAGTGCATAAATTGTGGGAATTAGACAGCATTGGAATAAATGTAAATGAAGAAAGTCCAGATGATTCTTTTACTCAGGAACAATACCTGAGAGATGTAAAATTTGAATCTGGACAATACTGGGTGCGACTTCTGTGGAGACTGAACCATCCAGAATTGCCCACTAATTACAGAATGGCATATGGACAGTTAAAGGCTCAGCTCCGCGAACTGAGTAAGACACCAGAATTGTTAACTGCCTACAATGATATAATTGCTGAACAATTAATTAATAAATTTATAGAAGAGGTACCTCCTGAGCAAGCCAAAATTTATGGTCACTATTTGCCACATCACGGAGTGAAGAAGGATTCTAAGACCACTCCTTTGAGGATTGTGTTTAATTGTAGTGCCAGGAGTAACAAAAATATACCTAGTTTAAATGACTGTTTAATGACAGGTCCGTCGTTGACGGAAAAATTAGGAGATATCTTATTAAATTTCAGGATGAAAAATTATGCCTTTACGGCTGACATAAGTAAAGCTTTCCTAAGAGGGGTTTACAAGAGGCTGACCGGGATTGTACCCGCTTCTTATGGCCTGAGAATCCTAGTGACCCACTTAGCCCTCTGAAAACCTTTCGCTTTAGGAGTGTATTATTTGGTGCTACATCCAGTCCGTTCCTACTTCAAGCGACGATAAATGCACACCTTAAATGTATGGGAAGTTCTTTGAGTAAAGTAATGAGCAAACAGTTTTATGTGGACAATTTAATGGGTGTGACGTCAACTGAAGAAGAACTGTTTATGACTTATAGGGAGGCTAATAAAATGATGCAAAGTGCAAATATGCCTCTGAGGGAATGGAATAGTAATTCGTCCAAATTAAAGACCAAAATAAGTAAAGATTACCCTAGAGATGAAGTGCCAAAATGTAGTAATGTATTGGGATTAACTTGGGATACTGAGAGAGATTTGTTAATGTTAAAACCTAATAATTACAGTATGCCCAATAAATTAACTAAGAGAGTCTTGCTTGCTGAAGTTTCCAAATGTTTTGATCCACTAGGTTTAGTGTCACCCCTTACTATAAGAGGGAAATTATTAATACAGGAAGCATGGAAACTTAAATGTGCTTGGGATGAAATTCTACCTGAGGAATTCATTAACAGGTGGGATGAATTAATTGGTGATTATGAGAAAATTCCAATGTTGGAGTTCCCATGCCAGGTGGCCAATCCAAATGGGAAAAATGTACTCCACATTTTTTGTGACACTTCAAAATTGGCATATGGAGCAGTTGCTTATCTTCAATGTAACAGTGTTATTTCTCTTGTTATGTCTAAGGCTAAAGTGTCTCCAATTAAATCACATACCTTACCTTAGTTGGAATTAACAGCCATTTATGTAGGTGTCAAATTAGCTAATTATATAAGAAATAAGTTGCAGGAGATAAATATTAGCGACACTGTAATTTGGTCTGATAATGAAGTATCCTTACAATGGATTCGTAATGGAAACAGCAAAATTGTGTACGTACAAAACAGAGTCGCTGAAATTAATCAGATGCAAGAGAAGTATTATAGTTTGGGTCAGCATATGTTAACATTTAATCATGTACCTTGTGAGGAGAATCCAGCTGATTTCTTGTCTCGAGGTTTACGTTATGCTAAATTTGTAAATGCTGTATCATGGTTTAAAGGACCGAGCTGGTTGGTAAATAAAGCTAATTGGCCTGTACAAAAGGTGTATATTGCTCCTGTTGAAATTACTGTGACCACCGCTCCAATAGTTTGTCCTTCTTTAGCCATTGATATAAACAGGTATTCTTCTTTACCTAAACTAATCAATGTAACTAAGTTGGTGTTTAAATTTCTAAACAAGATGAATATCTCTTATAAGTTTTCAAATCCTCTTGAATATTGGATAAAGAGGGTACAAGAAGAAATCTATGGAAATGAGATTCAATTGATGATGGAAAGAAAAATTGTGAAAGGTTCTATAATAGAGAAATTGGGGCTGTATTTAGAGAACAATGTAATTAGGTACAGAGGTAGGTTACAAAATTCTGAATTGGGTGATTATGCTAAACACCCTATCTTACTGCCCAAAACTCATCATCTAACAAATTTAATTGTTCTAAATACCCATAAAAATGTAATGAATGGTGGGGTACAAGATACCTTAAATTGTATTAGGGAAACTTTCTGGATTCCACAAGGACGGCAAAGTGTAAAAAGGGTGATTAAATCTTTTGTAATATGTCGCCATGTGGATGCCAGATCCTATATGTACCCAGGTCCTCCACCATTGCCAAATGAGCAATTTGAGTCGTTTAGCAACGAACTCTGCCCGGCCGCAGTGTGGAAAATACTGTATATATTTTCCAGAAATACAGTAGTTATATGTAAATATATGGCCATACCGTATTTAATAAAAATTATGTATTAAAAATTGGGAAACTGTGCCTGCGCAGAAGAGACTCGCCATTGTTGTTTGAATTGAGTAACGAACGTTATTGAATATTGGGAAGAATTTTCGTGCACTAGAGGTAAAATTGGGTTGACACCTCTCAAATAGGAGCCGAAATTGTTGGATGTCCATTCCTGCATAACTTGAGATATCAGGCGACTGGACAAGACAGCTCCAGGAACCTCAGATAAGTCTGTTAATGTTTAACTCTGGCCAGTGTTATTTTCATGTATAGACAGTGAGGTTTTCTGAGTATGATACACCTTAATCTCCAGTCAAATTGGTGAGTGATATTAAGATATATTCTCCTTCTGTTATGTAAATTGTATATATATAATCAATTATTAATTTTAATATACAGTCCACAGATTTATATATTTACCAGAATTCCTGGTGATACATATTTCATTTGTAATTAATAGGTCTAGAGCAACTTGTGGATATGACAGTGGTAGGTATCGAAGGGGGACATTTTTGCGACATAGGTGTCCCAAATTCCTACTTGTCTATGTAACTGATAAATAATAATTATCTTAGTTATCATTTACTGTTAAGTACATAATGACTTACATTCAGATAAATGTAATTTTCCACAATATATATATATATATATATATATATATATATATATATATATATATATATATATATATCGTGCCGAATATGTAAAACTGGTCAATTAGCAAGAACTCGTTTAAAATTAAGTCCTCTCTGGAATTTTCTTTTATACGTTTAAAGATATATTTTTTCATTAATGTTATTGCAAAAATTTTTAATTTTACACCAAAAGAATCTTAGAAAACTTACCTAACCTTATTATAACAAGAGCAATTTATTTTAGCCTAATCCAACTTAATATATTTTAGATTTGTTTACAGTACTTTACTACTAAACAAACACAGTTAAATATATTTTTTTTCGTTAGGTTCAGAATGATTTTGACGAAATTATTGCATACACAAATTTTCACTTGTCCTATATGGCAAGGTGAACGTTGCTATTTAAGCCAAGATCGCAAGTTCTGCCTATTCGGCATGACATTATATATATATATATATATTTATATATATATATATATATATATATATATATATATATATATATATATATATATATCTTTCATAGACCCATCCGCTGACACGTCCACTCCCAAATATCTGAATACGTTCACCTCCTCCATACTCTCTCCCTCCAATCTGATATTCAATCTTTCATCACCTAATCTTTTTGTTATCCTCATAACCTTACTCTTTCCTGTATTCACCTTTAATTTTCTTCTTTTGCACACCCTACCAAATTCATCCACCAATCTCTGAAGAGAAGTTGCAGAGATTGGTGGATGAATTTGGTAGGGTGTGCAAAAGAAGAAAATTAAAGGTGAATACAGGAAAGAGTAAGGTTATGAGGATAACAAAAAGATTAGGTGATGAAAGATTGAATATCAGATTGGAGGGAGAGAGTATGGAGGAGGTGAATGTATTCAGATATTTGGGAGTGGACGTGTCAGCGGATGGGTCTATGAAAGATGAGGTGAATCATAGAATTGATGAGGGAAAAAGAGTGAGTGGTGCACTTAGGAGTCTGTGGAGACAAAGAACTTTGTCCTTGGAGGCAAAGAGGGGAATGTATGAGAGTATAGTTTTACCAACGCTCTTTTATGGGTGTGAAGCATGGGTGATGAATGTTGCAGCGAGGAGAAGGCTGGAGGCAGTGGAGATGTCATGTCTGAGGGCAATGTGTGGTGTGAATATAATGCAGAGAATTCGTAGTTTGGAAGTTAGGAGGAGGTGCGGGATTACCAAAACTGTTGTCCAGAGGGCTGAGGAAGGGTTGTTGAGGTGGTTCGGACATGTAGAGAGAATGGAGCGAAACAGAATGACTTCAAGAGTGTATCAGTCTGTAGTGGAAGGAAGGCGGGGTAGGGGTCGGCCTAGGAAAGGTTGGAGAGAGGGGGTAAAGGAGGTTTTGTGTGCGAGGGGCTTGGACTTCCAGCAGGTATGCATGAGCGTGTTTGATAGGAGTGAATGGAGACAAATGGTTTTTAATACTTGACGTGCTGTTGGAGTGTGAGCAAAGTAACATTTATGAAGGGGTTCAGAAAAACCGGCAGGCCGGACTTGAGTCCTGGAGATGGGAAGTACAGTGCCTGCACTCGGAAGGAGGGGTGTTAATGTTGCAGTTTAAAAACTGTAGTGTAAAGCACCCTTCTGGCAAGACAGTGATGGAGTGAATGATGGTGAAAGTTTTTCTTTTTCGGGCCACCCTGCCTTGGTGGGAATCGGCCAGTGTGATAATAAAAAAAAAAAAAAAAAAAAAAAAAAAAAATATATATATATATATATATATATATATATATATATATATATATATATATATATATATATATATATATATTCACTTAACCAAACTCATCCATAAAAGTTCTTTGAAAATGTGACCAAATATATTGTAAAGTAAGTGTTATGACTAATAACAGGTCTGTAATCATCATACATTAGTCATACATGTATATTCACGTGCGTAGATATAACTAATGCATGATGATTACGGAAGTGTTATCAGTCATAACACTTAATATATATTTGCTCATATTTTCAAACAATTTTTAAGGTTTTATTATACTGGATATAATATCCGAACGGTACTCAATTCGTATTTGCTTTCATAAATCTATATAGATACACAGAAAGTACCGGCAGTTAATTTTGTCAACTGTTACAAAACGCGGCATCTAATAAATGAAGATATCTCCAGAGAATACTAACAGGTCAACTTATTGATCCCACTCCAGCATCTAGCATGTTTCTGGTTCTGTAACAGTTTGTTAGTAAGGATTTCAGCCTAGTTATACCGTGTGAAATATGTAACTTCTCAGTAGCACTGTTGGGTTACAACTGGATGAATACAATCCAACTAAGTAAAAAATGAGATCTTTAATAAAAACGGTGTCTAGGTGGTAATTACATTTACTGTAACTTGAATAATTAAGGTCATAGGCTCCTACACAATTCGTGGAGTATAACTCATTATACTTTTGTATTATATTTATTATTATTCTGCATAGAGAATCTTATGGTGCTATGGGCACATATTATAAGATACTGTACTCTTAATATGTACCATCTGGTACATTGCTATAATGAGATGTATTCATAAGAACAAGAGTAATATTGGTGTGTTAGTGTATGTTTGTGAGTGCTCGGTATGTGCTAAGTTGTTAAACTTGACTTAGACTTAGAATGTGACTAACAGCAACAAGTCTCTCGATAAACTAACTTCTGAACCATCGAAGCAATATAACAGCTTGCTTGAACAATATAACAACCCAATTCGCCAAACAGTAATAATTCTCGAAGCAGCCGTGAACAAGTCAAGAACGAGACAAAAAACGACCATAACTGGGGACCTTCAGCTAATCCTCCATAAAAAGGCAAAAAAAAAATCCCTTATTACTGAAGCTGAGTTCAGCAATTCCAAATTCCCGACTATGACAGTGCATAGATGCCAAAATAATGTAGGTCGAGAGTTGAACTCAGGACCAGAGATATAGTCTCATGACACACAAACTCGGAAAACGTCAAATATAACTAAGTCTAAATAATGTTCTGCATACTGAGTTACACAGAGTTATGAGATGTATGTCCCAACTTACCAATGGAAACATTACCATAAAAGAAAACAGTCTAACACGAGCTGAGGAGAACAGCATTCTACCAGACAGAGCAGAGATGGAGATGTTTCATCCACGAGGAGCAGCCAGACAGAGACAGCTAGGAACTGCAGATACAAGGTTAGATGACTCCCGCCAACTTAACACTCACCAACCATGAAACTAGCAGGAAGGTAGTTTGCAGTGCTGACAGCCAATCAAAACTTTCCTTCATTGAGCACAGAGAGGTATAGTTACATTCTACGTACATACATATCAAATTACACGTAAAATAATAATATAAAAGATATTTTCGTTTTAGCTATTAACAAAAACATCAGCAATATAATACATCAGCAATATAATACATCAGCAATATAATACATCAGCAATATAATACAATAATTATGGCATCCTCTTCTCTTAAAATGCTAGATCAACCAGTCACTATCGTCGTTACAAGCTGAACTAATTCATTCATGAAAATAATCTTCACTCAGTTGACAACATCTGAGTTGCCTGATGTTATTTCTGTCCAAAAGAAAGAGTAGAGGAACTTTTTTCCGCAACTGTACATGAAGGTTAACTATACAAGAACTCACTCTCCTCCTTTTCTGTAGCCTGGGTGACAGTGCTCTTGATCGGTGGAATGAGAGCAAATGAGATGAAACCGTTATTTATTCAGTTTATTATTATTATTATTATTATTATTATTATTATTATTATTATTATTACTATTTATCCAGTGTCCCAACATAATAAATAATAATAATAATATTGATAATAATAATAATTTTACTAATCTTATCCAGTAGTATTAACAAGTTAATAATCCTAGAAAGCTATTTACCCAGGATAACCTCCGCTCGTTATTAACTCTGTGGGTTATTACCACTGGATAACCAGAGGGTTATTAACTTGGGATAACCCCAAAGGGTTATTAAACCAGGATAACCACAGTGGGTTATTAACTCCGGATAACAAAGCGTTATTAACCCTAGATAACCCAGGAGGGTTATTAACCCAGGTTAAAACAGGATGATTATTAACCTAGGATAATAACACAGGGTTAGTGACCCATGATAACAGATTAAAGTTATTACCCATGAATAACCCGGGAGAATTATTAACCCAGGATAACTTCGGTGGACTGTTAACCTAGGATAACCCTGGATGACTATTAAACGAGGTACCTCTCCAACTATGAATTACATACTGAGCCACAAAGTACCTCTTGTGAGGTAATCCATTGTTTTGGATGAGGATGATGTGGTAAAGGCAAGTGATACCGTACAAAGTCTTCAACACCGCTGTTTGTTCACCTTCACCAGGAACGCTGACGTAGAGAGGAGAGGCAAGAAGAGGCATCGAGGTGTGTCATACACGCAAAATTGTCCTTCATGGCTTAGCTGGCTGACCACACAACAAGATCTAATAAGTTTAAAATATAAACGAATGTCTACATGCGCTTTTGCGCGCGCGCGCACACACACACACACACACACACACACACACACACACACACACACACACACACACAGGAGAGTAGTGGAGCACCTGGAACGGAAAAAAATTATGAACGACAACCAGCATGTATTCATGGAAGGAAAATCCTGTGTCACAAACCTTCTGGAGTTCTATGACAAGTAACAGAAGACACGACAGAGAGGTTGATTGCATTTTCCTGGACTGCAGGAAGGCCTTCGACACAGTTTCTCACAAGGGATTAGTGCAGAAGCTGGAGGATCAGGCACGTATAACAGGAATGGCACTACAGTGGATCAGAGAATACCTGACAGGGAGACAACAACGAGTCATGGTATGTGATGAGGTATCACAGTGGGCGCCTGTGACGAGCGGGGTCCCACAGGGGTCAGTCCTAGGACCAGTGCTATTTTTGATATATGTGAATGGCATGATGGAAGGGATAGACTCAGAGGTGTCCCTGTTCGCAGATGATGTGAAGTTAATGAGAAGAATTAAATCAGATGAATATCAGGCAGGACTACAAAGAGACCTGGACAGACTGGA
>NC_091306.1:21415751-21428695 GCF_038502225.1 Cherax quadricarinatus | reverse complement strand
TTTTGGAATGTGTAACAGTTCGCAAACGGGCGTAATTATTTACAGATATTATCTCTCAGTCCAGAGCGGGATTCGAGGCTGCGCACTCTCCATCACAGTACACAGTTCCTGCTAAATTTCAATAAACCTCGTGACAATTACATGTGTCAGAGAGTTTACTTTAAAATGTTAATTATGAATGTTTGAAGTATTATGATAACTCAAGCCAATACTTAATGTGAGGATGATAACTCAGACCAATACTTAATGTGAGGATGATAACTCAGACCAATACTTAATGTGAGGATGATAACTCAGACCAATACTTAATGTGAGGATGATAACTCAGGCCAATACTTAATGTGAGGATAATAACTCAGGCCAATACTAAATGTGAGGATGATAACTCAGACCAATACTTAATGTGAGGATGATAACTCAGACCAATACTTAATGTGAGGATGATAACTCAGACCAATACTTAATGTGAGGATGATAACTCAGACCAATACTTAATGTGAGGATGATAACTCAGACCAATACTTAATGTGAGGATGATAACTCAGGCCAATACTTAATGTGAGGATAATAACTCAGGCCAATACTAAATGTGAGGATGATAACTCAGACCAGTATTTCATGTGAGGATGATAACTCAGACCAATACTTAATGTGAGGATGATAACTCAGGCCAATACTTAATGTGAGGATGATAACTCAGACCAATACTTAATGTGAGGATGATAACTCAGACCAATACTTAATGTGAGGATGATAACTCAGACCAATACTTAATGTGAGGATGATAACTCAGACCAATACTTAATGTGAGGATGATAACTCAGGCCAATACTTAATGTGAGGATGATAACTCAGACCAATACTTAATGTGAGGATGATAACTCAGACCAATACTTAATGTGAGGATGATAACTCAGACCAATACTTAATGTGAGGATGATAACTCAGACCAATACTTAATGTGAGGATGATAACTCAGACCAATACTTAATGTGAGGATGATAACTCAGACCAATACTTAATGTGAGGATGATAACTCAAGCCAATACTTAATGTGAGGATGATAACTCAGGCCAATACTTAATGTGAGGATGATAACTCAGGCCAATACTTAATGTGAGGATGATAACTCAAGCCAATACTTAATGTGAGGATGATAACTCAGGCCAATACTTAATGTGAGGATGATAACTCAAGCCAATACTTAATGTGAGGATGATAACTCAATGTGAGGATGATAACCAATACTTAATGTGAGGATGATAACTCAGGCCAATACTTAATGTGAGGATGATAACTCAGACCAATACTTAATGTGAGGATGATAACTCAATGTGAGGATGATAACCAATACTTAATGTGAGGATGATAACTCAGACCAATACTTAATGTGAGGATGATAACTCAGACCAATACTTAATGTGAGGATGATAACTCAGACCAATACTTAATGTGAGGATGATAACTCAATACTTAATGTGAGGATGATAACTCAGGTGAGGATGATAACTCAGATACTTAATGTGAGGATGATAACTCAGGTGAGGATGATAACTCAATACTTAATGTGAGGATGATAACTCAGGCCAATACTTAATGTGAGGATGATAACTCAGACCAATACTTAATGTGAGGATGATAACTCAGGCCAATACTTAATGTGAGGATGATAACTCAGACCAATACTTAATGTGAGGATGATAACTCAGGCCAATACTTAATGTGAGGATGATAACTCAATACTTAATGTGAGTGAGGATGATAACTCAGACCAATACTTATTGTGAGGATGATAACTCAGGCCAATACTTAATGTGAGGATGATAACTCAGACCAATACTTAATGTGAGGATGATAACTCAGACCAATACTTAATGTGAGGATGATAAATCAGACCAATACTTAATGTGAGGATGATAACTCAGACCAATACTTAATGTGAGGATGATAACTCAGGCCAATACTTAATGTGAGGATGATAACTCAGGCCAATACTTAATGTGAGGATGATAACTCAGGCCAATACTTAATGTGAGGATGATAACTCAGGCCAATACTTAATGTGAGGATGATAACTCAGACCAATACTTAATGTGAGGATGATAAATCAGACCAATACTTAATGTGAGGATGATAAATCAGACCAATACTTAATGTGAGGAAAACCCAGACCAATACTTAATGTGAGGATGATAAATCAGACCAATACTTAATGTGAGGAAAACCCAGACCAATACTTAATGTGAGGATGATAACTCAGACCAATACTTAATGTGAGGATGATAACTCAGACCAATACTTAATGTGAGGATGATAACTCAGACCAATACTTAATGTGAGGATGATAACTCAGACCAATACTTAATGTGAGGATAACTCAAGCCAATACTTAATGTGAGGATGATAACTCAGACCAATACTTAATGTGAGGATGATAACTCAGACCAATACTTAATGTAAGGATAACTCAGACCAGTACTTATTGTGAGGATGATAACTCAGACCAATACTTAATGTGAGGATGATAACTCAGACCAATACTTAATGTGAGGATGATAACTCAGGCCAATACTTAATGTGAGGATGATAACTCAGACCAATACTTAATGTGAGGATGATAAATCAGACCAATACTTAATGTGAGGATGATAAATCAGACCAATACTTAATGTGAGGAAAACCCAGACCAATACTTAATGTGAGGATGATAAATCAGACCAATACTTAATGTGAGGAAAACCCAGACCAATACTTAATGTGAGGATGATAACTCAGACCAATACTTAATGTGAGGATGATAACTCAGACCAATACTTAATGTGAGGATGATAACTCAGACCAATACTTAATGTAAGGATAACTCAGACCAGTACTTATTGTGAGGATGATAACTCAGACCAATACTTAATGTGAGGATGATAACTCAGACCAATACTTAATGTGAGGATGATAACTCAGGCCAATACTTAATGTGAGGATGATAACTCAGTCCAATACTTAATGTGAGGATGATAAATCAGACCAATACTTAATGTGAGGAAAACCCAGACCAATACTTAATGTGAGGATGATAACTCAGACCAATACTTAATGTGAGGATAACTCAGACCAGTACTTAATGTGAGGATGATAACTCAGACCAATACTTAATGTGAGGATAACTCAGACCAGTACTTAATGTGAGGATGATAACTCGGACCAATACTTAATGTGAGGATGATAACTCAGACCAATACTTAATGTGAGGATGATAACTCAGACCAATACTTAATGTGAGGATGATAACTCAGACCAACACTTAATGTGAGGATAATAACTCAGACCAATACTTAATGTGAGGATAACTCAGATCAATACTTAAAGTGAGGATGATAACTCAGACCAATACTAAATGTGAGGATGATAACTCAGACCAATACTTAATGTGAGGATGATAACTCAGACCAATACTTAATGTGAGGATGATAACTCAGACCAATATTTAATGTGAGGATGATAACTCAGACCAATACTTAATGTGAGGATGATAACTCAGACCAATACTTAATGTGAGGATGATAACTCAGACCAGTATTTCATGTGAGGATGATAACTCAGACCAATACTAAACGTGAGGATGATAACTCAGACCAATATTTAATGTGAGAATGATAACTCAGACCAATACTTAATGTGAGGATGATAACTCAGACCAATACTAAATGTGAGGATGATAACTCAGACCAATACTTAATGTGAGGATGATAACTAAGACCAATACTTGATGTGAGGATGATAACTCAGACCAATACTTAATGTGAGGATAACTCAGACCAATACTTAATGTGAGGATGATAACTCAGACCAATACTTAATGTGAGGATGATAACTCAGACCAATACTTAATGTGAGGATGATAACTCAGACCAATACTTAATGTGATGATGATAACTCAGACCAGTACTTCATGTGAGGATGATAACTCAGACCAGTACTTCATGTGATGATGATAACTCAGACCAGTACTTCATGTGAGGATGATAACTCAGACAAGTGCTTCATGTGAGGATGATAACTCAGACCAGTACTTCATGTGCGGATAACTCAGTCCAGAACTTCATGTGAGGATGATAACTCAGACCAGTATTTCATGTGAGGATGATAACTCAGACCAGTACTTCATGTGAGGATGATAACTCAGACCAGAACTTCATGTGAGGATGATAACTCAGACCAGTACTTCATGTACGGATGATAACTCAGACCAGTGCTTCATGTGCGGACGATAACTCAGACCAGTGCTTTATGTGAGGATGATAACTCAGACCAGTGCTTAATGTGAAGATGATAACTCAATGATGATAAATTAGACACATGTGCAACTCTTGGGTATTTCCATCTGAGGAAAATAACTCAGAACAATGCTTCATCTGAGGATGATAACTCAGACCAATGCTTCATCTGATGATGATAACTCAGATCAGTGCATCGTCTGACGATGATAACTCAGACCAGTGTTTTATCTGAGGACGATAACTCAGACCAATGCTTCATCTCAGGACGATAACTCAGACCAGTGCTTCGTCTGAGGATGTTAACTCAGACCAGTGCTTCATCTAAGGACGATAACTCAGACCAGTGCTTTATCTGAGGATGATAACTCAGACCAGTGCTTCATGTGAGGATGATAACTCAGACCAGTGCTTCATCTGAGGATAATAAATCAGACCAGTGCTTCATCTGATGAGGATAACTCAGAACCCTGCCTCATATGAGGGTGATAACTCAGACCAGTCATTCATCTGAGGATGATAACTCAGACCAGTGCTTCATCTGAGGATGATAACTCAGACCAGTACTTCATGTGAGGATGATAACTCAGACCAGTGCTTCATCTGAGGTCGATAACTCAGACCAGTGTCCCATCTGAGGATGATAACTCAGGCCAGTACGTCATCTAAGGATGATAACTCAGACCAGTGCCCCATCTGAGGATGATAACTTAGACCAGTGCTTCATCTGAGGTTGATAACTCAGACCAGTGCTTCATCTGAGGTTGATAACTCAGACCAGTGATTCATCTGAAGATAACTCAGACCAGTGCTTCGTCTGAGGATGTTAACTCAGACCAGTGCTTCATCTGAGGACGATAATTCAGACTGGTGCTTCATCTGAGGATGATAACTCAGACCAGTACTTCATCTGAGGATGATAACTCAGACCAGTGCTTCATCTGAGGATGATAACTCAGACCAGTGCTTCAGCTGAGGATAATAAATCAGACCAGTGCTTCATCTGATAAGGATAACTCAGACCCCTGCCTCATCTGAGGGTGATAACTCAGACCAGTCCTTCATCTGAAGATGATAACTCAGACCAGTGCTTCATCTGAGGATGATAACTCAGACCAGTACTTCATGTGAGGATGATAACTCAGACCAGTGCTTCATCTGAGGTTGATAACTCAGACCAGCGCTTCATCTGAGGATGATAACTCAGACCAGTGCCCATCAGAGGATGATAACTCAGGCCAGTACGTCATCTGAGGATGATAACTCAGACCAGTGCTTCGTCTGAGGATGATAATTCAGACCAGTGCTTCATCTGAGGAAGATAACTCAGACAGGTGCTTCACCTGAGGATGATAACTCAGACCATTGCTTCATTTGAGGATAATAACTCAGACCAGTGCTTCATCTGAAAATGATAACTCAGACCAGTGCTTCATCTGAGAATGATAACTCAGACCAGTGCTTCATCTGAGGATAACTCAGACCAGTGCTTCCTCTACGGATGATAACTCAGACCAGTGCTTCATTTGAGGATAATAACTCAGACCAGTGCTTCATCTGAGGATGATAACTCAGACCAGTGCTTCATCTGAGGATGATAACTCAGACCAGTGCTTCATCTGAGAATGATAACTCAGACCAGTGATTCATCTGAGGATAACTCAGACCAGTGCTTCCTCTGCGGATGATAACTCAGACCGGTGCTTCATCTGAGGATGATAACTCAGACCAGTGCTTCATCTGAGGAAGATAACTCAGGCCAATACGTCATCTGAGGATGATCTGAGGATGATAACTCAGACCAGTGCATCATATGAGGGTGATAACCCAGACCAGTCCTTCATCTGAGGATGATAACTCAGACCAATGCTTCATCTGAGGAGGATAACTCAGACCAGTGCTTCATCTGAGGATGATAACTCAGATCAGTGCTTCATCTGAAGATAACTCAGACCAGTGCTTCATCTGAGGATGATAACTCAGACCAGTGCTTCATCTGAGGATGATAACTCAGATCAGTGCTTCATCTGAAGATAACTCAGACCAGTGCTTCATCTGAGGACGATAACTCAGACCAGTGCATCATATGAGGGTGATAACCCAGACCAGTCCTTCATCTGAGGATGATAACTCAGACCAGTGCTTCATCTGGAATGATAACTCAGACCAGTGATTCATCTGAGGATAACTGACCAGTGCTTCCTCTGCGGATGATAACTCAGACCGGTGCTTCATCTGAGGACGATAACTCAGACCAGTGCTTCATCTGAGGAAGATAACTCAGGCCAGTACGTCATCTGAGGATGATAACTCAGACCAACGCTTCATCTGAGGATGATAACTCAGACCAGTGCTTCATCTGAGGATGATAATTCAGAACAGTGCTTCATCTGAGGATGATAACTCAGACCAACGCTTCATCTGAGGATGATAACTCAGACCAGTGCTTCATCTGAGGATGATAATTCAGACCAGTGCTTCATCTGAGGATGATAACTCAGACCGGAGCTCCATCTGAGGATAACTCAGACCAGTCCTTCATCTGAGGATAACTCAGACCATTGCTTCGTCTGACGATGATAACTCACACCTGTGCTTCATATGAGGATGATAACTCAGACCAGTGCTTCATGTGAGGATGATAACTCAGACAAGTGCTTCATCTGAGGATGATAACTCAGACAAGTGCTTCGTGTGAGGATAATAACTCAGACCGGTGCTTCATCTGAGGATAACAACTCAGAGCGGTGCTTCATCTGAGGATAATAACTCAGACCAGTTCTTCGTCTGAGGATAATAACTCAGACCAGTTCTTCGTCTGAGGATGATAACTCAGACCGGTGGTTCATCTGAGGATGATAACTCAGATCAGTGCTTCATCTGAGGATAATAACTCAGACCAGTGCTTCGCCTGAGGATGATAACTCAGACTGGTGCTTCGTCTGAGGATGATAACTCAGACCAGTGCTTCATCTGAGGATGATAACTCAGACCAGTGCTTCATATGAGGATGATAACTCAGACCAATGCTTCATCTGAGGATAACTCAGACCAGTCCTTCATCTGAGGATAACTCAGACCAGTCCTTCATCTGAGGATAACTCAGGCCATTGCTTCGTCTGGCGATGATAACTCACACCTGTGCTTCATGTGAGGATGATAACTCAGACCAGTGCTTCATGTTAGGATAACTCAGACCAGTGCTTCATCTGAGGATAACTCAGGCCATTGCTTCGTCTGGCGATGATAACTCACACCTGTGCTTCATCTGAGGATGATAGCTCAGACCAGTGCTTCATCTGAGGATGATAACTCAGATCAGTGCTTCATCTGAGGATGATAACTCAGATCAGTGCTTCATCTGAGGATGATAACTCAGATCAGTGCTTCATCTGAGGATGATAGCTCAGACCAGTGCTTCGTGTGAGGATAATAACTCAGACCGGTGCTTCATCTGAGGATGATAACTCAGATCAGTGCTTCATCTGAGGATAATAACTCAGACCAGTTCTTCGTCTGAGGATGATAACTCAGACCGGTGGTTCATCTGAGGATGATAACTCAGATCAGTGCTTCATCTGAGGATGATAACTCAGACCAGTGCTTCCCCTGAGGATGATAACTCAGACCGGTGCTTCATCTGAGGACGATAACTCAGACCAGTGCTTCATCTCAGGGTGATAACTCAGAGCAGTGCTTCATCTGAGGATGATAACTCAGGCCGGTGCTTCATGTGAGGATGATAACTCAGACCAGTGCCTCATCTGAGGGTGATAACCCAGACCAGTCCTTCATCTGAGGATGGTAACTCAGACCAGTGCTTCATCTGAGGATGATAACTCAGACCAGTGCTTAATCTGAGGATGATAACTCAGACCGGTGCTTCATCTGAGGATGATAACTCAGACAAGTGCTTCATCTGAGGTTAACTCACACAAATGCTTCATCTGAGTATGATAACTCAGACCGGTGCTTCATCTGAGGATGATAACTCAGACCAGTGCTTAATCTGAGGATGATAACTCAGACCGGTGCTTCATCTGAGGATGATAACTCAGACAAGTGCTTCATCTGAGGATGATAACTCAGACCGTTACTTCATCTGAGGATGATAGCTCAGACTGGTGCTTCATATGAAGATGGTAACTCAGACCAGTGCTTCATCTGATGATGATAACTCAGAGCAGTGCTTCATCTGAGAATGATAACTCAGACCGGTGCTTCATCTGAGGATAACTCAGACCAGTGCTTCATCTGAGAATGATAACTCAGGCCAGTGCTTCAACTGAGGATAACTCAGACCAGTCCTTCATCTCAGGATATCTCAGAATTGCTTCGTCTGACGATGATAACTCAGACCTGTGCTTCATGTGAGGATGATAACTCAGACCAGTGCTTCATCTGAGGACGATAGCTCAGACCAGTGCTTCGTGTGAGGATGATAACTCAGACCAGTGCTTCATCTGAGGATGATAACTTAGATCAGTGCTTCATCTGAGGATGATAACTCAGACCAGTTCTTCGTCTGAGGAAGATAACTCAGATCGGTGGTTCATCTGAGGATGATAACTCAGACCAGTGCTTCATCTGAGGATGATAACTCAGACCAGTGCTTCGCCTGAGGATGATAACTCAGACTGGTGCTTCGTCTGAGGATGATAATTCAGACCAGTGCTTCGTCTGAGGATGATAACTCAGACCGGTGCTTCATCTGAGGACGATAACTCAGACCAGTGCTTTATCTGAGGGTGGTAACTCAGACCAGTACTTCATCTGAGGATAACTCAGACCAGTGCTTCATCTGTGGATGATATCTCAGACAGGTGCTTCATCTGAGGATGATAACTCAGACCAGTGCCTCATCTGAGGGTGATAACCCAGACCAGTCCTTCATCTGAGGATGATAACTCAAACCAGTGCTTCATCTGAGGATGATAACTCAGACTAGTGCCCCATCTGAGGATAACTCAGACCAGTGCTTCATCTGAGGATGATAACTCAGACCAATGCTTCATCTGAGGATGATAACTCAGACCAGTGCTTCATCTGAGGATGATAACTCAGACCGGTGCTTCATCTGAGGATGATAACTCAGACCAGTGCTTCATCTGAGGATGAAAACTCAGACCGGTGCTTCATCTGAGGATGATAGCTCAGACTGGTGCTTCATCTGAGGATGAAAACTCAGACCAGTGCTTCATCTGAGGATGATAACTCAGACCAGTGCTTCATCTGAGGATGAAAACTCAGACCGGTGCTTCATCTGAGGATGATAACTCAGACCAGTGCTTCATCTGAGGACGATAACTCAGACCAGTGCTTCATCTGATGATAACTCAGACCGGTACTTCATCTGAGGATAACTTAGACCGGTGCTTCATATGAAGATGGTAACTCAGACCAGTGCTTCATATGAGGATGATAACTCAGACCAGTGCTTCATCTGATGATGGTAACTCAGACCAGTGCTTCATCTGAGGATGATAACTCAGAGCAGTGCTTCATCTGATAACTCAGACCAGTGCTTCATCTGATGATGGTAACTCAGAGCAGTGCTTCATATGAGGATGATAACTCAGAGCAGTGCTTCATCTGATGATAACTCAGACCAGTGCTTTATCTGAGGATAACTCAGACCGGTGCTTCATCTGAGGATGATAACTCAGACCATTGCTTCATCTGAGAATGATAACTCAGACCAGTGCTTCAACTGAGGATAACTCAGACCAATGCTTCATCTGAGGATGATTACTCAGACCGGTGCTTCATCTGAGGATAACTAAGACCAGTCCTTCATCTGAGGATAACTCAGACCATTGCTTCGTCTGACGATGATAACTCAGACCTGTGCTTCATATGAGGATGACAACTCAGACCAGTGCTTCATGTGAGGATGATAACTCAGACCGGTGCTTCATCTGAGGATAACTCAGATCAGTGCTTCATCTGAGGATGATAACTCCGATCAGTGCTTCATCTGAGTATGATAACTCAGACCAGTTCTTTGTCTGAGGATGATAACTCAGACCGGTGGTTCATCTGAGGATGATAACTCAGACCCCTGCTTCGCCTGAGGATAACTCAGACTGGTGCTTCGTCTGAGGATGATAATTCAGACCAGTGCTTCGTCTGAGGATGATAACTCAGACCGGTGCTTCATCTGAGGACGATAACTCAGACCAGTGCTTCATCTGAGGGTGATAACTCAGACCAGTACTTCATCTGAGGATAACTCAGACCAGTGCTTCATCTGAGAATGATAACTCAGACCGGTGCTTCATCTGAGGATGATAACTCAGACCAGTGCTTCATGTGAGGATGATAACTCAGACCAGTGCTTCATCTGAGGATGATAACTCAGACCGGTGCTTCAGACATCTGAGGTTAACAACTCAATGTCACTACTAACTCCTGCCGTCCAAGGAAAGTTGTCTTGATAAGGGTGAAGGGTTCCTGATACAAGGAGCTGGTGTTGTGTTTACCTTCCTCTAATCAAACGTGATTTTCCCTCCCCTATTATCTAGGTATTCGAGACCTCCGACGAATTTAGCGCTTTTCTTATGAATATAATACGGTAACTTATATGACAGGACAGTGCTAATGAGAGCCAGGTGACAGCATATCAGAGTTACAGCGAGAATAACAATTTGTTATAGGTAAGATGTGGTTGGAGTGCCCATTGTGGCCAGGACAATGTGGTGTGGCCAGCCTGGGTGTGGGTGAGGGTGGCCCAGCAGGGCAAGAGTCGGCTCAGTGGCAGTTTGGCAGTGGTTGTAACAGGGTTGGATTTCTGCTGCTCGGCTAGGTGAGTGTGGCGCCTGGGAGTGTCGTCCTCAACACAACAGTGTAATACTCAGTGTTCTTCCTCAGGCGATTACCACGACAGCAACTGCTAAATACACCCTCCCCTGGCTGTCATTCAAGTGTATTCACTCGGAGGACTGTAGTGTTTGTGAGTATCTGAATCACTGTTGTGTCCACGAGTACTGGTGGTATTTTGCTGTATGGAGGACTAGAGCGAAATGACAGTTGACTAGTGTGATGTGTGCGTGTGTGTGTATGTGTATGAATGCGCGTGTGCGTGTGTGCAACAATGTGTGTTGGGGCCGGTGACAGTGTTGTGGGGGGAGAGAAGGTGAAACCCGGGAGCCAGCCAGGAATGTTAGCCACACTCAAAATAAGAACGCGGGTCCTTCCTGCCTTGAGAGGCTCTGCTGCTGTTGCTGCTGCTGCCGCTGCTTCTGCTATCGTTGTTGTTGCTGCGGCTCTGCTCCTCCTGTTGTTAGTACTGCTGTTGCTGCATCCTCACACTTCCGTCAACACCTGCCGGTCTTGCTCCTGCTGCTGCCGAGACTTCCGCAAACACTATCTGTTTTTCCTTGATCATAAGACACTCCTTATGTTATTGTTTCTGTTGCTGCTGGCGCTGTTGCCGCTGTTACTGATATTACTACTATTGATGTGTCAGCTTATGATGCTGTTGGTGCTGTTAATACTACTGGTGCTGATGTTAAACCAGCTTCTACTGCTGCTGATGAAGCCTGGCATTTCCGTCGCTTACTGACCTTCCTGGCATCAGACACGGTGCCATTGTCTATCCAAGATTATCATCGTCTATCCATCACTGTCCCACTCTATCCGCGACCGTGTTATTAATTATTACATACTCAGATTACGGTTACAACTGTCCCATATCTTGTCAGTCTTGTCAGTGCTATATACTTGACCTTACTTCCGCTATGAGAGTGGCACAGAGTCGTCTTGAGTTACCTCAGCCTCGCTGTGATACTCTTGGCTATTTCTGTACCAGCGGCTGACATATTTCCTACGTTTTCACGGCTAACTGAGAATTTTGCTATAAGCTGGGAGAGCGCGTGTGGAAAACGTGGTGAGAGTCATGGGCATCGTGGTTGATGTTGAGAGTCATGGGCATCGTGGTTGATGTTGAGAGTCATGGGCAGCGCGGTTGATGTTGAGAGTCATGCGCAGCATGGTTGATGTTGAGTCATGGGTAGCGTGGTTGATGTTGACAGTCACGGGCAGCATGGTTGATGTTGAGAGTCATGGGCAGCGTGGTTGATGTTGAGAGTCATGGGCATTGGGGTTAATGCTGAGAGTCATGGGCAGCGCGGTTGATGTTGAGTCATGGGCAGCGTGGTTGATGTTGAGAGTCATGGGCAGCGTGGTTGATGTTGAGAGTCATGGGCAGCGTGGTTGATGTTGAGAGTCATGGGCAGCGTGGTTGATGTTGAGAGTCATGGGCAGCGTGGTTGATGTTGAGAGTCATGGGCAACGTAGTAAATGCTGAGAGTCATGGGCAGCGTGGTTGATGCTGAGAGTCATGGGCAGTATGGTTGATGTTGAGAGTCATGGACATCGTGGTTGATGTTGAGAGTCAAGGGGAGCGTGGTTGATGTTGAGTGTCATGGGCAACGTGGTTGATGTTGAGAGTCATGGGTAGCATGGCTGATGTTGAGAGTCATGGGCAGCATGGTTGATGTTGAGAGTCATGGGCAGCGTGGTTGATGCTGAGAATCATGGGCAGCGTGGTTGATGTTGAGAGTCATGGGCAGCGTGGTTGATGCTGAGAGTCATGGGCAGCGTGGTTGATGCTGAGAGTCATAGGCAGCATGGTTGATGTTGAGAGTCATGGGCAGCGTGGTTGACAGTGAG
>NC_091306.1:21392619-21415651 GCF_038502225.1 Cherax quadricarinatus | reverse complement strand
TTTTACATCATTTTGACATGTGATTCTGGCTGCTTCCGGTGTCTCTAGGAATAATTTTAATGTTTGCTGGATGTTTGAACTTTGGGCAAACTTATATACTTTAAGAACCTTGAACTCGGAGTTTTCATGATTAATTTCTTCAACAAGATCTTCAGCAGTGCAGTCTCTCGTGAAACTGTTGATTCTTGCCACAAACACAGTAGGTTGTGCTTGGTAGCTGTCAGGTGGAATGGGGATGATACCCAGATTAATTATCAAGAACATTCTTGAGCAATTGGAGCGGCTCCTCTTCAGAGGAGAGAAGAAATATTTCACCAGAGTGAGTTTGGAATACATACACTGGTGCAACAGTGGAACTGATACATATACAATCAAATACTTCCCTCTTGGACTTCTGATTGTCAATGACACGAATTTTTACTCTTATTTTCGGCATGAACCCCAGTAAGGTACAACTGACACATAATATTTCCTGTAAAAAAGAAAGGGGAACAAGTAAACTAGTCACCGCCTTACCCTCTGGAAGGAATACAGCTCGAAGTGACAGCGAGCAAGTTTTCCTCTCAGCTCGGATCAAACTAGAACTCAGGATAACCCCAAAAATGTAATTTTGGGTCTTAGTGTTCAGAGTAAAAACAGACGTTCTTTCGCTGGGCCGTCCTCTTGCTGTATGTCGTGTGTATTGTGTGTATAATGTGGGAATCGTGTGTATTTGGGAATCAACAACCGGTATGAAAAACATTATTTTATTCATGGAATGTTAATTAACCAACTTGCGTTTGGCAGTCTGCTAATGTTTAATTACTTTTGTGCATGTATATGCAGCTATTAGTAGTTGCAGTGGTTAAGCTTCAGCTCCTGGCCCTGACTCTCAAACCGGCCACTACTTGGTTCACTCCTGGTTTATTAAGCCTTGTTATATTCATTCTTAAAGGTGCATATAGATCCAGCCTCCAACACTGCTGGTCAGGTCGTTCCGCTACCTAATCACTGAGCTCCGAGGCTAACTGGCATAGTGCCTGATAAGTGGAAAATGGCAAATGTAATACCTATTTACAAGGCAGGTGACAGGTCCTTGGCTTCGAACTATAGACCAATAAGCCTTACCTCCATTGTGGGAAAATTTATGGAATCAATAATTGCAGAAGCAATTCGTAGCCATCTTGACAGGCACAGATTGATTAATGAATCTCAACACGGTTTTACAAAGGGGCGTTCCTGTCTTACGAATTTACTAACTTTTTTCACTAAGGTGTTTGAGGAGGTAGGTCATGGTAATGAATATGATATTGTGTATATGGACTTCAGTAAGGCTTTCGATAGAGTTCCACACCAGAGGCTATTGAGGAAACTTAGGGCACACGGAACAGGAGGAGAAATTTTTTCCTGGGTAGAGGCATGGCTGACAAATAGACAGCAGAGAGTTTGCATAAATGGGGAGAAATCAGCATGGGGGCACGTCACAAGCGGTGTTCCTCAGGGGTCAGTGTTGGGCCCGTTGTTGTTCACAATTTACATAAACGACATAGATGAGGGAATAAATAGCGACATAAGCAAATTTGCTGACGGCACCAAAATAGGCCGTCCAATTCATTCTAATGAGGACATTAGAGCACTCCAGGATGATTTGAATAGACTGACGCAATGGTTGGAGAAGTGGCAGATGCAGTTTAATATTGACAAATGCAAAGTTCTAAATGTTGGACAGTTAAATAACCATGCCACATATAAACTAAGTAATGTAGATCTTAATACTACTGATTGCGAAAAGGATTTAGGAGTTCTGGTTAGCAGTAACCTAATACCAAGACAACAGTGCATTAGTGTTCGCAATAAAGCTAACAGAATTCTTGGTTTCATATCTAGAAGTATAAATAATAGAAGTCCTCAGGTTGTTCAACTCTATATATCCTTGGTTAGGCCTCATTTAGACTATGCTGCTCAGTTCTGGTCACCGTATTACAGAATGGATATAAATGCTCTGGAAAACGTACAAAGGAGGATGACAAAGATTATCCCATGTATCAGAAATCTTCCCTATGAGGATAGACTGAGGGCCCTGAATCTGCACTCTCTCGAAAGGCGTAGAATTAGGGGGGATATGATCGAGGTGTATAAATGGAAAACAGGAATAAATAAAGGGGATGTAAATAGCTTGCTGAAAATTTCCAGCCATGACAGGACTCGTAGCAATGGTTTCAAGTTGGAAAAAATCAGATTCAGAAAGGATATAGGAAAGCACTGGTTTGGTAATAGAATTGTGGATGAGTGGAACAAACTCCCGAGTACAGTTATTGAGGCTAAAACGTTGTGTTGTTTTAAAAATAGGTTAGATAAATACATGAGTGGGTGTGGGTGGGTGTGAGTTGACCTGACTAGCTTGTGCTGCTGGGTCTGGTGCAGTGCTCCATCCTTGAGTGGAGATGACCAGGCTGGGTGGGTCATTGGTCTAATCCGGGGAAGAAAAAAGGAACTGCTCCGCTTGAGTCAGTAGGCCTGTTGCAGTGTTCCTTCTTTCTTATGTTCTTAAATATTTCCTAACATCCCTCCTTCCCTCTCTCCCTCCCTCCCTCTCTCTCCCTGTGTGTGGTGGTTGCAGGGGTCGAGTCCTAGCTCCTGGCCCCGCCTCTTCACCGGTTGCTACTAGATCCTATCTCTCCCCGCTCCATGAGCTTTATCAAACCTCGTCTTAAAACTGTGTATGGTTCCTGCCTCCACTACGTCATTTTCTAGGCTATTCCACTGCCTTACAACTCTATGACTGAAGAAATACTTCCTACTATCTCTCTGACTCATTTGTGTCTTCAACTTCCAATTGTGGCCTCTTGTTTCTGTGTCCCCTCCCTGGAACATCCTGTCCTTGTCCACCTTGTCTATTCCACGCAGTATTTTATATGTCGTTATCATGTCTCCCCTGACCCTCCTGTCCTCCAGTGTCGTCAGGCCGATTTCCCTTAATCTTTCTTCATAGGACATTCCCCTTAGCTCTGGAACTAACCTTGTTGCAAACCTTTGTACTTTCTCTAGTTTCTTGACGTGCTTTATCAAGTGCGGGTTCGTGTGTGTGTGTGTGTGTATGTGTGTGTATTCACCTATTTGTAGTTGCAGGGTTCGAACCACAGCTCCTGGCCCCGCCTCTTCACTAGTCTCTACTAGGTTCACTCCCTGCTCCAAGAGCATTATCATACCTCTTCTTAAATCTATGTATGGATCCTGCCTCCTACTTCACTCTCCAGACTGTTTCACTTCCTGACAACTCTAAGGCTAAAGAAATACTTCCTAACATCCCTATGGCTCATCTGAGTTAAATTCCAGTTTGTACGTGTGTGCCATTATGCATATATATATATTACAACTACCAGACAATTTTTATTACATTTTAGACAAACTCATGTAACAATGTATGTTACCATTTCCTTACATTACATACACAACTCTTTTAATTTTAGTAATACGTCTCACATACTCCTAATCTTCAATGGAAGAAAAACTTCGTACGCAGGTCATCCAAAATAACTTTCCCTTGGGAAAACCATTATCTCAACCTTGAGAGTTCTTAAGAAGGTGTTGGTGTAAATATAGTTGCAACAAGATCACACCTGTTTCCTCTCAGTCGTCTTCCTCCTCATTCTCACTTATTCCTTTTTTGTTCCTTCTTCCTTCCTACCTACCTGTTAGCACACCTACCTACCTACATACCTACCTACCTGCTAGCACATCTACTTACCTACCTGCTAGCACACCTACCTACCTGCCTACCTACTTACCTACGTACTTACCTACCTGCTAACCTACGCTGCTTGCACAAGTCCCCCCCACACACTAGCACCTGCATTTTATTAGGGAGGACTCTCAAGTAAACCTCTCTTAAACTTTGTTTTGCTTTCCTCACATTATAAAGAGAAAATTATTATTATTATAATCAAAAAGAAGCGCTAATCCACTATAAAGAGAAAAACTTTTAAGGCGAGGGGGGAAAACTGAAAAAAGTATATATTTACCTGGAGTTTACCTGGAGAGAGTTCCGGAGGTCAACGCCCCCGCGGCCCGGTCTGTGACCAGGCCGCGGGTTTCCTGAGATTACCTAATGTTAGCACCAGTCCTCAAGGAAAACCAAGCCGCCAGTCCCAGTTGACATTACCCAGTCACCACATACCAACAATGATTCACAGTACGGATATGGCGAACAATGCTCTCTATTCTGGGTCTAACAGGAAGGTAACTTTTAAAATCTGAGCAGCGAGGAACATTAAACGAACCTCGTGAGGTATGTGGCACCCACTTGTGTTCTGTAGTTCTGTGGCACCACTTGTGCTGTGTATTTCTGTGGCACCACTTGTGCTGTGTATTTCTGTGGCACCACTTGTGCTGTGTATTCCTGTGGCACCCACTTGTGTTCTGTAGTTCTGTGGCACCACTTGTGCTATGTATTTCTGTGGCACCACTTGTGCTGTGTATTTCTGTGGCACCCACTTGTGTTCTGTAGTTCTGTGGCACCACTTGTGCTGTGTATTTCTGTGGCACCACTTGTGCTGTGTATTTCTGTGGCACCACTTGTGCTGTGTATTTCTGTGGCACCACTAGTGCTGTGTATTTCTGTGGCACCACTTGTGCTCTGTTGTTGTGTTCTCTGGCAGCCACTTGTGCTCTGTAACAACCAACTGTACTCTTTACATCCCCCTGTCCTACAGGACATGCAAACCCGTCCTACAGGAAGACTTACAAGTAAGTCCTGAAGGGCATAAAATAAAGTGAAGCTATACGTCATTTCAAATATTAACAACTCTTAAATAATTGATATTAGAATAAAGGTTAATTTTTACAGACAATAACACGAATTAAAATCAAGTGTGGATACTAGACTGTGGCTTGAGATTCAGACTGGCACCAGGACTCATACCCTCTCAGTCTACATACACCAGAACTCATACCCTCTCGGTCTACATACACCAGGACTCATACCCTCTCAGTCTACATACACCAGAACTCATACCCTCTCGGTCTACATACACCAGGACTCATACCCTCTCGGTCTACATACACCAGGACTCATACCCTCTCAGTCTACATACACCAGGACTCATACCATCTCAGTCTACATACACCAGGACTCATACCATCTCAGTCTACATACACCAGGACTCATACCCTCTCGGTCTACATACACCAGAACTCATACCCTCTCGGTCTACATACACCAGGACTCATACCCTCTCTGTCTACATACACCAGGACTCATACCCTCTCAGTCTACATACACCAGGACTCACACCATCTCAGTCTACATACACCAGGACTCATACCCTCTCAGTCTACATACACCAGGACTCATACCCTCTCAGTCTACATACACCAGGACTCATACCATCTCAGTCTACATACACCAGGACTCATACCCTCAGTCTACATACACCAGGACTCATACCCTCTCAGTCTACATACACCAGGACTCATACCCTCTCAGTCTACATACACCAGGACTCATACCCTCTCAGTCTACATACACCAGGACTCATACCCTCTCAGTCTACATACACCAGGACTCATACCCTCTCAGTCTACATACACCAGGACTCATACCATCTCAGTCTACATACACTAGGACTCATACCCTCTTAGTCTACATACACCAGGACTCATACCATCTCAGTCTACATACACCAGGACTCATACCCTCTCAGTCTACATACACCAGGACTCATACCCTCTCAGTCTACATACACCAGGACTCATACCCTCTCAGTCTACATACACCAGGACTCATACCATCTCAGTCTACATACACCAGGACTCATACCATCTCAGTCTACATTCACCAGGACTCATACCCTCTCAGTCTACATACACCAGGACTCATACCCTCTCAGTCTACATACACCAGGACTCATACCCTCTCAGTCTACATACACCAGGACTCATACCATCTCAGTCTACATACACTAGGACTCATACCCTCTTAGTCTACATACACCAGGACTCATACCATCTAAGTCTACATACACCAGGACTCATACCCTCTCAGTCTACATACACCAGGACTCATACCATCTCAGTCTACATACACCAGGACTCATACCATCTCAGTCTACATACACCAGGACTCATACCCTCTCAGTCTACATACACCAGGACTATCCGATGCCTATCCGAGGCCTATCCGATGTTATCCTGACGCCAAATGACTTCGAACAGGCGATAAATGACATGCCCATGCACTCTGCCCCAGGGCCAGACTCATGGAACTCTGTGTTCATCAAGAACTGCAAGAAGCCCCTATCACGAGCCTTTTCCATCCTATGGAGAGGGAGCATGGACACGGAGGTCGTCCCACAGTTACTAAAAACAACAGACATAGCCCCACTCCACAAAGGGGGCAGTAAAGCAACAGCAAAGAACTACAGACCAATAGCACTAACATCCCATATCATAAAAATCTTTGAAAGGGTCCTAAGAAGCAAGATCACCACGCATCTAGAAACCCATCAGTTACACAACCCAGGGCAACATGGGTTTAGAACAGGTCGCTCCTGTCTGTCTCAACTATTGGACCACTACGACAAGGTCCTAAATGCACTAGAAGACAAAAAGAATGCAGATGTAATATATACAGACTTTGCAAAAGCCTTCGACAAGTGTGACCATGGCGTAATAGCGCACAAAATGCGTGCTAAAGGAATAACAGGAAAAGTCGGTCGATGGATCTATAATTTCCTCACTAACAGAACACAGAGAGTAGTCGTCAACAGAGTAAAGTCCGAGGCAGCTACGGTGAAAAGCTCTGTTCCACAAGGCACAGTACTCGCTCCCATCTTGTTCCTCATCCTTATATCCGACATAGACAAGGATGTCAGCCACAGCACCGTGTCTTCCTTTGCAGATGACACCCGAATCTGCATGACAGTGTCTTCCATTGCAGACACTGCAAAGCTCCAGGCAGACATCAACCAAATCTTTCAGTGGGCTGCAGAAAACAATATGAAGTTCAACGATGAGAAATTTCAATTACTCAGATATGGTAAACATGAGGAAATTAAATCTTCATCAGAGTACAAAACAAATTCTGGCCACAAAATAGAGCGAAACACCAACGTCAAAGACCTGGGAGTGATCATGTCGGAGGATCTCACCTTCAAGGACCATAACATTGTATCAATCGCATCTGCTAGAAAAATGACAGGATGGATAATGAGAACCTTCAAAACTAGGGAGGCCAAGCCCATGATGACACTCTTCAGGTCACTTGTTCTATCTAGGCTGGAATATTGCTGCACACTAACAGCACCTTTCAAGGCAGGTGAAATTGCCGACCTAGAAAATGTACAGAGAACTTTCACGGCGCGCATAACGGAGATAAAACACCTCAATTATTGGGAGCGCTTGAGGTTCCTAAACCTGTATTCCCTGGAACGCAGGAGGGAGAGATACATGATTATATACACCTGGAAAATCCTAGAGGGACTAGTACCGAACTTGCACACGAAAATCACTCACTACGAAAGCAAAAGACTTGGCAGACGATGCACCATCCCCCCAATGAAAAGCAGGGGTGTCACTAGCACGTTAAGAGACCATACAATAAGTGTCAGGGGCCCGAGACTGTTCAACTGCCTCCCAGCACACATAAGGGGGATTACCAACAGACCCCTGGCAGTCTTCAAGCTGGCACTGGACAAGCACCTAAAGTCAGTTCCGGATCAGCCGGGCTGTGGCTCGTATGTTGGTTTGCGTGCAGCCAGCAGCAACAGCCTGGTTGATCAGGCTCTGATCCACCAGGAGGCCTGGTCTCAGACCGGGCCGCGGGGGCGTTGACCCCCGGAACTCTCTCCAGGTAAACTCCAGGTATACACCAGGACTCATACCCTCTCAGTCTACATACACCAGGACTCATACCATCTCAGTCTACATACACCAGGACTCATACCCTCTCAGTCTACATACACCAGGACTCATACCCTCTCAGTCTACATACACCAGGACTCATACCCTCTCAGTCTACATACACCAGGACTCATAACCTCTCAGTCTACATACACCAGGACTCATACCCTCTCAGTCTACATACACCAGGACTCATACCCTCTCAGTCTACATACACCAGGACTCATACCCTCTCAGTCTACATACACCAGGACTCATACCATCTCAGTCTACATACACCAGGACTCATACCCTCTCAGTCTACATACACCAGGACTCATACCATCTCAGTCTACATACACCAGGACTCATACCATCTCAGTCTACATACACCAGGACTCATACCCTCTCAGTCTACATACACCAGGACTCATACCATCTCAGTCTACATACACCAGGACTCATACCCTCTCAGTCTACATACACCAGGACTCATACCCTCTCAGTCTACATACACCAGGACTCATACCATCTCAGTCTACATACACCAGGACTCATACCATCTCAGTCTACATACACCAGGACTCATACCATCTCAGTCTACATACACCAGGACTCATACCATCTCAGTCTACATACACCAGGACTCATACCCTCTCAGTCTACATACACCAGGACTCATACCATCTCAGTCTACATACACCAGGACTCATACCCTCTCAGTCTACATACACCAGGACTCATACCCTCTCAGTCTACATACACCAGGACTCATACCATCTCAGTCTACATACACCAGGACTCATACCATCTCAGTCTACATTCACCAGGACTCATACCATCTCAGTCTACATACACCAGGACTCATACCATCTCAGTCTACATACACCAGGACTCATACCATCTCAGTCTACATACACCAGGACTCATACCCTCTCAGTCTACATACACCAGGACTCATACCATCTCAATCTACATACACCAGGACTCATACCATCTCAGTCTACATACACCAGGACTCATACCCTCTCAGTCTACATACACCAGGACTCATACCATCTCAGTCTACATACACCAGGACTCATACCATCTCAGTCTACATACATCATACACCAGGACTCATACCATCTCAGTCTACATACACCAGGACTCATACCATCTCAGTCTACATACACCAGGACTCATACCATCTCAGTCTACATACACCAGGACTCATACCATCTCAGTCTACATACACCAGGACTCATACCATCTCAGTCTACATACACCAGGACTCATACCCTCTCAGTCTACATTCACCAGGACTCATACCATCTCAGTCTACATACACCAGGACTCATACCATCTCAGTCTACATACACCAGGACTCATACCCTCTCAGTCTACATACACCAGGACTCATACCCTCTCAGTCTACATACACCAGGACTCATACCATCTCAGTCTACATACACCAGGACTCATACCCTCTCAGTCTACATACACCAGAACTCATACCCTCTCTGTCTACATACACCAGGACTCATACCCTCTCAGTCTACATACACCAGGACTCATACCATCTCAGTCTACATACACCAGGACTCATACCCTCTCAGTCTACATACACCAGAACTCATACCATCTCAGTCTACATACACCAGGACTCATACCATCTCAGTCTACATACACCAGGACTCATACCATCTCAGTCTACATACACCAGGACTCATACCATCTCAGTCTACATACACCAGGACTCATACCCTCTCAGTCTACATACACCAGAACTCATACCCTCTCTGTCTACATACACCAGGACTCATACCCTCTCAGTCTACATACACCAGGACTCATACCATCTCAGTCTACATACACCAGGACTCATACCCTCTCAGTCTACATACACCAGAACTCATACCATCTCAGTCTACATACACCAGGACTCATACCATCTCAGTCTACATACACCAGGACTCATACCATCTCAGTCTACATACACCAGGACTCATACCATCTCAGTCTACATACACCAGGACTCATACCATCTCAGTCTACATACACTGAGGGTTATATATCTCAAGAGTATGTACACAAGAGTTTACTTTAACCCATATTTTTTGGAAATAAAATATTTCACTTGAAAAGCGGCCTTAATTACCCAAGTTCAGTCAGTTGGTTTAAAACTTAACTCATATACAATGAACTTTAATCAAAACATTATATGATTAATTACTCAAAATACCGAAAATTAAAGAAAAAGCAGCACGGAAGTTTTATATCTTATAAAAAGAGATGCAGAAAATTTTAGAAAAAGAAACAAAGTCGTGAGAGA
Source organism: Cherax quadricarinatus (assembly GCF_038502225.1). NCBI lineage: Eukaryota > Metazoa > Arthropoda > Malacostraca > Decapoda > Parastacidae > Cherax > Cherax quadricarinatus. The sequence goes on along the minus strand of NC_091306.1, from coordinate 21,405,480 downwards.
TGTAGCTGGGCTGTTTGAGGTTGCTGTTAGGGCAGGAAAACTGCAAGTAGGTAGAGGAAGAGGTGCAGAGAAAGCTGTGCACATGGAAACACAGGAAGCAGAGAATGGAATTTGTATATAGAGGGCATGATGAGGTAGGTGACTACACATGGTAGTAAAACAAGAAAACTGCAGCACTGAAGACTGGACTCACAGTGGGGGTCCGCTGAGTGGGTTCCTCCTCTACTGCTTCAGAACCAGACCCAGGCCCTGCAATATAGAAAAAAAATATTAGAATCATACTCTATGAAGATATACCCTTTTCATTTGATTTTTATTAAAAATTTCTTACTATAATTCGATGATAGCAATTTAAATATAATGTATATTTCTACGAATCGTTACAAGGAGTGAATAACAAACCAGATCTAACACAATATTATTGCCTTTTTATTTCATCCATGCAGTTGCAAGGTATGTTTACCTCCTTATATGATGGGATATAATCAGCACGTATAAGCAGACTTTTGCGGTAGCTGTTATGAAGGGACTAACATTGTTGTTGTTGATGCAGCTCTCGGCATGGGCTTCAAAGCTCATACGATAAATGTATCGAATGAGCTTTTGAAGTACCTTCGAATCAAATCATTCTATATTTTAGAGCCGGATCCACGGTGGGTGGTAGCACGAACAGGGATGGAAAAGGAATGTGTGATATCCTCACTGGAAGTGGATATTTGTCAATCAGTTGGATTTTTACCTTTCAATGGATGCTGTCTTAAGCCATCTTATGCTGACAAGATTCTAATGCAAGACTATCACTAGCTAGGTAGTACCACCTTCCAGGGGTCTGTATACAATGGTTCTAGGGTCCTGTGCACAATGGTTTTAGGATCCTGTTCACAATGGCTCCAGGGTCCCCTATACAATGACTCTAGGGTCCTATTGTGTGGCATGCAAAGAGTACGTAACCTTTATTCGGCGCATGTACACACCCTCATTTACAGGCTATCTCCCCCAACCAGCGAACCAGGTGACTGAGGGTTGACGATGGGGCCCCGTCGTTCAACCAGTACCCAGGTTCCAGCCAATGAGAAGATGGTTTTGGCAATCGCAGAGGTTATGTGGGTACCACTCTCCTGTCTGCCCTTGTCATTCCCATTCTAGAGCTGGTTGAAGCACGGTCTGCTCTCTAGTGGCTTCTATTCTGCCTTGCTTACCGTGGAGTGCACTAATACCTATTGTTGTACATAGTGTATATAGTGTACATACTTCTGTTCTAAATTGGTGAAGGATAATATAAGTCAAAAGTTTTCTGCTGTGTTTATTTTGCTCCCTTTACACCCAGGATAACAGGCCATTTGGACTCCTGGGTTGTAATAAGGTCTATTAACTACTTAAAATAATAAAATTCGTCGGAGGAAGTGAATATTAACTTTTCTTATTATCATCGAAACGAAAGGGAACTTTCAAATAAAAAATAACTATTTCCAGTTTCTTCTCTGTTTCATGAAACGCTAGACTTTTCCAATTAAATTTCTCAGTGTATGTAACACATGTCTGCAGGCTGTTGGTCACCTGTGTCTCGTGAATCCTCCTGAGGCAGTAGTTCTCCACAACACTCGTAAGAGTCGTATCTTCATGATCGTTGGGATTAATATCATATAAACAGCTGCTCCTGGCAGTCACTAGTCTTCATATAACCTGCATCAACACACACATTCACTCACACCCACATTCACTCACACCCACACACACTCACCCCCCTCCCCACACACACACACGGTCGATAGGTGTTAAACCTAACAAACTCGGGTAAACAAACATATCAGCCAATGATGATGGGAACGGACATTTCCTTCCATTCATTATCTTTAAATTATTTACCAGCCTTATTTTTAGTTTGTCAGACTTAAATCTTGTTCACTGCAAACGAGTCACTAAGGCCGCAATATAACACTAACATGAAGAATACTTCAATAATACCCCAAAATACGAGTTTTATCTCTTACACTGAACAGCTGTTGAAAATGGTAAAAAAAAATACCGAAAAGTTGATGAGCAAGATAAGTGCAGCAGTTGGATATCTTTAATACTGAAACGTTTCTCCTACACAGTAGGTTTTTTTCAGTCAAATACAGAGCCTACACCTGCTTCCTCTGTGTTTGACTGAAGATGCCTACTGTGTAGGTGAAAAGTTTCAACAAGATACTTAACTGTTGCACATGTGTCTTACTCATCAACAGCTGCCCTACAAAAGTTGATTAATGTACATGTTCTTTCTGAAATGCGTTTAATTATTTAGTGAAATTAGAGGTCTGGTGTTTATTTTAAAGTTAAGACGGGCCTTCCCAAGTTTATATTCCTATCAGCTATTGTATTTTCCTTTTTGGTGGCATATTTGCTGATAATTAAAATTTTAAAACTAATTATTGCTCAAATTATTGCCCTTAAAACAATGAATAACAAATACCTGAAACTCAAATATTAATCATAATTCTTCCATGGCAATTTAAGATATTCAACAAGAACCCCGCACAGTACACCAAGTGTCTGTGATCCCATGAGGAGGATGCTACAAATATTACATATGACCGCGCTACTCAATTGGCGGGGTGCGGTCCGAATCCGGAGCTTCTGAGTGTTATAGTTGGACCGCGGGCTTCAGTGTTGTAGTTGGACCACGGGCTTCAGTGTTGTAGTTAGACCGCGGGCTTCAGTGTTGTAGTACGACCGCGGGCTTCAGGAGAAACCTTAGTTAAATAACAGGTGTCACCACGTTCAGGATCAGGTGGTACACAAGAACGGGATTAATACATAATTCTGAATGGAATATGTACACTGAATGGAATACAGTATTCTAGCATAGCTAAATAGTGCTATTTTCTTCCATTCAACGGTAATTCATATTGGTAATTATCACTTGTACAATGAAGTTGACTTTTTTGGCATTTTGGAAAAAGTTCGGCCGCACGTGCTGGGAAGTGTGGCCACCCGGGTGCAACGTAGAATTTCGGGAAAGGTTGTGCATTTGTGTTAGGTATGACTTGGGTTTTTCTCATTTTCTTTTTAGCAAGTTTGATTTTAATTTGCCGTGTCCACTTCTTTTATGAATAAGTACGTTGATCAAGTTCGTCACATTAATGTTTAATCAAATTGGTTAAAAAATTTCATCATTCTGGTTGTTCCTATTATTATTATTATCAAAAAGAAGCGCTAAGCCACAAGGGCTATACAGCGCTGCGGGGTAGGGAAGGAAGCGAGGGTATTGGGCGGTAGAAGGGAGGAGGGATGATCAGTAGGTTACAGAAAACAGCGGGGCAGGGGATAGTGCGGGGGTAGAGGGCAGCAAGAGATTGAGGTAGAAAGGGCTGAAGGTATCATCAGAGTTTGTGAAGTCAGTCAGTTGTTGTCAAAAATTCAATGAGAGAGTCCGGATGAAAGGTCGGTTCATCATCGAGGGAAGATGGAGGTATATTCTGCATGCTCGTTGATAAAGTGGGCAGTCTAATAGAATGTGGCTAACCGATAATGGAACCTGAGAATTCTCAGAGAGGAGCAGGGCGCCTCTCCATGAGATAACCATGAGTAAGACGAGTATGGCCAATGCGAAGACGGGAGAGAGTAGTCTCCCAACCTCGACACTGGTGACAAGAAGACGGCCAGTAACCTATACTCGGTTTAATAGATTGAAGTTTGTTACCGAGCAGAGTAGACCAACGTTGTTGCCAACGGGTGTGAAGGTGGGTAGCTATTGCAGCAAAATAGTCCATAAATGGAACACCTCTATATGAAACTGGTAGGTCATGTACTGCTGACCGCGCAGCAGTGTCTGCCTGTTCATTGCCCTGTACGTCAACATGACCAGGGACCCAACAAAAAACAATATCTTTATGCTTGGAAGAGATGCGGCGTAGCCAAAGTTGGATACAGAGGACTAAGGGGTGAGGTGTATCAAATTTCTGTATAGCCTGTAAAGCACTAAGGGAGTCTGAGACAACCACAAATGATGACATAGGCATAGCTGCAATACGGATAAGTGCTGCAAGAATGGCATACAATTCAGTAGTAAAGATACTAGCCGAAGATAGTAAATGCCCTCGTACGACGCTGTCCGGAAACACTGCTGCGAATCCTACGCCGTCAGAAGACTTAGAGCCATCTCTGTACACTGCAATGGCATGAGAATGAGAGTAGAAGTGGTCAAGAAAAAGAGCGGGAAGCTACCGTAGACAGTTGGGCTTTCGAGCAAGGGAGTGAGAAAGAACGGACTCGAACAGCTGGAACTTCCCAGGGGAGTAGGGACATGAACATAGAAAGGTGGTAATTGAAGAGAAGACAAGAGCGAATGTAGGCGAAGGGAGAAGGGACGGAGCAAACAGGAGCTATATAAGAACATAAGAACATAAGAACGAAGGAACACTGCAGAAGGCCTACTGGCCCATGCGAGGCAGGTCCAAGTCTCCTACCGGCTTAAGCCAATGCACCCAACCTAGTCAGGTCAGGTCACATTGACTTAAGGGAGGAACACGGCAACCGACCTGGTAGCACAAGCTATCAGGTCTAACTCACACCCACCCACATCCACTCATGTATTTATCCAACCTATTTTTAAAGCTACACAACGTTCTGGCCTCTATAACGGTACTTGGGAGTTTGTTCCACTCATCCACAACTCTATTACCAAACCAGTACTTTCCTATATCCTTCCTGAATCTGAATTTTTCCAACTTAAAACCATTGCTGCGAGTCCTGTCTAGGCTAGATATTTTCAGCACACTATTTACATCCCCTTTATTTATTCCTGTCTTCCATTTATACACCTCAATCATATCCCCCCTAATTCTACGTCTTTCTAGAGAGTGCAGATTCAGGGCCCTTAGTCTATCCTCATAGGGAAGGTTTCTGATACATGGGATCAACTTTGTCATCCTCCTTTGTACATTTTCCAGAGAATTTATATCCATTCTGTAATAAGGTGACCAAAACTGTGCAGCATAATCTAAATGAGGCCTAACCAAGGATGTATAGAGTTGAAGAACAACCTGAGGACTCCTATTATTTATGCTTCTTGATATGAAGCCAAGGATTCTATTAGCTTTATTGCGAACACTTATGCACTGTTGTCTTGGTTTCAGATTACTGCTAACCAGAACTCCTAAATCTTTTTCGCAATCCGTAATATTAAGATCTACATTATTTAGTTTATATGTGGCATGGTTATTGTCCTGTCCAACATTTAGAACTTTGCATTTGTCTATATTAAACTGCATCTGCCACTTCTCCGACCACTGCATCAGTCTATTCAAATCTTCCTGGAGTGCTCGAATGTCCTCGTCAGAATGAATTCGACGGCCTATTTTGGTGTCATCGGCAAACTTGCCGATGTCGCTCTTTATGCCCTCATCTATGTCGTTTATGTAGATTGTGAACAGCAGGGGGCCCAACACTGACCCCTGTGGAACACCGCTCGTGACACTTCCCCACTCTGATTTCTCCCCATTTATGCAAACTCTCTGCTGCCTATTTGTCAACCATGCCTCTATCCAGGAAAAAATTTCTCCTCCTATTCCATGTGCTTTAATTTTCCTCAATAGTCTCTGATGTGGGACCCTGTCAAAAGCCTTACTGAAGTCCATATACACAATATCATATTCATTACCATGATCTACCTCCTCAAATACCTTAGTGAAAAAAGTTAATAAATTCGTAAGGCAGGAACGCCCCTTTGTAAAACCATGCTGAGATTCGTTGATTAATTTATGCTTTTCAAGGTGGCTACGAACTGCCTCGGCAATTATTGATTCCATAAATTTTCCCACTATGGAGGTTAGGCTTATTGGTCTATAGTTCGAAGCTAAGGACCTGTCACCTGTTTTGAAAATAGGTATCACATTTGCCATTTTCCACTTATCTGGCACCATGCCAGTTTGTAGTGATATGTTGAAAAGATTAGCCAAAGGTGTGCTAAGCTCCTCTTTACATTCCTTTAGAACCCTTGCATACAGTTCATCAGGGCCTGGGGATTTGTTAGGTTTTAATTTATCTATTTGCCTAAGGACCATGTCACTTGTGACCCTAATAGTGCACAGTTTATTATCGTCCTGTTCTACATAATTTATCATTACTGGAATATCGCTGGTATCCTCCTGTGTAAAAACTGAGAGGAAGTATGTGTTAAAAATTCTACACATTTCCTTATCACTGTCAGTGAGCTGACCCGAGGAACTTTTGAGTGGGCCTATCTTGTCCCTGATCTTACTTCTGTATACCTGAAAGAATCCTTTTGGGTTAGTCTTCGATTCTCTTGCAACTTTAACCTCATAATCTCTTTTTGCTTTTCTAATTCCCTTTTTTATTTCTCTCTTTAACTGAATATATCGATTTCTCAATTGCCCCTCTCCTCTTTTGATTTGCCTATATATGCCTCTCTTTTGACCAATCAGATATTTTAATCTATTGTTCATCCATTTAGGATCATTTTTGTTTGATCTGATTTCCCTATTTGGAACATAATTTGACTGAGCAGCTAGAACTATGCCCTGGAAAGCATCATATCGGCAACCATCACCACCTACCTGACCCTTAGTCAGGTCATTCCAGTTCAGCCCACCTAAGTAATTTTTCAGTCCTATGAAATCAGCCAAGCGAAAGTCAGGGACGGAGACTTGATTGCCATTATTAGGGGAATTCCATGATATATTAAAACTGAGTGATTTGTGATCACTTTCCCCAAGCTCATCATTAACCTCAAGATTATTAATTAGTGTTTCCCTACTGGCAAGAACCAAGTCAAGGAGGTTATTTCCCCTAGTTGGCTCTGTCACAAACTGTTTTAAAAAACAATCCTGGATCGTATCAAGAAAGTCACCTGACTCTAAATTTCCTGTCAAATTGCTCCAGTCAATCTGTCTATAGTTGAAATCTCCCATTAGCACAACATTTTCGTATGTAGATGCCTTACGAATTTCGTCCCATAGAAGTTTACTGCACTCCCTATCAAGATTTGGGGCCCTGTAAATCACACCCAAAATTAGTTTTTCTCGGCCCTCGAGAAGCTGTAACCAAACAGATTCAGTGGCTGACGCTTCTAATTTAATATCTTGTCTAACACAACAATTTAAATTGTCTCTGACATACATCGCTACTCCACCACCTTTCCTGTTGACCCTGTCAGTGTGGAATAATTTATAGCCTTGTATGTGACATTCAGAGGGCATCTCTCTATCTTTCAGATTGAGCCAGGTCTCTGTTATAGCAATAATATCTATGTTTCCTGCACTTGCAATTAATCTTAGCTCATCTATCTTATTTCTTACACTCCTGCTATTAGTATAGTAAACCTTAAGGGAGCTAGTCCCTTGCTGCCCTCTGCTGTCCCCCTTTGTTTGCTGACCTGATCTATTGTCTTTATTTATAACTTCATGCTGAATGCCTTTTATACATTTACTGTTTCCAACCCAAGTGTTGCAACCTGCTTGTTTCCCACACACACCCATACCTCTATCTTCCATCAGTTTAAAATCATAGGCATTTCACCAATGGCCTTCTCAATCGAGTCTGCAAGTGCTACCACCCCAGCCCCAGAGAGATGTACCCCATCCCTTGCATACATATGTTTGCCATAAAAGTTGTTCCAGTTGTCAATGAATGGGATTGCAAGTTCCTTGCAGTATCTGTCTAGCCAGCAATTTACACCAATTGCCCTAGACAACCATTCATTTCCTACTCCCCTTCTAGAGCTGAATGATGATGAAAGTATTTTCTTTTTGGGTATTTTCTTTCTTTTGGGTCACCCTGCCTCGGTGGGAGACGGCCGGCTTGTTGAAGAAGAAAAAAGAAACAGTAGTTCTTGTCAGTACCACGACAGCCCAGGAGAAAGCAGTGAAATGTTCACTTACAATACCTTGGATCTTGGGAAAACACAAGAAACCCTTCACTGATGTAGAAATTATTAAAGAATGTATACTGGAAACTGCCGATACATTGTTTGAGGATAAACAAAAAAAAAAAAAAGATAAAAGACAAAATAAGGCAGATTCTATTATCTGATTCCACATCAACGAGGACGACAAAACTATTAGCAGATCTTATGTCGCAACTTGATCTAGGACTGAAAAAAGCTCCTTGTATTTCACTGGCTTTAGACGAGTCAACAGGGAGTACCGATAATGCTCAACTCATGGTATTTGAGAGATATGATACAGAGAAAAAAGAATTTTGCCAGGACTTGTTGAGTGTGTGAGACCTTAAAGGAACAACACAAGGAGAGGATATATATGGATCCTTGAAAAGTATGTTAGAATCGAGAAATATTGATGTCAAATCCATCATTTCACTGACCACAGATGAAGCTACAGCCATGGTTGGTCGAGAGAGGGGACTAGTCGCAGGATTAAAGGAAGATAATCCCGACATGATAACTTATCACTGCATTATCCACCAATCAGTATTGTGTGCCAGTCTGGGAGATGAGTATGGTGACCTAATCGAGACTATTATGAAGCTAGTCAACTTCCTTCGATCAACGTCAGAACTACAACACCGTCTACTCCGAAGCTTTCTGAGGTCGATGTATGCTATGACGATTTACTTGTGTACAACAATGTGAGATGGTTGAGTAAGGGAAGGGTTTTGGAGCGATTTTGGGTAATCAAGAAAGAGTTACAGACTTTCCTCAAGGATCAAAAACAGCGTGAAAGCAAAGACATTTTCTGATTATTTGGAAGATGACAAGAATATGGAGAGTGTTGGATTTTTGGCAGACACTGTCACATCTGAATGATCTTAACGTTAAACTGCAAGGAAAAAAACACATGATCTTCAATATGATCTCAACAATTCGAACTTTCCAGAAGAATTGGAACTTTTCGCTAACGATGTTCAAAGCCATCTTTCACATTTCCCCAGACTTCTGGAGCAGCGTAATGATGAAACAGATACTAATTATGTCTGATTCATTGAGAAGCTGATCAAAAATTTCAAGTTAAGCTTTGATGACTTTGTTGTTAGAAAACAGTTGCTGGTGGTATTCCAAAACCCCTTTCTAATGGCGGATATCACAGAATTCTCAGTCGAAGCAAAACTAGCCTTCAAATGGGCAGATGCTGCAAAAATTCAATTGGAACTCATTGACTTCCAAGAATATGTGACGCTGAGACAAATACTCTGTGATGATGCACCAGAAACATTTTGGTCAAAGGAAGGATCCCCTGCGAATTTTCCGACGCTTCACAGACTAGCAGTCCAGATTCTCACAATGTTTGGGTCCACCTACTGCTGCCAGTCTGCGTTCTCAACGCAGACTGGCAGAACAAGTTCCGCTCCTGTATGACCAGTGAACATCACCACTGTCTTCAACTAGCCATCACTCCATTAGTACCAAGATTTCGGGAATTAACGCGAAACAAGAAGCGTCATTTCTCTCACTAAATTAGCATAACAGAAAAACAGTAAACAGACACACACAAAGACAACTTACCTACAGTCATACACACATTACATCAGTCTTGTAGATCTTTATGTTAAAATTCTGATTTTTTTTTTAAATAAAACTTCAAATCTTAGTGTATATATCATTCTGTTAATTAGTAAATGTATTAATTTTTTCAGTTTGAAAACTTCATTTAAACTAATTTGAGTAAAAAAAAAATCCAAAACTTTTTCGATTTAATGTAAAAATTATTTTTTCCCACTATTTATATTCAGATTTTGTAAATTTTTATAAAACGAGGACTGAAAATTAAGTTCATAGAAAATGATGAATACACTGACCTATACTCGGACTTATTGCTTTTCGTGATAGGGTGTCAAAAATGTACCCAGACCTTTATTGGTACTCGTCCAAGTGGACCTTTGCTCATAGTAGTCGAGTAGCCCTGACCTCTGACATTCCTACAAGATCACTAACCCGAGCGGCACTGATTCTGGCGAAGCGCTCTTGATCTAAGGAAATGAAGCCATCCTTCCATTGGGTCGAACTTGATTGGCTCCCATTCCCCAAGAGCTGCGTGATCCCTAAAGGTTTAACGCTTTTAAGCGAGTATAATGCTTTATTGAGTGATTTACACTGCAGTCACTCACCCACACACCGCCGTCCCTCACCCACACCCTGCAGTCAGTCACCAACACACCGCATCTTAGTAGTATCAGTTACGAGTAGTTGTCAGTAGTAATAACTCATACCAACCGTTACTGATTCACCGCCTCCTGCCTGAATTGCTGACCGTTACTGCTGACCTAGTATGATGTAAATGCCGCTCACCCTCCAGGCACTCGCAAGGGCAGTTCAAGTTGAGTCGTAAGAGAGGGGACAAGTCAGGCTTGGTATCCCCATATATTCCATCTAATATACGTACTAGAACATCCGACATGAGTGTTTATTACCCAATCCATGTTCGAATCCCCACACACCACAGTCTCACACACACACACACACACCACAGTTTCACCCATACACACCCCCAGTTTCACACACACACACACACACACACACACACACACACACACACACACACACACACACACCAGTCTCACACACACACGAGTCTCTCACCCACACACCACAGCCACCCACACAGTCTTTCGCCCACACACCACAGCCTCCTCCATACATAATTACTCATTCGAGGGGCAATGAGTAATACACAAAAACCTCGGAAAAGCTTAAGCTTTGACTTGCAATTAAATATTTTTCCGAAATCTCATTTTTAAACGAGGCTGTGTAAATATACCTAAGATTAGATAATTCAACAACCAGACTGCTACAAGGCTGTTAAACTGTGACTACGTTAGGCTGGTCTGCCAGGGGTAGACACACACCCCTCCGGGGAGCTGCCTTCATGCCGGCGACGACAGAGGGTTCTTGATTCACGGAACTGAACCAGTTTTTTTCCTAGATTGTTTCCCATTTCCCAAGGCACTGCATGATACCAAAGGGTTTAGCACTTCTCGCATCACTGTAAAAATAATGGAAGAATGGAAAGGCCTCGAAACCGGACATGGGTATATCACAGGTATAAAAAGTTCAAATTCAAAAGTAAATGTAATACACAGTTTACAACATGTAATTTCCTTCTACATCTTATAGAACGTAAATATCACATACAATTTATTGTTTGGTAATTTTCACAAGCTGAAACTCAGCTGACTGAGAAGTTTCAGTAAAATTGCGATGGGACGGCAGCTTAGGTTATTGTTGTCATGAAACTGCTAACTCCGAATGGGCCACACTGTAAAGCAAGAGGAAACAGCACATACATGGGAAGCAGGTTCCAAACATGAGGTCAAAACCGATTTATTAAGCCAGTTTCATCCAAGAAATCAGAATCTGCTTGAAGGTGGGACTGTTTGAGAGTGAACGAGAGCGCCAGTGTCTCGAAAAGGTGAACAAGTAGACCAAAATGAACCCTACGGTCCTCTAAATAAATAGGACAGTCCACCAGCAGGTATTGGACCGTCAACGAAACACTGCTCATGAGTAGCCCAGTCTTGCACCAAGACACGTAAACCTTCAAATTTTTAACATTTCTTGACTTTCCTCGGCAATTTCGCTTGCAGACTTATCGCGGCTTTTTTCTAAATGGCTTATTTTTGGTTAAACGAGTTTTAACATTCACGTAACCTAAGCCAATCTAATAAATCCCAAATTAACCTAACTTAATAAAGATAACACGATTTGGAAAACATGATGAAATGTTTAAAAACTGAGGCGGAGAATTCTGAGTCTCCTGCAGGTCGAAGGCGCCTGCAGACCATGCTGGAGAAAAACAGACACACTGGAGGTCATGGCGCTCATACAAAGACAGACTCTGCATATAAACTTTCAACCAGGGGCCAAAGACACACCTAGACAAAAACAATCCCTGATGAACATCGAGGTCAAAGGAAGCAGCAGTAGAAGCACAGGGATAGACCTGAATGTCATAATCATCCTTAGATAAAACCAAAACTGTCCCCGGGCATCATGTAACAAAATTTTATGTAAATTTAGTCTGCCGAGATAACCAGTTTTCAAAGACTCAATATATGAAGTTCTCGGCATTCAGCACCCAAAAAGGCCAATAAACTTAACCATGCAGCTAGCTAGGACAGGGAAAGTATGGAGGTCACTGTGTAAAATGTAATTAAGTTGGTTTCGAACTCTTGAAATGAAAACCGTTCAGCGTGTTCAGTGATAATCCAGCCGGTACAGCGACTGTTACAGCATCTTCAGTGATGGTCCAGCCGGTACAGCGACTGCCACAGCATTTTCAGTGATTTTCAAGCCGATACAGCGACTGCCACAGCATCTTCAGTGATGGTCTAGCCGGTACAGCGACTGCCACAGCATCTTCAGTGATGGTCTAGACAGTAGAGCGACTGCTGCGTGAATTCATAGTTGCAATTTCCTAACATCACGTTCACTTTAAAATTCGCTAATGAATTTATACGATAACTGTTACAAATGGCTTGTAGATGGGACAATAGAGTATACTGCATCTCTGGTACAAGAGCAGTAACTACCTCTGGTACAAAAGAAAGAACTCAACATATTTGGTCTTAGGAGATAACTCATCAGATTTGGAATAGTTAGAAGGCGTTGGAAATATATTTGACCTGAAGGATGGTTTACTAAGCACGGGTTACCTTCAATGGAGGTTCCTTTATGCCGGTGAAGGGCTCTTGATCCAGGGAACTGGAGCTATCCCGACTTCCTTTCAACACGAATGATTACCTCTCATTTCTCAGGCGCTAAAGGATCCCTGGTGGTTTAGGGCTTCCCCTGGAGCAGTGATTCTTAACCTTTTTCGTCCTATGACCCCCCAAGACTCTTCAGAGTATTACCGTGACCCCTATAATAAATTTTGAAATGGTGAAACTTGTGAAAACGTAAAATAAAAA
>NC_091306.1:21359483-21392519 GCF_038502225.1 Cherax quadricarinatus | reverse complement strand
CCGGACTTGAGTCCTGGAGATGGGAAGTACAGTGCCTGCACTCTGAAGGAGGGGTGTTAGTGTTGCAGTTTAAAAACTGTAGTGTAAAGCACCCTTCTGGCAAAACAGTGATGGAGTGAATGATGGTGAAAGTTTTTATTTTTCGGGCCACCCTGCCTTGGTGGGAATCGGCCAGTGTGTTAATAAAATAAAAAAAAAATATTTATGTATATGTCGTGCCGAATAGGCAGAACTTGCGATCTTGGCTTAAATAGCAACGATCATCTTGCCATACAGAACAAGCGAAAATTTGTGTATGCAATAATTTCGCCAAAATCATTCTGAACCTAACGAAAAAAATATATTCCATTGTGTTTGTTTAGTATTAAATTATTGTAACCAAATCTAAAATATATTTAGTTAGGTTAGGCTAAAATAAATTGTTCTTGTTATAATAAGGTTAGGTAAGTTTTCTAAGATTCTTTTGTTGGAAAATTATAAATTTTTACATCAACATTAATGAAAAAAATATATCTTTAAACGTATAAGAGAAAATTTTAGAAAGGACTTAACTTTAAATGAGTTCTTGCTAATTGACCAGTTTTACATATTCGGCACGACATATATATATATATATATATATATATATATATATATATATATATATATATATATATATATATATATATATATATATATATATATATATATATATATATATATATATATATATATATATATATATATATATATATATATATACATATATATATATATATATATATATATATATATATATATATATATATATATATATATATATATACATATATATATATATATATATATATATATATATATATATATATATATATATATATATATATATATATATATATATATATATATATATATATATATATAGTATGTATATACACAGCATACCGTACATGTCAGTGGCACAACCGCAATAGTACTGAACGTGCATGTTAAAACTACATTTATTGAGCAATATTTACGAAGGCAAATATATGCCCATAACTCTAGTTTTCGTTGGTTAGTGTGTGTGTGTGTGTGTGTGTGTGTGTGTGTGTGTGTGTGTGTACGCCCACTGACATGTTTGCCTAAGTGCTTCTGACGTTTCCCACCGGCCTGTGGAGTATAGGCTTTTTTGATGAAATGTAAATAGTTTGAAATGGGCTAGTGGTCAAAGTTATATTTATATATATATATAAAAATGGGTTTTGATTTGCCATAAGCATGTTGACAATCAGGATTTTATGATATAAATTCCCCTGCACAGCATCACAAACATTTTTTCTCTGGGGGGCTCTGGGGGACTCTGGGGGCTCTGGGGGGCTCTAGGGGGCTCTAGGGGATTCTGGGGGGCTCTGGGGGGCTCTAGGGGATTCTGGGGGGCTCTGGGGGGCGCTCTGGCGGGGCTGTGGGGGGGGGGGCTCTGGGAGGCTGGGTGGGAGTGAGTGTTGTCAGTAGTGACCAACCTGCGTGTGCCGTGACTATTGTATTTTCAGGAAAATATGAAACCTGGAAATTGTAAGTCCGCACATTTATTTATTTTTGTTTTTCGTATAAAAATCATCAAAATGTTTTTATTGTTTATATGTGTGTATTGTTTATATGTGCGTAGATTTAATATAAGACTAGTGCATTATTATTATTATTGTTGTAGCTGGAGGGTATTCCGGGAGTCAACGCCCGTGCGGCCCAGTCCTTGACCAGGCCTCCCAGTGGATCAGGGGATGATCAACCAGGCTGTTACTGCTGGCCACATGTAGTCCAATGTACGAACCACAACCCAGCTGATCGGGTACTGACTTTAGGTATCCGCCCAACTACCTCTCCAAGTTAACCAGGGGGGTCTATTGGTAATTCCATTTATGCCTGGTGGGAAGCTGTTGAACAGTCTTTGGCCCCGGACACTTACTGTGTTTTCTCTTACTGTACTGATGGCGCCCATGCTTTTCACTGTGGGTATGTTACACACCGTCTGCCCAGTCTTTTGCTCTCGTATGGAGTGATTTCTGTGTGCAAATTTGGGAACAGACCCTCTAGAATTTTCCAGGTGTAAATTATGATGTATCTCTCTCTCTCTCGCTTGTACTCCAGTGAGTACAACTCAAGTGACAGCATAATTATTATTATTATTATTATTATTATTATTATTATTATCATTATTATTATATTTACTGTTGCTATGAAAGTAATAACAATTTAGTAGTATCAATACTGTAGCGGCAGTACTATGGTAGCGCTAGTACTGAAGAATTAGTGACACTGTACTTGTACTACTAGTGATAGTTTTTGCCTTCAATTTAAAGGATAGTATTAGTATCTGCAATTTCGAGAGTTTTGTGACTCTCGGAGCCCCGCCCTAGGCCTGGCTTGTAAGACGTTTGCCTAGTCAACCAGGCTGTTGCTGCTGGCAGCCCGCTGGCCCATATATCTATCACAGCCTGGTTGATCTGCCACCTACTGATACTTGTCCTGTTTCTTCTTGAAGGCGTCTACACTTGTCCCAGCACTGTTTCTGATACCTTCTGGTAAGATGCTGAATAATCTTCGATCACGGATATTGATACAATTTTCTCTTCTAGTGTCCATGGCACCCCTGCTTTTCACTGGTTTTATTTTATACTTCCTCCCATATCTTTCACTCCAGTATGCTCTTATGGTAGTGTGCAGACTTGGAACTAGGCCCTCAAGTACTTTCCATACATATATTATCATGTATCTCTCCCCTGCTCCGAATTTGAGGCGTTCCCAGTAATTCATATGTTTTATAGACTATGCGGGCCATAGATGATTTGTGTATGTGTTCTATGACATATCTCCTGCCCTGAACAGGACCGTCAACACTGAACAAAACTCTAAACGAGAGAGCACAAGTGATTTGAATAGTGTCGTCACTGGCACTATTTCCCCTGGTTTTGAAAGCTCTTATTATTTACCCTGCCATTTTCCTGATTGTCCTGACATTTGCCTTTGAAAGAAAGATCAGCCGACGTAACTATTACTACTATAGTGTTTTTCATGCTTATTTTAGTACCATCCACGAATGATTCAAAACTGTAGCGAGTATTTTTATCTATATCTGTTATAAGGATAAGCAGTAGAGGTGACAGGACAATTTCTTGAGATACTAAGGTTTCTACTTCGCCGATACTGGAATCTGCTCTGTTTACTGCTGCTCATTGTGTTCTGTCTGTCAGAAAATTGAAAATCCATTTGCCTATCTTCCCCGTTATGACTATGGTCGTCATCGTGTGTGCAGTCACTCCGTGATCACATGTGTTAAAAACCATTACGTTCCTTGTTAATCATGTATGATTACTATTATATTCATGGGGAGCGCTAAACCAGTAGGGATTATACAGCGCCTGTGGGGAGGATGGGATGGAAGGTATTCAGACTCAATTCAGGGAAGTTGAGCACAGATCCAATTCCCTAGATCAAGAACCCCTCACCAGCATCAAGGAACCTCCATGGAGGGATTGTCATGTCTGAGTTACCTGAGCATTCCCGAAGCAAAACTATGTAGATACCTCAGCCATGGCTATCCTCTTTTTAACAGCTGACGAGAGTGTTTGGGTGGGGAGGTTAGGTATATTTTTCATGGGTCGTCATAGTTACATAATCCATATATTTTGTATAATTTAACATCTGTAATTTTAAAGAAAATGACAGACGTATTCTGATATTATACAAATGGTTCAAATTACCAAAATACGTCTTTGTTGATAGTTAAAAGGGAAATGTACTTGTCTGTCTTCCCATGAGGTGCGACACCACATTATTCCAGAGGTGACGAGTGGTTGGTTTATGGTTAATGGGGATTTAAAGCCTATCAACTACACTTGCATCATTAATGTAGTACGAAACGTGTTCACTACCTGTTAGGAACACTTTAATCCTTAAAACAGTGATAAAAATACTCTCAGTGTACAGTGAAAGATACACACCTCTCAGTGGATATATGTTAGATACTGTAATTATAAAATGTGTTACAAAGGAAATGAATACGAGAGACGAATATTATTGTATGTATAATATATTCATTTTTATAATGAAAAAATCATCACACACACACACACACACACACACACACACACACACACACACACACACACGAGGTGAGGTGTCAGAGTGTACGTCTGTGACGAGTGGGGTTCCACGGTGGTCAGTCCTAGGAGTTAGTTTAATATGTTTATTATGCACCCCATACCCATCCTGTGGGCGGTAGTCAAAAGATTACAGAGGTACATAATGGGTCCAGGGACTGGACTCCAAAGTTTTGATAGCTGAGCAAGTTACAGAGGTAATGAACTCACAATTTACAAAGGTAATGAACTCACAATTTACAAAGGTAATGAACTCACAATTTACAAAGGTAATGAACTCACAATTTACAAAGGTAATGAACTCCAGGTAGGTCTGGTCAAAATCATGACAAGTTACAAAGATATTTACAGATTACAGAGGTACGTAATGGGTCCAGGGACTGGGCCCCCAAAGTTTTGATAGCTGAACTAGGTACAAAGGTAATGAGCTCACAAGTTACAAAGGTAATGAATTCTGTAGAATGGTTACTAGGACCGGTGCTGTTTCTGGTATTTGTGAACGACATGACGGAAGGAATAGACTCTAAAGTGCCCCTGTTTTCAGATGATGTGAAGTTGATGACAAGAATTCAATCGGACGAGGACCAGGCAGAACTACAAAAGGATCTGGACAGGTTGCAGACCTGGCCCAGCAATTGGCTCCTGGAGTTCAACCCCACCAAGTGCAAAGTCATGAAGATTGGGGAAGGGCAAAGAAGACCGCAGACGGAGTACAGTCTAGGGGGACAGAGACTACAAACCTCACTCGAGGAAAAAAGATCTTGGAGTGAGTATAACACAAGGCACATCTCCTGAGGCACACATCAACCAAATAACTGATGCAGCATATGGGCGCCTAGCAAATCTAAGAACAGCATTCCGACATCTTAATAAGGAATCGTTCAGGACCCTGTACACTGTATACGTTAGGCCCATATTGGAGTATGCGGCACCAGTTTGGAACCCACATCTAGCCATGCACGTAAAGAAACTAGAGAAAGTGCAAAGGTTTGCAACAAGACTAGTCCCAGAGCTAAGGGGTCTGTCCTACGAGGAGAGGTTAAGGGAAATCGACCTGACGACACTGGAGGACAGGAGAGATACGGGGGACATGATAACGACATATACTGAGAGGAATTGACAAGGTGGACAGAGACAGGATGTTCCAGAGATGGGACACAGCAACAAGGAAGCAACGTTGGAAGCTGAAGACACAGATGAATCACAAGGATGTTAGGAAGTATTTCTTCAGTCACAGAGTAGTCAGGAAGTGGAATAGTTTGGGAAGCGATGTAGTGGAGGCAGGATCCATACATAGCTTTAAGCAGAGGTATGATAAAGCTCACGGTGAAGGGAGAGTGACCTAGTAGCGACCAGTGAAGAGGCGGGGCCAGGAACTATAACTCGACGCCTGCAACTACAACTAGGTGAGTGCACACACACACCCACTCACACATACACACACACACACACACACACACACACACACACACACACACACACACACACACACACACACACACACACACACACACACGATGTTAGGAAGTACTTTTTTAGCCTTAGAGTTGTCAGGAAATGGAATAATATGGAGAGCGAAGTAGTGGAGGCAAATTCCATACACAGCTTTAAGAAGAGGTATGATAAGGCTCTAGAAGCGGGGAGAGAGTGACCTAGTATCAACCAGTGAAGAGGCGGGGCCAGGAGCTATGAATCGACCCCTGCAACCACATACAGGTGAGTACACACACACACAGAAAACCCCTCAAGCGGAAATACAGTAGACTCGCCCGACAAAAAGGGTTCGTCTCCCCTTCGACGCCCCTGGAAGCCTCGCTCCTGTTTTCTATTTCCACCTCAAACTACAGAATATCGCAGCGCTGGGCTGCCCACCTCTCTCAATATATAACCTCCAGTTTTAACACACTTTCATCAGGGAAAAAAAAATCTTAAAATTATATAATGCATTTTTTGGGTATATGATCGGAATTCATGTGTATGTTTGTAATTCTGCCCAACATACACAACGTGTTGTAACGTGAAAATAAAATCAACGGGAAAAATGTTGAAAGTATTGCTGAACACCAACTGTCTTTTTTTTTCCCCCCTAAATCTCTGTTAAAATTTTATGTAAAGCAAAAAAAAAAAGGTACATAAAAATATCTCAAACTGCGAGTTAATATGATTAAACATTTGTCGGTAAAAAAGAGTAAAACAGAAAAAAA
Organism: Cherax quadricarinatus; assembly: GCF_038502225.1. Taxonomy (NCBI): domain Eukaryota; kingdom Metazoa; phylum Arthropoda; class Malacostraca; order Decapoda; family Parastacidae; genus Cherax; species Cherax quadricarinatus. Next base: position 21,386,197 of record NC_091306.1, on the reverse strand, counting down.
CAAATTTCAAGTAACTTTACCAACTTTACTGAAGTCAACACTAATAATAAGTTTTTATTCGGTTTCAATATATAAGTTTAAATTTTTACAGTTGTCTTATGTAGTATCTTAAGTTAGGAAGCAAAAAAAGACACAACACCGTTATGGAGCAATGTACAAACAACACGCACACAGGAGAGAGGAGCTTGCGACGACGTTTCGGACTGAAACGTCGTTGTAAGCTGCTCTCTCCTCTGTGCGGGTTGTTTTTTGTATAGATGAACGGAGGAGGGGGGGGGGGTGAACCGTGGTCCTGAGCTATGGAGCTTCTGTAAGGAAGCTCCTGACATCAGTATCATCAACACTACTGACTCCTCCTCACAGCCCAGGAACTATCGCAGTAAATCTCTCCTCACCTCCCTCACAGCCAGTCTAGCAACTCAGTTTAAGTCTTAATAAACGACTATAAAAGAATATACAGAAAGAGTTGCAGATATTACTGTCCCTCCGTCATAATCAGACATTAATGTCCCTCCGTCTCCGTCACAATCAGACATTACTGTCCCTCCCTCTCCGTCCCACTCAGACATTATTGTCCCTCCCTCTCCGTCCCACTCAGACATTACTGTCCCTCCCTCTCCGTCACACTCAGACATCACTGTCCCTCCCTCTCCGTCACACTCAGACATTACTGTCCCTCCCTCTCCGTCACACTCAGACATCACTGTCCCTCCCTCTCCGTCACACTCAGACATTACTGTCCCTCCGTCTCCGTCACACTCAGACATTACTGTCCCTCCCTCTCCGTCACACTCAGACATTACTGTCCCTCCTTCTCCGTCACACTCAGACATTACTGTCCCTCCCTCTCCGTCACAATCAGACATTACTGTCCCTCCCTCTCCGTCACAAGCAGACATTACTGTCCCTCCCTCTCCGTCACAAGCAGACATTAGTGGATCAAAGACACTTGGTGAGGTCCCCAGCTCGCTGGTGCCCGGTAACTGAGTACTAACTGTACTCTCTAGAGCCCGGGTGTCAAAACTGCTGCCCGCCACAAGACTTTATGCGGCCCCGCAGTAACCTGAAATATTTATAAATATTACAATTGATAAATCTTCATTTTCAGCCACTTAAAGTTAAGGATTTTGTTGCTTGTAACAATTTACATGTCAGTTGTTTCAGATTTTAGTACTAATCTTTTCATTTTTCTGATATACCCTTCAGTTATGGAAGGAAAAGGGAAAATAACAGTGCAGAGTGAGTGCTGCGTTTTTTATTGAAGACTGGGGCGTAAAGTACTTCTTTGTACATGCAGATGATAAAGCCTTGTGTGTCGCAAGCCATGAAACTGTTGCAGTTTTGAAGGAGTACAATGTACGTCGGCACTGAGGCCAAACATAAACCAAGTTGTTCCCAACTCGCAGCAACACAGCGTAGGATAAAAAAAAAACTGGATCAATGCAACGCAGGTTGCTTTCCCAACAAGGTTTTTTACGCAGAAAAGAGCAGAAAATGAAGGTTTAATCAGGTTAGTTACAAAGTAGCTTATACGTTAACTAAAAGAGGAGAGCCATTCACCGATAGAGATCCGATCAAAGAGTGTATGATGGAAGCAGTGGGAGAGTTATGTCCAGAAAAAGAAAATCTCTTCAAAATTTTCAGCTTTGCACCAAACACCGTTGTTCGTAGAACTCAAGATATAGGAAGCAATATATTTCACCAAACTGCAAACAAAGCACAAATTTTTCAGTTTTATTTTCTCGCACTTGATGAATTAAATGATGTGACACATCACAACTAGTATTCATCCTTGGCGTCGATAATGAATTAATGTCACACAAGAATTAGCATCAGTGCACAACATATACATCACAGGAACCGGAGAAGACATCTTAAAGAACTGCAAAATACTGTATTAGAATATAACCTGGAGTGGAATAAATTGCAATGCGTGACAACTGATGGAGGGCAGAACATGTCTGGGGCGAAGGTTTGTTTGGACAAATCACAAAACCTTGTGAGGATGGTGGCTTCTCAGAGCCCATGTTTCTGCCAGTTCTGTGGTTTTCTGAAAGAAGCTGATTCTGAGTTCATTGACTTGCCTTATTACACAGCAGTTCGATGGCTTAGTTGAGGAAACGTTAGGTCACGGTTCTTTCAGCTTAGAAAAGAAATTGATTTAATTCTCACAAAGAAGAATCGACCCGAACCACTTTAATCAGACTCTGACTGACTTCGGAAATTGGCATTTTTTCCAGACATGACAAGCCATATGAATTAATTGAATCTGAAGTTGCAAGGTGAAAAAAAATTGATTTGAGATCTATTCACGCATGTCAAGGCATTCAAGGCAACACTGATGCTATTTGAAGGACAAGTGAAAGTTTCTAACTTGGTTCATTTCCAAGGTTGAGAAAATTTCATGAAGAAAGTCAAGCAGAATTTCTTCATTTGCAACAGAAATCATTAATAACTTGCAAAAATAATTTCAGAAATGATTTTCTGATCTTGACGTAAAAACAGATGAAATAAAACTGTTTCAAAATTCATTTGACTGCAGTACTGAAAGACTCTTAAGTCAGTTTCAAATGGAAATTATTGATCTCCAGTCAGATGACATGATGAAAGAAAATTATAAAGAAGGAAATTTAATCAAATTATATAAATCTTTACAACCTGAACAGTTTCCAAATTTGAAGCGATTTGCTTATGGATTCGTATCAGTTTTTTTGGTACAACGTACCTTCATGAACAAACATTTTCATATGTCAGGTCCAAATATCTCACAACTTTATCTGATGAACATTTGAAATCCATTCTAACAATTGACTCCTCAAACTTGAAACATCAGTTCAGCAATATTTTCAAATTTAAAAACCAGTTTCATCATTCCCATTAATCTTGTGTCAGGTTTTCTCATCTGCAGTTCAGTAATTGTTGGTAGGTAAGACACATAGGCAACAGTTAGGCAACTTTATTCCGAAACGCTTCGCCTACACAGTAGGCTTCTTCAGTCGAATACAGAAAGTAGGCAGGAACAGTAGAGAAGACGATGTAATCAGTCCATCACCCATCGTCTTCTCTACTGTTCCTGCCTACTTTCTGTATTCGACTGAAGAAGCCTACTGTGTAGGCGAAGCGTTTCGGAATAAAGTTGCCTAACTGTTGCCTATGTGTCTTACCTACCAACCTGTCGGTATTGTATACCATTTTGATGTTCAGTTCAGTAATTGTTTATACTCTCAGAACATTGCCTTATATTTGACATTTTTATTCATTATATATAATTTCTCAGCGTAACTGTTACATTTCTCTTTTGTTCTGAATCATATCATGATGATTACAAAAAAGATCCAAATAAAACTTATTCATTCATTTAAATTTTATTCATTAATCTATATTTTCTTTGGCTCGCGAAAAATGTAAAATATACGATGTGGACCTCGTAGTGAAAAGTTTGGATACCCCTGAGAAAAGTGTGACGCACCACACCACCTGGACCAACCAGCTGCTGCTGCAAGACTCCTCCAGCAACACCAGTACCAAAGCCATCACCCACAGCACCAATACTTCACCAGCTGCACCATCACCACCTCCTATATTAATATAATAATAATAATAATAATAATAATAATAATAATAATAATAATAATATCCTTATTTCTACAAGTACATGTACAAGGTATACAGACCTAGCTGACTATATAGAAAGCCGCTTGTTAAGCAGAGCATTTCGGGCAAATTAGATCAGTTTTGTCCCAGGATGCGATCCACACCAGTCGGCTAACACCCAGGTACCCAGTTTACTGATGGGGAACACAGACAACCGGTGTAAGGAAACACGCCCAATGTTTCTACCCTCTCCGGGAATCGAACCCGGACATTCATCGTGTGAAGCGAGAGCTTTTGCTACCATGATATAAACATCGCCAAAATGACAACTATGTATTACTGTTATTATTATTGAAGGTAAAACCATCACTAGAACAACCAATAATTACGATGTGATAACCCTGAAGTCTATCACCAGTCATCACCTTCACTAAGACCCAGCGTTGGTAATTATAATTACTGCCATGATCGTTGATAATCATAATTACTACCATGATCGTTGATAATCATAATTACTGCCATGATCGTTGTTAATCATAATTACTGCCATGATCGTTGATAATCATAATTACTACCATGATCGTTGGTAATCATAATTACTGCCATGATCGTTGGTAATTATAATTACTGCCATGATCGTTGATAATCATAATTACTACCATGATCGTTGATAATCATAATTACTGCCATGATCGTTGTTAATCATAATTACTGCCATGATCGTTGATAATCATAATTACTACCATGATCGTTGGTAATCATAATTACTGCCATGATCGTTGGTAATCATAATTACTGCCATGATCGTTGGTAATCATAATTACTGCCATGATCGTTGATAATCTTAATTACTGCCATGATCGTTGATATTCATAATCACTACCATGATCGTTGATAATCATAATTACTGCCATGATCGTTGATAATCATAATTACTGCCATGATCGTTGATAATCATAATTACTGCCATGATCGTTGTTAATCATAATTACTGACATGATCGTTGATAATCATAATTACTGCCATGATCGTTGTTAATCATAATTACTGCCATGATCGTTGATAATCATAATTACTGCCATGATCGTTGATAATCATAATCACTACCATGATCGTTGATAATCATAATTACTGCCATGATCGTTGATAATCATAATTACTGCCATGATCGTTGATAATCATAATTACTGCCATGATCGTTGTTAATCATAATTACTGCCATGATCGTTGATAATCATAATTACTGCCATGATCGTTGATAATCATAATTACTGCCATGATCGTTGATAGTCATAATTACTGCCATGATCGTTGATAATCATAATTACTGCCATGATCGTTGTTAATCATAATTACTGCCATGATCGTTGATAATCATAATTACTGCCATGATCGTTGATAATCATAATTACTGCCATGATCGTTGATAATCATAATTACTGCCATGATCGTTGATAATCATAATTACTGCCATGATCGTTGATAATCATAATTACTGCCATGATCGTTCATAATCATAATTACTGCCATGATCGTTGATAATCATAATTACTACCATGATCGTTGATAATCATAATTACTGCCATGATCGTTCATAATCATAATTACTGCCATGATCGTTGATAATCATAATTACTACCATGATCGTTGATAATCATAATTACTACCATGATCATTGATAATCATAATTACTACCATGATCGTTGATAATCATAATTGCTACCATGATCGTTGATAATCATAATTACTACCATGATCGTTCATAATCATAATTACTACCATGATCGTTGATAATCATAATTACTGCCATGATCGTTGATAATCATAATTACTACCATGATCGTTGATAATCATAATTACTACCATGATCGTTGATAATCATAATTACTGCCATGATCGTTGATAATCATAATTACTATGATCCTTGATAATCATAATTACTGCCATGATCGTTGATAACCATAATTACTACCATGATCGTTGATAATCATAATTACTGCCATGATCGTTGATAATCATAATTACTGCCATGATCGTTGATAATCATAATTACTACCATGATCGTTGATAATCATAATTACTGCCATGATCGTTGATAATCATAATTACTGCCATGATCGTTGATAATCATAATTACTGCCATGATCGTTGATAATCATAATTACTGCCATGATCGTTGATAATCATAATTGCTGCCATGATCGTTGATAATCATAATTACTGTAATAAAGTTGGTAGAATTACCGACAATATGTAAAGTAAAAGGACACAAGTGCAACTAATGTGACATTTTATTGTGGCAACGTTTCGCTCTCCAGGAGCTTTATCAAGCCATTACAAACAATACATGGACACAGAGGGTATATAAAGGCTCAGAGTGAGGTGCAATACTAGTGAGGTACCATTTCGATGTTCACTAGTGGTGGTGGTAGTAGTATTAGTAGTAGTAGTAGTAGTAGTAGTAGTAGTAGTAGTAGTAGTGACAAAAGCAATACAATATGGTAGAACAATTAATTCGTACATGAGTAAAAGGATATAAAAGCTATTACTTGGGTAACATAAAAATAGTTTGGACAAATATAGACTGTAAAGAGGCAGCTTGTTTCAGTGTTCACTCTCTGTAATGTGCTTTGTGTAGTATAACAGGAGAGACTATGTGATGGCAGGGATTACTGTTTTCAGGAGGATTCTTGCTAAGACTTAGGAGATGGTGAAGCTGCCGTTGTTTTGTTTAATTGTATTCGAAACAGCGATCAGTGCTGATTCGAGGCACTTGCGTCTGCGGAAATTAGTTTCTTTGATCACTAATTGGGCGTCTCTGAATTTCATGAGATGATTGGTGGAATTTCGGTGTTGTACACAGGCGTTGTTCAAGTTATCGTTCCTACATGCGTAAATGTGTTCATTGAGGCGGGTGTCGAGGTTTCTTGCTGTTTCACGTACGTAAATCTTGTCACAGCCTCCACAGGGTATAGTGTAAACTCCTGCATTGACTGGTTCGTGGTACTTGGATTTTGTCCTGGTTAGATACTTTATTGAAGTGCTAGAAGCGATGGTGACTCTGGTGTTAGCTTGTGAAAGTACTTTTGAGACGTTCAGTGCAACCTGGCTGTTGGGAAGAATTATTACTTTGTTGGGAGTGGTGTTGATGCGTGGAGAATTAATGATCTTAAGAGCTCTTTTCTTGCAGTCTTTGATGAAAAAAGAAGGAAAATGTAACTCTGTGAATGTTTCGTGAATGTATGTACATTCCTCGTCAAGAAACTCAGGACTACAAATTCGGTATGCTCTTAGGAAAAACCCGATGATGATGCCTCTTTTTGTCTTGGTATCTTGACTGGAATAGAAGTGTGTGAGATCATTTTTATTGGTGGGTTTCTGATAAACTTGAAATCTTAGGTTGTTGTCTACTTTGTGAATGAGGACGTCGAGGAAAGGTAGCTTGTCATTGGACTCTTCTTCTAGTGTAAACTGGATCGCCGGTTCAACTGCGTTGAGCCTTGCCTGAAGATTCCGTACATCAAAACGTTTGGGAGTTATTACGAGGACGTCGTCCACGTAACGTAATCAAGTGACGCTTGAAGGGATGATGTTGGCGAAGTGTTCGGACTCTAGGTGTTCCATGTATAAGTTGGCTAGGACGGCACTGATGGGGGACCCCATTCCCATGCCGTAGGTTTGTTTGTAGAGCTTGTTATTGAAAGAAAAACAGTTGAAATTAACACAGAGTTCAATCAAGTCAACAAAATCTTCGGGAGGTAGAGGAAGATTAAGGTCCTGATTGACTTTACGTCGTAGAACCTCGATGGCTTTTTTGGTAGGTACTTTTGTGAAGAGGGAAGTCACATCCAAACTGCTTAGTTTCTTGTTACGGATGGAGAGGTTACGGATGCGGTTGAGAAGGTCGCCTGAGTGTTTAAGATGAGCGGGGCTGATGGTCCCCAGAAGGTAGGAAAGATGTTTGGCAAGAACTCCGGCTAGTTTGTGAGGAGCACTGCCTATTCCTGACGTGACTGGTCTGAGAGGAATATTGTGTTTATGGGTCTTTGGTAAACCATACATGTGTGCTGGTTTAGGGTTGCTTGGTAACAAGTATAGAAGTTTCTTCCCTTGATAATCATAATTACTACCATGATCCTTGATAATCATAATTACTGCCATGATCGTTGATAATCATAATTACTACCATGATCGTTGATAATCATAATTACTGCCATAATCGTTGATAATCATAATTACTGCCATGATCGTTGATAATCATAATTACTACTATGATCCTTGATAATCATAATTACTGCTATGATCCTTGATAATCATAATTACTACCATGATCGTTGATAATCATAATTACTGCCATGATCGTTGATAATCATAATTACTACCATGATCGTTGATAATCATAATTACTGCCATGATCGTTGATAATCATAATTACTGTCATGATCGTTGATAATCATAATTACTACCATGATCGTTGATAATCATAATTACTTCCATGATCGTTGATAATCATAATTACTAGCATGATCGTTGATAATCATGATTACTACCATGATCGCTGATAATCATAATTACTACCATGATCGTTGATAATCATAATTACTACCATGATCGTTGATAATCATAATTACTACCATGATCGTTGATAATCATAATTACTACCATGATCGTTGATAATCATAATTACTACAATGATCGTTGATAATCATAATTACTACCATGATCGTTGATAATCATAATTACTACCATGTTCGTTGATAATCATAATTTCTACGATGATCGTTGATAATCATAATTACTACCATGATCCTTGATAATCATAATTACTACCATGATCGTTGATAATCATAATTACTACGATGATCCTTAATGATCATAATCACTACCATGATCCTTGATAGTCATAATTACTACCATGATCCTTGATAATGATAATTACTATCATGATCCTTGATAATCATAATTACTACGATGATACTTGATAGCCATAATTACTACCATGATCCTTGATAATCGTAATTACTACCATTATAGCTGATAATCATAATTACTACGATGATCCTTGACAATCATAATTACTACCATGATTCTTGATAATTATAATTACTGCCATGATCCTTGATAATCATAATTACTACCATGATCCTTGATCATCGTAATTACTACCATGATCCTTGATAATCAAAATTACTGCCATGATCGTTGATAACTATAATTATTACCATGATCCTTGATAATCATAATTACTGCCATGATCGTTGATAATTATAATTATTACCATGATCCTTGATAATCATAATTACTACCATGATCCTTGATAATCATAATTACTACTATGATCCTTGATAATCATAATTACTACCATAATCCTTGATAATCATAATTACTATCATGACCCTTGATAATTATAATTACTACCATGATCGCTGATAATCATAATTACTACCATGATCCTTGCTAATCATAATTACTACCATGACCCTTGATAATCATAATTACTACCATGATCCTTGATAATCATAATTACTACCATGATCCCTGATAATCTTAATTACTACTATGATCCTTGATAATCATAATTACTACCATGATCCTTGATAATCATAATTACTACCATGATCCTTGATAATCATAATTGCTACCATGATCCTTGATAATCATAATTACTACTATGATCCTTGATAATCATAATTACTACCATGATCCTTGATAATCATAATTACTACTATGATCCTTGATAATCATAATTACTACCATAATCCTTGATAATCATAATTACTATCATGACCCTTGATAATTATAATTACTACCATGATCGCTGATAATCATAATTATTACCATGATCGTTGATAATCATAATTACTTCGATGATCCTTGATAATCACAATTACTACCATGATCCTTGATAATCATAATTACTACCATGACCCTTGATAATCATAATTGCTACCATGATCATTCATAATCATAATTTCTGCCATGATCCTTGATAATCATAATTACTGCCATGATCCTTGATAATCATAATTGCTACCATGATCCTTGATAATCATAATTACTACTATGATCCTTGATAATCATAATTACTACCATGATCCTTGATAATCATAATTACTACCATGATCCTTGATAATCATAAATACTACCATGACCCTTGATAATCATAATTACTACCATGACCCTTGATAATCATAATTACTACCATGATCCTTGATAATCATAATTACTACCATGACCCTTGATAATCATAATTACTACCATGACCCTTGATAATCATAATTACTACCATGACCCTTGATAATCATAATTACTACCATGATCCTTGATAATCATAATTACTACCATGATTCTTGATAATCATAATTACTACCATGATCCTTGATAATCATAATTACTACCATGACCCTTGATAATCATAATTACTACCATGATCCTTGATAATCATAATTACTACCATGATCCTTCATAATCATAATTACTACCATGACCCTTCATAATCATAATTACTACCATGATCCTTGATAATCATAATTACTACCATGATCCTTGATAATCATAATTACTACTATGATCCTTGATAATCATAATTACTACTATGATCCTTGATAATCATAATTACGATGATCCTTGATAATCATAATTACTACCATGATCCTTGATAATCATAATTACTACTATGATCCTTGATAATCATAATTACTACCATGATCCTTGATAATCATAATTACCACTATGATCCTTGATAATCATAATTACTACCATGATCCTTGTTAATCATAATTACTACCATGATCCTTGATAATCATAGTTACTACCATGATCCTTGTTAATCATAATTACTACCATGATCCTTGATAATCATAATTACTACTATGATCCTTGTTAATCATAATTACTACCATGATCCTTGATAATCATAATTACTACTATGATCCTTGATAATCATAATTACTACTATGACCCTTGATAATCATAGTTACTGCTATGATCCTTGATAATCATAATTACTACCATGATTCTTGATAATCATAATTACTACTATGATCCTTGATAATCATAATTACTACCATGATCCTTGTTAATCATAATTATTACCATGATCCTTGATAATCATAATTACTACCATGATCCTTGTTAATCATAATTACTACCATGATCCTTGATAATCATAATTACTACTATGATCCTTGTTAATCATAATTACTACTATGACCCTTGATAATCATAATTGCTGCTATGATCCTTGATAATCATAATTACTACTATGACCCTTGATAATCATAATTACTACCATGATCCTTGTTAATCATAATTACTACTATGATCCTTGTTAATCATAATTACTACTATGACCCTTGATAATCATAATTACTACTATGATCGGTAACTGCCACCATTACCCCCCCCCCCAAAAAAAATGTCTTCATCAGTTTTAAGGTTCATAATATATCAGCAGACACCACCAAGACCCATAATATGACAACCGTCACAACCAACACCACCACCACCACCATTACCACCAACACCACCACCAACACCACCAATACCATCACCATCACCACCAACACCACCACCATCACCACAGCTTCCCTCCCTCACTGTTGCCTTCAGAGAGTGAGAAATGCACTGGAAATAGAAATCATTTCTAAGTTACATATCAAATTCCTCATTGAGAAAGACACATGTGCGGCACTAGGTCTCTCTGTTGACGATAAAGTGCGCCTGCGCTGCAGGCCTCACCAGTCGAACACAGATAAATACAGTCCAGGAGACCGTAGGTGGAGAGGTAGTCGGAGGTAATTAGTCCCAAAGCTTCGGTAATCAGTAATCTCCAGGATTACACTCATCTCCGTATTCGACCGGTGAAGACTGCAGTGAGGACGAAACGTTTCATCAATAAAGAGTCTTAGTGTTGCACAGGTGACTGACTCGTCAACAAGTTTACTTAATTGTCTTATTCATCATCAGTAAAGATACCTATAGGTACTACACATGTCTTAGTCATCATTAATACTCATCAACTAGTGGGTATTACATACTATTAACATTATGTTGTAATTCTCTGTATGATGAGCCACAATGATGCTGCCAACATATGAGGAACAATAAAAAAAGATATACAGAGTCGAAAATCTAACAGTGTTTCATGGTACTGTGAACTCTATCAAGCCCAGAGTGAAGTTTAATAAATTACATTCGTATTTCTGGCGAGCAAAACATCAATTGGTGCACTCTGTAATTATAATTCAAGTGCTGGACGAGTCAGCCAGTGGAAGGTCTCAGTCAGATGACCAGACGCTGCGGTCGTGGGCGGGTCGTCATGTTACCAAACGCTCCAGTAGCGGGCGGGTCGTCATGCGACCAGACGTGTGACCAGATGCTCCAGTAGCGGACGGGTCGTCATGCGACCAGACGCTCCAGCAGCGGGCGGGTCGTCATGTGACCAGACGCTCCAGTAGCGGGCGGGTCGTCATGTGACCAGACGCTCCAGTAGCGGGCGGGTCGTCATGTGACCAGACGCTCCAGTAGCGGGCGGGTCGTCAACAACAGCGTCAGGAAACCTGGTTATCATTTAGGGATTAGTGTATTCTTGGCTGGTGGTGAACAGGTGACATGAAGCCTTAATGACTCTTCGAGCAGTCGACATGCATTAAGTCTAATTAACATATTATATGATTGTTGTTAAAGCGTTATCTTTAATTTTGACGAATTCTAAATTTCCCCTCTCTCATTTCATGGTATGACTGCTTGGCGCTCTCTGAGTGGACCTCAAATATCGATTCCGTCACAGCTTCCATGTGCAGTTCTCTCCGTATCTGAGTTGTGTTATGAACCACGGCTTCCATCTCGCTATAATTTACCATGCGAGCATCCGGGAATCACTCCTCTTATGACACATTTGGCAACAAATGCGCTGTGTTCTTACTCTGTTCTGTATGCGTTAGGTTATGGGAATAAAAGCCAGCTTATTCGTCTGTCGATGTCCATCACACAGGAAGGGGTTCGTACAACAGGCAATAAAATCTGTCAGCTGAGTTGGTAGACTAGTGGATGGCGAGGAGAATATCATCAAGTATACTACTACTATGGGCACACACACACACACACACACACACACACACACACACACACACACACACACACACACACACACACACACACACACACACACAATGACGATGCTAATACACAATACTACTCAGGTCAATTAACGTCAGCCACACGCGCCTCACTGCATGGTAGTCGACTTTAATATTCAGTTATTCAAATGACAATTATGCCAGCACCCTCCCTCACCCCTCGCTAACTAAACACATGATAAATCACCAGCGCGGGTCTGTCAATTATCCCCTCCCCCATACGACCGTAACTCCCACTGTATTGACATTAGATTTGAGACAGTAATGACGTGCTCTCAGGAACAGTTCCCGGTAGTAAACAGCAGTTGGCTGAGCAAACGAGAAGTCATCAGTAAGTTGTTTAGATCAGGGGAAGTAGGAAGCATTCTGCTAGGACATTGCTACGGTGATCCTACGATGTTTAGATCAAAGGGAGTAGGAAGCATCCTGCTAGGACATTGCTACGGTGATCCTACGATGTTTAGATCAAAGGGAGTAGGAAGCATCCTGCTAGGACATTGCTACGGTGATCTTACGATGTTTAGAGATCAAAGGAAGTAGGAAGCATCCTGCTAGGACATTGCTACGGTGATCCTACGATGTTTAGATCAAAGGGAGTAGGAAGCATCCTGCTAGGACATTGCTACGGTGATCCTACGATGTTTAGATCAAAGGGAGTAGGAAGCATCCTGCTAGGACATTGCTACGGTGTTCTTACATTGTTAAGGGATCAGGGGAAGTAAAGTTTGAATATAGGTTGGATGGGCCCATGAATAGGTCTGGGTGGGTGTGAGTTGGACGAACCTAGCTTGGGCCAGTAGGCCTAGTGTATCTCCTAGATATAATTCAGACAAGGCTGTATCCCTGAAATGCAACACAGACAAGATAACAAGATGAATGAAGCAATTACAAGATAATCTACATGCAATCTCTCACTCAACAAATAAGCATCCAGCACTGTGCATAGCATCAACATCCAGCCCTAAGTGCACAGCATTAGCATTCAGTACTGTGCACAGCATCAACATCCACCGCTGAGTCCACAGCTCCAACATCCAGCACTGTGCATGGCACCAATATTAAACACTGTGCACAACAACAACATCCAGCACGGTGCACAGCAACATCCAGCACTTAGCACAACAACATCCAGCACTGTGCACAGCACCAACATCCAGCACTGCACAGCACAAACATCCGGCACAGTGTATGGCACCAGAATCCAGCACAGTGCCCGTCAATAGTACCCAGTACTGTGCACGTCATCAACATCCAGCACTGTGCACAGTACAAGCATCCAGCACTAAGTGCACAGCATCAACATCCACCACTGAGTGCACAGCACCAACGTCCAGCACAGTGCACGACACCAGCATCCAACACTGCACAGCACCAGATCCAGCATTGTGCACAGCACCAGCATCCATCACAGTGCATAGCACAAATATACATCACTGTGCACAGCACCAACGTCCATCACTGTGCACAGCACCAACACATATCACTGTGCACAGCATCTAGCAATGTGCACGGCTACAACATCCAGCACTGTGCACAGAACCAGCATCTAGCACTGACTGTACACAGCATCAGCCTCCAGCACTGAGTGTACTGCACCAACATCCAGCACTGTGCACAGCACTAACATTCATCACAGTGCACGACACCAGCATCCATCACTGTGCACAGAAACAGCCTCCATCAATGTGCACAGCACCAACATCCATCACTGAGTGCACAGCATCAGCATCCATTGAGAGCACAGTACCAATATGCAGCACTGTGCACAGCATGAGCATCTAGCACTGTGGACAGCACCAACAACCAGCACTGAGTGCACAGCATCAGCATCCATTAAGTGCACAGCACCAACATGAAGCACTGTGCACGGCACCAACGTCGATCAATGCGCACAGCACCAACATCCATCACGGTGCACAGAACTAACATCCATTACTGTGCACAGCACCAACATCCATCACGGTGCAAAGAACCATTATCCATCACTGTGCACAGCACCAACATCCATCACTGTGCACAGCACCAACATCCATCACTGTGCACAGCATAACATCCATCACTGTGCACAGCACCAGCATCCATCACTGTTCACAGCACCAACATCCATCACTGCTCACAGCAGAAGCATCCAACACTGTGCACAGCACCAACATCCATCACTGTTCACAGCAGCAGCATCCAGCACTGTGCACAGCACCAACATCCATCACTGAGCACAGCAGCAGCATCCAGCACTGTGCACGACACCAATATCCATCACGGTGCACAGTACCAACATCCATTACTGTGCACGGCATCAACATCCATCATGGTGCACAGTACTAACATTAAACACGGTGCACAGCACCAACATCCATCACTGTACACAGCACCAACATCCATTACGATGCACAGCACCAACATCCACCACGGTGCACAGCACCAACATCCACCACGGTGCACAGCACCAGCATCCATCACTATGCACAGCAGCAGGATTCATCACTGTGCAGAGCACCAACATCCACCACGGTGCACAGCAGCAGCATCCAGCACTGTGCACAGCCCCAGCATCCATCACGGTGCACAGCAGCAGCATCCATCACTGTGCACAGCAGCAGGATCCATCACTGTGTACAGCACCAACATCCATCACTGTGCACAGCACCAACATCCATCACTGTGCATAGCACCAACATCCAGCACTGTACACGGTACCAACATACAGCACTGAGTGCACAGCATCAGCATCCACCATCGAGAGCATAACACCAACATGCAGCACTGCGCACAGCACCAAGATCCATAACTATGTACGACACGAAAATACATCGTTGTGCACAGCACCAGCATCCATCACTGTGCACAGCATAACATCCATCACTCTGCACAGCACCAGCATACATCACTGTGCATAGGACCAGCGTCAATCACTATGTATGTCACCATCATCCATCATTGTGCACAGCACCAGCGTCAAGGACTGTGCACAGCACCAGCATCGAGCATAGTGCACATAACAAACATCCACCACTGTGCACAGCACGAACCTCCAGCACTGTGCATGGCACCAGCATCCATCACTGTGCATAGCACCAGCATCAATGAGAGTGCACGGTACCAGCATCCAACACTGTGCACAGCACTAACAATAAGTACTGTGCACAGCACTAACAATAAGTATTGTGCACAGCACTAACATTCAGTACTGGGCACAGCACCAGCATCCAGTGTTGTGCACAGCACCAACATCCAGCACTGTGCACAGCACCAACATCCAATACTGTGCACAGCACCAACATCCAGCACTGTGCACAGCACCAACATCCAGCACTGTGCACAGCACCAACATCCATCATTGTGAACAGCACCAACATCCATTACTGCGCACAGCAGCAGCATCCAGAACTGTGCACAGCACCAGCATCCATCACTGTGCACGGCACCAACATCGATCACTGTGCACAGCAACAACATCCATCACTGTGCACAGCACCAACATCCATCACTGTGCACAGCACCAACATCCATCACGGTGCACAGCACCAGCATCCATCACTGTGCACAGCACCAACATCCATCACTGTGCACGGCACCAACATCCATCACTGTGCACAGCAACAACATCCATCACTGTGCACGACACCAACATCCATCACTGTGCACAGCACCAACATCCATCACAGTGTGCAGTACAAACATCTATCACGGTGCACAGCACCAGCATCGATCACTCTGCACGGCACCAACATCGATCACTGCGCACAGCACCAACATCCATCACGGTGTACAGAACCAACATCCATCGCTGTGTAGAGCACCAACATCCCTCACTGTGCACAGCACCAACATCTATCACTGTGCACAGCACCAGCATCCATCACTCTGCACAGCACCAACATCCATCACTGCTCACAGCAGCAGCATCCAGCACTGTGCACCGCACCAACATCCATCACTGTGCACAGCAGCAGCATCCAGCACTGTGCACAGCACCAACATCCATCACCGTGCACACCACCAGCATCCATCACTGCACAGCAGCATCCTAAACTGTGCACGGCACCAACATCCATCACGGTGCACAGCACCAACATCCACCACTGAGCAAAGCACCAACATCCTTCACGGTGCACAGCAGCAACATCCATCACTGCGCACAGCACCGACATGCATCACTGTGCACAGCACCAACATTCATAATGGTTCACAGCATCAGCATCCATAACTGTGCACGGCACCACCATCCATCACTGCGCACAGCACCAACATCCATCACTGTGCACGGCACCAACATCGATCGCTGAACACAGCACCAACATCCATCACGGTGCACAGAACCAACATCCATTACTGTGCACAGCAACAACATCCATCACTATGCACAGCACCAACATCCATCATGGTGCACAGCACAAAGATCCATCACGGTGCACAGCACCAACATCCATCACGGTGCACAGCACCAACATCCATCACTGTGCACAGCACCAACATCCATCACTGTGCACAGCACCAACATCCATCAGAGTGCGCAGTACCAACATCTATCACGGTGCACAGAATCACCATCCATCACTGTGCACAGCACCAACATCCATCACTGTGCACAGCACCAACATCCCTCACTGTGCACAGCATAACATCCATCACTGTGCACAGCACCAACATCCATCACTGTGCACAGCACCAACATCCATCACTGTGCACAGCATAACATCCATCACTGTGCACAGCACAAACATCCATCACTGTGCACAGCATAACATCCATCACTGCTCACAGCAGCAGCATCCAGCACTGTGCACAGCACCAACATCCATTACTTCGCACAGCAGCAGCATCCAGTATTGTGCACAGCACCAACATCCATCACGGTGCACAGAACCAACTTCCATCACTGTGCAGAGCACCAACATCTACCACTGTGCACAGCATAACATCCATCACTGTGCACAGCACCAGCATCCATCACTCTGCACAGCACCAACATCCATCACTGCTCACAGCAGTAGCATCCAGCACTGTGCACAGCTCCAGCATCCATCACTGTGCACAGCAGCAGCATCCAGCACTGTGCAAGGCACCAACATCCATCACGGTGTACAGCACCAACATCCATCACTGTGCACGGCACCAACATCCACCACTGAGCACAGCACCAACATCCATCACTGTGCACAGCACCAACATCCATCACTGTGCACAGCACCAACATCCATAATGGTTAACAGCACCAGCTTCCATCACTGTGCACAGCGCCAACATCCATTAATGCGCACAGCAGCAGCATCCAGTACTGTGCACAACACCAACATCCATCACGGTGCGCAGCACCAGCATTCATCACTGTGCACGGCACCAACATCCATCACTGTGCATAGCACAAATATCCATCAGTGCGCAGTACCAACATCTATGACGGTGCACAGCGCCAGCATCCATCACTGTGCACGGCACCAACATCGATCACTGCGCACAGCACCAACATCCATCACGGTGCACAGAACCAACATCCATCACGGTGCACAGAACCAACTTCCATCACTGTGCAGAGAACCAATATCCATCACTGTGCACAGCACCAACATCTACCACTGTGCACAGCATAACATCCATCACTGTGCACAGCACCAGCATCCATCACTCTGCACAGCACCAACATCCATCACTGCTCACAGCAGCAGCATCCAGCACTGTGCAAGGCACCAACATCCATCACTGTGCACAGCACCAACATCCATCACGGTGCACACCACCAACATCCATCACTGCACAGCAGCAGCATCCTGCACTGTGCATGGCACAAACATCCATCACGGTGCACAGCACCAACATCCATCACTGTGCACGGCACCAACATCCACCACTGATCACAGCACCAACATCCATCACTGTGCACAGCACCAACATCCATCACTGTGCACAGCACCAAAGTCCATCACTGTGCACAGCACCAACATCCATCACTGTACACAGCACCAACATCCATCACTGATCACAGCACCAACATCCATCACTGTGCACAGCACCAACATCCATCACTGTGCACAGCACCAACGTCCATCACTGTGCACAGCACCAACATCCATCACGGTGCACAGCACCAACATCCATCACTGTGCACGGCACCAACATCCACCACGGATCACAGCACCAACATCCATCACTGTGCACAGCACCAACATCCATCACTGTGCACAGCACCAACGTCCATCACTGTGCACAGCACCAACATCCATCACTGTACACAGCACCAGCTTCCATCACTCCTCACAGCAGCAGCATCCAGCACTGTGCACAACACCAACATCCATCACGGTGCACAGCACCAGCATTCATCACTGTGCACATCACCAAAATCCATCACTGTGCATAGCACCAACATCCATCACTGTGCATAGCACCAACATCCAACACTGTGCAGAGCACCAACATCTATCA
The DNA here is from genome assembly GCF_038502225.1 of Cherax quadricarinatus. NCBI lineage: Eukaryota > Metazoa > Arthropoda > Malacostraca > Decapoda > Parastacidae > Cherax > Cherax quadricarinatus. The sequence goes on along the minus strand of NC_091306.1, from coordinate 21,367,040 downwards.
CTGTGCATAGCACAAACATCCATCAGTGCGCAGTACCAACATCTATCACGGTGCACAGCGCCAGCATGCATCACTGTGCACGGCACCAACATCCATCACGGTGCAAGAACCAACATCCATCACTGTGCAGAGCACCAACATCCAACACTGTGCAGAGCACCAACATCTATCACTGTGCACAGCATAACATCAATCACTGCTCACAGCAGCAGCATCCAGCACTGTGCACAGCACCAGCATCCTTCACTGTGCACGGCAGCAGCATCCAGCACTGTGCAAGGCCCCAACATCCATCACTGTGCACAGCACCAACATTCATCACGGTGCACACCACCAGCATCCATCATTGCACAGCAGCAGCATCCTGCACTGTGCACGGCACCAACATCCATCACGGTGCACAGAACCAACATCCATCATTGTGCACGGCACCAACATCCACCACTGAGCACAGCACCAACATCCATCACTGTGCACAGCACCAACATCCATCACTGTGCACAGCACCAACGTCCATCACTGTGCACAGCACCAACATCCATAATGGTTCACAGCATCAGCATGCATCACTGTACACGGCACCAGCATCCATCACTGAGCACAGCACTAACATCCATCACTGTGCACAGCGCCAGCATCCATCACTGCGCACAGCACCAACATACATCACGGAACACAGCACCAACATCCATTACGGTGCACAGCAGAGGCATCCATCACTGTGCACAGCAGCAGGATCAATCACTGTGCACAACACCAACATCCATAACGGTTCACAGCACCAGCATCCATCACTGTGCACAGAACCAACATCCATCACAGTGCGTAGTACCAACATCTATCACGGTGCACAGCACCAGCATCCATCACTGTGCACGGAACCAACATCGATCACTGTGCACAGCACCAGCATCCATCACTGTGCACAGCACCAACATCCACCACTGCTCACAGCAGCAGCATCCATCACTGTGCACAGCACCAACATCTATCACTGTGCACAGCACCAACATCTATCAATGTGCACAGCATAACATCCATCACTGTGCACAGCACCAGCATCCATCACTGTGCACAGCACCACCATCCATCACAGTGCGCAGTACCAACATGTATCACGGTGCACAGCACCAACATCCATCACGGTGCACAGCAACAGCATCCATCACTGTGCACGGCATGAACATCGATCACTGCTCACAGCACCAACATCCATTACTGCTCACAGCAGCAGCATCCAGCACTGTGCACAGCACCAATATCCATCACGGTGCACAGCACCAGCATCCATCACTGCACGGCACCAACATCCATCACTGTGCACAGCACAAACATCCATCACTGTGCACAGCATAACATCCATCACTGCTCACAGCAGCAGCATCCAGCACTGTGCACAGCACCAACATCCATTACTTCGCACAGCAGCAGCATCCAGTTTTGTGCACAGCACCAACATACATCACGGTGCACAGAACCAACTTCCATCACTGTGCAGAGCACCAACATCTACCACTGTGCACAGCATAACATCCATCACTGTGCACAGCACCAGCATCCATCACTCTGCACAGCACCAACATCCATCACTGCTCACAGCAGTAGCATCCAGCACTGTGCACAGCTCCAGCATCCATCACTGTGCACAGCAGCAGCATCCAGCACTGTGCAAGGCACCAACATCCATCACGGTGTACAGCACCAACATCCATCACTGTGCACGGCACCAACATCCACCACTGAGCACAGCACCAACATCCATCACTGTGCACAGCACCAACATCCATCACTGTGCACAGCACCAACATCCATAATGGTTAACAGCACCAGCTTCCATCACTGTGCACAGCGCCAACATCCATTAATGCGCACAGCAGCAGCATCCAGTACTGTGCACAACACCAACATCCATCACGGTGCGCAGCACCAGCATTCATCACTGTGCACGGCACCAACATCCATCACTGTGCATAGCACAAATATCCATCAGTGCGCAGTACCAACATCTATGACGGTGCACAGCGCCAGCATCCATCACTGTGCACGGCACCAACATCGATCACTGCGCACAGCACCAACATCCATCACGGTGCACAGAACCAACATCCATCACGGTGCACAGAACCAACTTCCATCACTGTGCAGAGAACCAATATCCATCACTGTGCACAGCACCAACATCTACCACTGTGCACAGCATAACATCCATCACTGTGCACAGCACCAGCATCCATCACTCTGCACAGCACCAACATCCATCACTGCTCACAGCAGCAGCATCCAGCACTGTGCAAGGCACCAACATCCATCACTGTGCACAGCACCAACATCCATCACGGTGCACACCACCAACATCCATCACTGCACAGCAGCAGCATCCTGCACTGTGCATGGCACCAACATCCATCACGGTGCACAGCACCAACATCCATCACTGTGCACGGCACCAACATCCACCACTGATCACAGCACCAACATCCATCACTGTGCACAGCACCAACATCCATCACTGTGCACAGCACCAACGTCCATCACTGTGCACAGCACCAACATCCATCACTGTACACAGCACCAACATCCATCACTGATCACAGCACCAACATCCATCACTGTGCACAGCACCAACATCCATCACTGTGCACAGCACCAACGTCCATCACTGTGCACAGCACCAACATCCATCACGGTGCACAGCACCAACATCCATCACTGTGCACGGCACCAACATCCACCACGGATCACAGCACCAACATCCATCACTGTGCACAGCACCAACATCCATCACTGTGCACAGCACCAACGTCCATCTCTGTGCACAGCACCAACATCCATCACTGTACACAGCACCAGCTTCCATCACTGCTCACAGCAGCAGCATCCAGCACTGTGCACAACACCAACATCCATCACGGTGCACAGCACCAGCATTCATCACTGTGCACATCACCAACATCCATCACTGTGCATAGCACCAACATCCATCACTGTGCATAGCACCAACATCCAACACTGTGCAGAGCACCAACATCTATCACTGTGCATAGCACAAACATCCATCAGTGCGCAGTACCAACATCTATCACGGTGCACAGCGCCAGCATGCATCACTGTGCACGGCACCAACATCCATCACGGTGCAAGAACCAACATCCATCACTGTGCAGAGCACCAACATCCAACACTGTGCAGAGCACCAACATCTATCACTGTGCACAGCATAACATCAATCACTGCTCACAGCAGCAGCATCCAGCACTGTGCACAGCACCAGCATCCTTCACTGTGCACGGCAGCAGCATCCAGCACTGTGCAAGGCCCCAACATCCATCACTGTGCACAGCACCAACATTCATCACGGTGCACACCACCAGCATCCATCATTGCACAGCAGCAGCATCCTGCACTGTGCACGGCACCAACATCCATCACGGTGCACAGAACCAACATCCATCATTGTGCACGGCACCAACATCCACCACTGAGCACAGCACCAACATCCATCACTGTGCACAGCACCAACATCCATCACTGTGCACAGCACCAACGTCCATCACTGTGCACAGCACCAACATCCATAATGGTTCACAGCATCAGCATGCATCACTGTACACGGCACCAGCATCCATCACTGAGCACAGCACTAACATCCATCACTGTGCACAGCGCCAGCATCCATCACTGCGCACAGCACCAACATACATCACGGAACACAGCACCAACATCCATTACGGTGCACAGCAGAGGCATCCATCACTGTGCACAGCAGCAGGATCAATCACTGTGCACAACACCAACATCCATAACGGTTCACAGCACCAGCATCCATCACTGTGCACAGAACCAACATCCATCACAGTGCGTAGTACCAACATCTATCACGGTGCACAGCACCAGCATCCATCACTGTGCACGGAACCAACATCGATCACTGTGCACAGCACCAGCATCCATCACTGTGCACAGCACCAACATCCACCACTGCTCACAGCAGCAGCATCCATCACTGTGCACAGCACCAACATCTATCACTGTGCACAGCACCAACATCTATCAATGTGCACAGCATAACATCCATCACTGTGCACAGCACCAGCATCCATCACTGTGCACAGCACCACCATCCATCACAGTGCGCAGTACCAACATGTATCACGGTGCACAGCACCAACATCCATCACGGTCCACAGCAACAGCATCCATCACTGTGCACGGCATGAACATCGATCACTGCTCACAGCACCAACATCCATTACTGCTCACAGCAGCAGCATCCAGCACTGTGCACAGCACCAATATCCATCACGGTGCACAGCACCAGCATCCATCACTGCACGGCACCAACATCCAGCACGGTGCACTGCACCAACATCCATCACTGTGCACAGCACCAGCATCCATCACGGTGTACAGCACCAGCATCCATCACTGTGCACAGTAGCAGCATCCAGCACTGTGCACGGCACCAACATCCACCATTCAGCACAGCACCAACATCCATCACTGTGCACAGCGCCAACATCCATCACTGTGCACAGCACCAACATCCATCACTGAACACAGCACCAACATCCATCACGGTGCACAGCACAAACATCCATCACTGTGCACAGCACCAACCTCCATCACGGTGCACAGCACAAACATCCATCACTGTGCACAGCACCAAAATCGATCCCGGTGCACAGCACAAACATCCATCACTTTGCACAGCACCAACATCCATCACTGTGCACAGCACCAACATCCAGCACTGTACACGGTACCAACATACAGCACTGAGTGCACAGCACTACCATCCTCCATTGAGTTCATAACACCAGCATGCAGCACTGTGTACAGCACCAAGATCCATAACTATGCACGACACCAACATACATCGATGTGCACAGCACCAGCATCCATCACTGTGCACAGCATAACATCCATCACTCTGCATAGCACCAGCATCCATCACTGTCTACGTCACCAGCATCCATCATTGTGCACAAAACCAGCGTCTAGGACTGTGCACAGCACCAGCATCGAGCATAGTGCACATAACCAACATCATGCACTGTGCACAGCACAAACCTCCAGCACTTTGCATGGCGCGAACATTCAGTACTGTGCACAGCACCAGCATCCAGTACTGTGCACAGCACCAACATCCAGCACTGTGCACAGCACAAACATCCAATACTGTGCACAGCAATAACATCTAGCACTGTGCACAGCTCCAACATTCAGCACAATGCACGACACCAGCATCCAACACTGTGCACAGCAACAGCCTCCAGCAATGTGCACAGCACCAACATCCAGCACTGAGTGCACAGTATCAGCATCCATTGAGGGCACAGTACCAATATGCAGTACTGTGCACAGCATGAGCATCTAGCACTGTGGACAGCACCAACAACCAGCACTAAGTGCACAGCATCAGCATCCATTGAGTGCACAACACCAACATCCATCACTGTGCAGAGCACCAACATTCATCACGGTGTACAGCATCAACATCCATCACGGTGCACAGCACTAACATCCACCACGGTGCACAGCACCAGCATAGATCACTGTGCACAGCGCCAACATCCATCACTGTGCACAGCACCAACATCCATCACAGTGCGCAGCACCAACATCTGTCACGGTGCACAGCACCAGCATCCACCACTGTGCACGGCACCAACATCCATCACGGTGCACAGAACCAACATCCATCACTGTGCACAGCATAACATCCATCACTGTGCACAGCACCAGCATTCATCACTGTGCACAGCACCAACATCCTTCACTGTGCACAGCACCAGTATCTATCACTGTGCACAGCACCAACATCCTTCACTGTGCACAGCACCAACATCCTTCACTGTGCACAGCACCAGCATCTATCACTGTGCACAGCACCAACATCCTTCACTGTGCACAGCACCAGCATCCATCACTGTGCAAAGCACCAACATCCTTCACTGTGCACAGCACCAACATCCTTCACTGTGCACAGCACCAACATCCTTCACTGTGCACAGCACCAACATCCATCACTGTGCACAGCACCAACATCCTTCACTGTGCACAGCACCAACATCCTTCACTGTGCACAGCACCAACATCCATCACTGTGCACAGCACCAACATCCAGCACTGTGCACAGCACCAACATCCTTCACTGTGCACAGCACCAACATCCATCACTGTGCACAGCACCAACATCCTTCACTGTGCACAGCACCAACATCCTTCACTGTGCACAGCACCAACATCCAGCACTGTGCACAGCACCAACATCCTTCACTGTGCACAGCACCAACATCCATCACTGTGCACAGCACCAACATCCTTCATTGTGCACAGCACCAACATCCTTCACTGTGCACAGCACCAACATCCTTCACTGTGCACAGCACCAACATCCTTCACTGTGCACAGCACCAACATCCATCACTGTGCACAGCACCAACATCCAGCACTGTGCACAGCACCAACATCCTTCACTGTGCACAGCACCAACATCCATCACTGTGCACAGCACCAACATCCAGCACTGTACACGGTACCAACATACAGCACTGAGTGCACAGCATTAGCATCCACCATCGAGAGCATAACACCAACATGCAGCACTGCGCACAGCACCAAGATCCATAACTATGCACGACACCAACATACATCGTTGTGCACAGCACCAGCATCCATCACTGTGCACAGCATAACATCCATCACTCTGCACAGCACTAGCATCCATCACTGTGCATAGCACCAGCATCAATCACTGTGTACGTCACCAGCATCCATCATTGTGCACAACACCAGCGTCCAGGACTGTGCACAGCACCAGCATCGAGCATAATGCACATAACCAACATCCAGCACCGTGCACAGCACGAACCTCCAGCACTGTGCATGGCACCAGCATGCAGGAGAGTGCACGGCACCATCATCCAGCACTATGCATGGCACCAAAATCTAGCACTGTGCACAGCACCAACATCCAGCACTGTGCACAGCACCAACAACCAATACTGTGCACAGCACCAACATCTAGCACTGTGCACAGCACCAACATCCAGCACTGTGCACAGCATCAACATCCAGCAGTGTGCACGGAACTAACATTCAGCAGTGTGCACGGCACGAGCGTCCATGACAATGCGCGGCACGCAGTAATCTAAACCAAAGAATCTAGACGCGACACGTCGTATACTCAGCCCGCACTAGCAATATATATGCCAGAAGTCAATGATTATCGTACAACGGAATACATACACAGAGAGGCGAGTATCTCTCAGCGTATATGTTGAGGGACCAATTTGCTTCCTGTTTTAAGGATTTAAAGATATATATGACTGGTTGTTAACAGGTGACATGCAGCCTTCATGACCCTCCTGCAGTCGATAGGCTTTAAACCCCATCCCCAAACCACCCAGCCCCACCTTCCTACTTGCAACTGGTCTTCAGCAGCATCCTCCCTCACCGCCCATCCCGCCTACTCACCGCCCATCCCATGATAAACTGGCCACCCCCACAGCCTCTCCAAACGTGAGTCATTCTACCGGTAAAGCAGTGAGAGAG
>NC_091306.1:21226983-21354483 GCF_038502225.1 Cherax quadricarinatus | reverse complement strand
TTTTTATTAACACACTGGCCGATTCCCACCAAGGCAGGGTGGCCCGAAAAAGAAAAAACTTTCACCATCATTCACTCCATCACTGCCTTGCCAGTTTTTAAACTGCAACATTAACACCCCTCCTTCAGAGTACAGGCACTGTACTTCCCATCTCCAGGACTCAAGTCCGCCCTGCCGGTTTCCCTGAACCCCTTCATAAACGTTTCTTTGCTCACACTCCAACAGCACGTCAAGTATTAAAAACCATTTGTCTCCATTCACTCCTATCAAACACGCTCACGCATGCCTGCTGGAAGTCCAAGCCCCTCGCACACAAAACCTCCTTTACCCCCTCCCTCCAACCTTTCCTAGGCCGACCCCTACCCCGCCTTCCTTCCACTACAGACTGATACACTCTTGAAGTCATTCTGTTTCGCTCCATTCTCTCTACATGTCCGAACCACCTCAACAACCCTTCCTCAGCCCTCTGGACAACAGTTTTGGTAATCCCGCACCTCCTCCTAACTTCCAAACTACGAATTCTCTGCATTATATTCACACCACACATTGCCCTCAGACATGACATCTCCACTGCCTCCAGCCTACTCCTCGCTGCAACATTCATCACCCACGCTTCACACCCATATAAGAGCGTTGGTAAAACTATACTCTCATACATTCCCCTCTTTGTCTCCAAGGATAACGTTCTTTGTCTCCACAGACTCCTAAGTGCACCACTCACTCTTTTCCCCTCATCAATTCTATGATTCACCTCATCTTTCATAGACCCATCCGCTGACACGTCCACTCCCAAATATCTGAATACATTCACCTCCTCCATACTCTCTCCCTCCAATCTGATATTCAATCTTTCATCACCTAATATTTTTGTTATCCTCATAACCTTACTCTTTCCTGTATTCACCTTTAATTTTCTTCTTTTGCACACCCTACCAAATTCATCCACCAATCTCTGCAACTTCTCTTCAGAATCTCCCAAGAGCACAGTGTCATCAGCAAAGAGCAGCTGTGACAACTCCCACTTTGTGTGTGATTCTTTATCTTTTAACTCCACGCCTCTTGCCAAGACCCTCGCATTTACTTCTCTTACAACCCCATCTATAAATATATTAAACAACCACGGTGACATCACACATCCTTGTCTAAGGCCTACTTTTACTGGGAAAAAATTTCCCTCTTTCCTACACACTCTAACTTGAGCCTCACTATCCTCGTAAAAACTCTTCACTGCTTTCAGTAACCTACCTCCTACACCATACACTTGCAACATCTGCCACATTGCCCCCCTATCCACCCTGTCATATGCCTTTTCCAAATCCATAAATGCCACAAAGACCTCTTTAGCCTTATCTAAATACTGTTCACTTATATGTTTCACTGTAAACACCTGGTCCACACACCCCCTACCTTTCCTAAAGCCTCCTTGTTCATCTGCTATCCTATTCTCCGTCTTACTCTTAATTCTTTCAATAATAACTCTACCATACACTTTACCAGGTATACTCAGCAGACTTATCCCCCTATAATTTTTGCACTCTCTTTTATCCCCTTTGCCTTTATACAAAGGAACTATGCATGCTCTCTGCCAATCCCTAGGTACCTTACCCTCTTCCATACATTTATTAAATAATTGCACCAACCACTCCAAAACTATATCCCCACCTGCTTTTAACATTTCTATCTTTATCCCATCAATCCCGGCTGCCTTACCCCCTTTCATTTTACCTACTGCCTCACGAACTTCCCCCGCACTCACAACTGGCGCTTCCTCACTCCTACAAGATGTTATTCCTCCTTGTCCTATACACGAAATCACAGCTTCCCTATCTTCATCAACATTTAACAATTCCTCAAAATATTCCCTCCATCTTCCCAATACCTCTAACTCTCCATTTAATAACTCTCCTCTCCTATTTTTAACTGACAAATCCATTTGTTCTCTAGGCTTTCTTAACTTGTTAATCTCACTCCAAAACTTTTTCTTATTTTCAACAAAATTTGTTGATAACATCTCACCCACTCTCTCATTTGCTCTCTTTTTACATTGCTTCACCACTCTCTTAACCTCTCTCTTTTTCTCCATATACTCTTCCCTCCTTGCATCACTTCTACTTTGTAAAAACTTCTCATATGCTAACTTTTTCTCCCTTACTACTCTCTTTACATCATCATTCCACCAATCGCTCCTCTTCCCTCCCGCACCCACTTTCCTGTAACCACAAACTTCTGCTGAACACTCTAACACTACATTTTTAAACCTACCCCATACCTCTTCGACCCCATTGCCTATGCTCTCATTAGCCCATCTATCCTCCAATAGCTGTCTATATCTTACCCTAACTGCCTCCTCTTTTAGTTTATAAACCTTCACCTCTCTCTTCCCTGATGCTTCTATTCTCCTTGTATCCCATCTACCTTTTACTCTCAGTGTAGCTACAAGTAGAAAGTGATCTGATATATCTGTGGCCCCTCTATAAACATGTACATCCTGAAGTCTACTCAACAGTCTTTTATCCACCAATACATAATCCAACAAACTACTGTCATTTCGCCCTACATCATATCTTGTATACTTATTTATCCTCTTTTTCTTAAAATATGTATTACCTATAACTAAACCCCTTTCTATACAAAGTTCAATCAAAGGGCTGGCACCCCAAACTTACCTACCACACCCTCTCTAAAAGTTTCTCCTACTTTAGCATTCAGGTCCCCTACCACAATTACTCTCTCACTTAGTTCAAAGGTTCCTATACATTCACTTACCACACCCTCTCTAAAAGTTTCTCCTACTTTAGCATTCAGGTCCCCTACCACAATTACTCTCTCACTTAGTTCAAAGGTTCCTATACATTCACTTAACATCTCCCAAAATCTCTCTCTCTCCTCTGCATTCCTCTCTTCTCCAGGTGCATACACGCTTATTATGACCCACTTTTCGCATCCAACCTTTACTTTAATTAATCCACATAATTCTTGAATTTACACATTCATATTCTCTTTTCTCCTTCCATAACTGATCCTTTAACATTACTGCTACCCCTTCCTTTCCTCTAACTTTCTCAGATACTCCAGATTTAATCCCATTTATTTCCCCCCACTGAAACTCCCCTACCCCCTTCAGTTTTGTTTCACTTAGGGCCAGGACATCCAACTTCTTTTCATTCATAACATCAGCAATCATCTGTTTCTTGTCATCCGCACTACATCCACGCACATTTAAGCATCCCAGTTTTATAAAGTTTTTCTTCTTCTCTTTTTTAGTAAATGTCTACAGGAGAAGGGGTTACTAGCCCATTGCTCCCGGCATTTTAGTCGCCTCATACGACACGCATGGCTTACGGAGGAAAGATTCTTTTCCACTTTCCCATGGTTAATAGAAGAAATAAAGAAGAACAAGAGCTATTTAGAAAAAGGAGAAAAACCTAGATGTGTGTATATATATATGCATGTGCGTGTCTGTGAAGTGTGACCAAAGTGTATATATATATATATATATATATATATATATATATATATATATATATATATATATATATATATATATGTATATATATATATATATATATATATAGATATATATATATATATATATATATATATATATATATATACAGAGAGAGAGAGAGAGAGAGAGAGAGAGAGACGTACTTCTGTTAATCCTTTTGGGGCCTAGGATGGATATGTTTTTGTGCTACCGTCTACAGGTTCCATGGATACGGGATACACAATAAAACAGAAGCTACGGCAGTAATATCTTAATCTAAAGTTTGGAGCAGAGGTGTTGGTGCTACAAACTCCAAGATGGTCCTGACATATGGCGTATATATTCACAAGAATGACTCTTAAGATTCTTGAAAGTTTTAGATAAGCTAGACAGCAATGTCCTGATGTGCTCAGGCGATATGCTCGGAACTATGCTCACTCCGAGATCCTCCTTGAGTGAGGTTTGCAGCCTTTGTTCTCCCGAGTCTTTGCTCACCTTTTCACTACCTTGTGTGTACTGGTGATAAATTCCAATAATAACTTGTCGAATTATTCAGATCCATGGGTGGCCTTTATTTACCCTCTATACCATTTTATTCTCCTCGTTAGTTTCACATTATTTACGAACAGAGTTACGGCAGACACTGTGTCGTGTGCTGCTCCCCCGCTTATCACACTGACCACTCTTACCCGTAAAATCACTTTCTCCTGGTTCTGTTAGGTATTCTTTGATCTACTCTAGTGCTTTCTCCGTTATTCCTACCTGCTCCTCTAGTCTTTGTGTGTGTGTGTGTGTGTGTGTGTGTGTGTGTGTGTGTGTGTGTGTGTGTGTGTGTGTGTGTGTGTGTGTGCAAGAGACAGAAATAGTCTTACACCAACTTCCCCTCGTCTACTAAATCTACAATACTTGTTGATGGACGCCCTCTGGTTGTCGCTAAATGGCTTGCTTACTTTCATGCTTGTCTGCGTGCCTGCATGCCCCTCTGCCTGCCTGCCTTCCTGCTTCCCTGCCTGCTTGCCTGCCTGCATGCATGCCTACATGCCTCTCTACATGTCTATTTCCATTCATGCTTACCTCTGCCTCTCAGTCTGCTTGCCTCCCTACCCCTTTATCTGCCTTCCTGCCTGTTTGCCTGCCGGACTGCCTGCAGCCTTGCCTGCCTGGCTGAATGCCTCCTTCGCCTCCTCGTACAAATGATGGCATACAAGCCACTGAGTTATAGGCCGAGTACCACGAGTCCCACTGAGAGGCTTGTCGCAGTGGAGTGTTGTGAACACTGCACCACCACTGGCGCAGTTGTTGTTCACAACACCACCACTGTTGCAGTTGTTGTTCACAACACCACCACTGTTGCAGTTGTTCACAACACCACTACTGTTGCAGTTGTTCACAACACCACCACTGTTGCAGTTGTTCACAACACCACTACTGTTGCAGTTGTTCACAACACCACTACTGTTGCAGTTGTTCACAACACCACTACTGTTGCAGTTGTTCACAACACCACCACTGTTGCAGTTGTTCACAACACCACTACTGTTGCAGTTGTTCACAACACCACCACTGTTGCAGTTGTTCACAACACCACTACTGTTGCAGTTGTTCACAACACCACTACTGTTGCAGTTGTTCACAACACCACTACTGTTGCAGTTGTTCACAACACCACTACTGTTGCAGTTGTTCACAACACCACCACTGTTGCAGTTGTTCACAACACCACCACTGTTGCAGTTGTTCACAACACCACTACTGTTGCAGTTGTTCACAAAACCACTACTGTTGCAGTTGTTCACAACACCACTACTGTTGCAGTTGTTGTTCACAACACCACCACTGTTGCAGTTGTTGTTCACAACACCACCACTGTTGCAGTTGTTGTTCACAACACCACCACTGTTGCAGTTGTTGTTCACAACACCACCACTGTTGCAGTTGTTCACAACACCACTACTGTTGCAGTTGTTCACAACACCACCACTGTTGCAGTTGTTCACAACACCACTACTGTTGCAGTTGTTGTTCACAACACCACCACTGTTGCAGTTGTTCACAACACCACTACTGTTGCAGTTGTTCACAACACCACCACTGTTGCAGTTGTTCACAACACCACCACTGTTGCAGTTGTTGTTCACAACACCACCACTGTTGCAGTTGTTGTTCACAACACCACCACTGTTGCAGTTGTTGTTCACAACACCACCACTGTTGCAGTTGTTCACAACACCACTACTGTTGCAGTTGTTGTTCACAACACCACCACTGTTGCAGTTGTTGTTCACATCACCACTACTGTTGCAGTTGTTGTTCACAACACCACCACTGTTGCAGTTGTTCACAACACCACCACTGTTGCAGTTGTTCACAACACCACCACTGTTGCAGTTGTTGTTCACAACACCACCACTGTTGCAGTTGTTCACAACACCACCACTGTTGCAGTTGTTCACAACACCACCACTGTTGCAGTTGCACTGTTGCAGTTGTTCACAACACCACCACTGTTGCAGTTGTTGTTCACAACACCACCACTGTTGCAGTTGTTGTTCACATCACCACTACTGTTGCAGTTGTTGTTCACAACACCACCACTGTTGCAGTTGTTGTTCACTGTTGCAGTTGTTCACAACACCACCACTGTTGCAGTTGTTCACAACACCACCACTGTTGCAGTTGTTCACAACACCACCACTGTTGCAGTTGTTGTTCACAACACCACCACTGTTGCAGTTGTTGTTCACAACACCACCACTGTTGCAGTTGTTCACAACACCACCACTGTTGCAGTTGTTGTTCACAACACCACCACTGTTGCAGTTGTTGTTCACAACACCACCACTGTTGCAGTTGTTCACAACACCACCACTGTTGCAGTTGTTCACAACACCACCACTGTTGCAGTTGTTCACAACACCACCACTGTTGCAGTTGTTGTTCACAACACCACCACTGTTGCAGTTGTTGTTCAGTTGTTCACAACACCACCACTGTTGCAGTTGTTCACAACACCACCACTGTTGCAGTTGTTCACAACACCACCACTGTTGCAGTTGTTCACAACACCACTACTGTTGCAGTTGTTCACAACACCACCACTGTTGCAGTTGTTGTTCACAACACCACCACTGTTGCAGTTGTTGTTCACAACACCACCACTGTTGCAGTTGTTGTTCACAACACCACCACTGTTGCAGTTGTTGTTCACAACACCACTACTGTTACAGTTGTTCACAACACCACCACAGTTGCAGTTGTTCACAACACCACCACTGTTGCAGTTGTTGTTCACAACACCACCACTGTTGCAGTTGTTGTTCACAACACCACCACTGTTGCAGTTGTTGTTCACAACACCACCACTGTTGCAGTTGTTGTTCACAACACCACCACTGTTGCAGTTGTTGTTCACAACACCACCACTGTTGCAGTTGTTGTTCACAACACCACCACTGTTGCAGTTGTTGTTCACAACACCACCACTGTTGCAGTTGTTGTTCACAACACCACCACTGTTGCAGTTGTTCACAACACCACCACTGTTGCAGTTGTTGTTCACAACACCACCACTGTTGCAGTTGTTCACAACACCACTACTGTTGCAGTTGTTGTTCACAACACCACCACTGTTGCAGTTGTTCACAACACCACTACTGTTGCAGTTGTTGTTCACAACACCACCACTCTTGCAGTTGTTCACAACACCACTACTGTTGCAGTTGTTGTTCACAACACAACCACTGTTGCAGTTGTTGTTCACAACACCACCACTGTTGCAGTTGTTCACACCACTACTGTTGCAGTTGTTCACAACACCACCACTGTTGCAGTTGTTCACAACACCACTACTGTTGCAGTTGTTCACAACACCACTACTGTTGCAGTTGTTCACAACACCACCACTGTTGCAGTTGTTGTTCACAACACCACTACTGTTGCAGTTGTTCACAACACCACCACTGTTGCAGTTGTTGTTCACAACACCACTACTGTTGCAGTTGTTCACAACACCACTACTGTTGCAGTTGTTGTTCACAACACCACCACTGTTCACAACACCACTACTGTTGCAGTTGTTCACAACACCACTTCTGTTGCAGTTGTTCACAACACCACTACAGTTGCAGTTGTTCACCACTGTTGCAGTTGTTCACAACACACTACTGTTGCAGTTGTTCACAGTTGTTCACACCACTACTGTTGCAGTTGTTCACAACACCACTACTGTTGCAGTTGTTCACAACACCACCACTGTTGCAGTTGTTCACAACACCACCACTGTTGCAGTTGTTCACAACACCACTACTGTTGCAATTGTTCACAACACCACTACTGTTGCAGTTGTTCACAACAACACTACTGTTGCAGTTGTTCACAACACCACTACTGTTGCAGTTGTTCACAACACCACTACTGTTACAGTTGTTCACAACACCACTACTGTTGCAGTTGTTCACAACACCACCACTGTTGCAGTTGTTGTTCACAACACCACCACTGTTGCAGTTGTTCACAACACCACTACTGTTGCAGTTGTTCACAACACCACTACTGTTGCAGTTGTTCACAACACCACCACTGTTGCAGTTGTTCACAACACCACCACTGTTGCAGTTGTTCACAACACCACCACTGTTGCAGTTGTTCACAACACCACCACTGTTGCAGTTGTTCACAACACCACTACTGTTGCAGTTGTTCACAACACCACTACTGTTGCAGTTGTTCACAACACCACTACTGTTGCAGTTGTTCACAACACCACTACTGTTGCAGTTGTTCACAACACCACTACTGTTGCAGTTGTTCACAACACCACCACTGTTGCAGTTGTTGTTCACAACACCACCACTGTTGCAGTTGTTCACAACACCAGTTGTTGTTCACAACACCACCACTGTTGCAGTTGTTCACAACACCACTGTTGCAGTTGTTACACTGTTGCAGTTGTTCACAACACCACCACTGTTGCAGTTGTTCACAACACCACTACTGTTGCAGTTGTTCACAACACCACTGCTGTTGCAGTTGTTGTTCACAACACCACCACTGTTGCAGTTGTTGTTCACAACACCACCACTGTTGCAGTTGTTCACAACACCACTACTGTTGCAGTTGTTCACAACACTGTTGCACTGTTGCCACTGTTGCAGTTGTTCACAACACCACACTGTTGCAGTTGTTCACAACACCACCACTGTTGCATTTGTTCACAACACCACTACTATTGCAGTTGTTCACAACACCACTACCAGTTGTTCACAACACCACTTCTGTTGCAGTTGTTCACAACACCACTACTGTTGCAGTTGTTCACAACACCACAACTGTTGCAGTTGTTTTCACAGTTGTTCAAAACACCACTTCTGTTGCAGTTGTTCACAACACCACTACTGTTGCAGTTGTTCACAACACCACTACTGTTGCAGTTGTTCACAACACCACCACTGTTGCAGTTGTTCACAACACCACTACTGTTGCAGTTGTTCACAACACCACCACTGTTGCAGTTGTTCACAACACCACTACTGTTGCAGTTGTTCACAACACCACTACTGTTGCAGTTGTTCACAACACCACTACTGTTGCAGTTGTTCACAACACCACTACTGTTGCAGTTGTTCACAACACCACCACTGTTGCAGTTGTTCACAACACCACTACTGTTGCAGTTGTTCACAACACCACCACTGTTGCAGTTGTTCACAACACCACCACTGTTGCAGTTGTTCACAACACCACTACTGTTGCAGTTGTTCACAACACCACTACTGTTGCAGTTGTTCACAACACCACTACTGTTGCAGTTGTTCACAACACCACTACTGTTGCAGTTGTTCACAACACCACTACTGTTGCAGTTGTTCACAACACCACTACTGTTGCTGTTGCAGTTGTTCACAACACCACTACTGTTGCAGTTGTTCACAACACCACTACTGTTGCAGTTGTTCACAACAACACTACTGTTCCAGTTGTTCACAACACCACCACTGTTGCAGTTGTTGTTCACAACACCACCACTGTTGCAGTTGTTCACAACACCACTCACAACACCACCACTGTTGCAGTTGTTCACAACACCACTACTGTTGCAGTTGTTCACAACACCACTGTTGCAGTTGTTCACAACACCACCACTGTTGCAGTTGTTCACAACACCACCACTGTTGCATTTGTTCACAACACCACTACTGTTGCAGTTGTTCACAACACCACTTCTGTTGCAGTTGTTCACAACACCACTACTGTTGCAGTTGTTCACAACACCACCACTGTTGCAGTTGTTCACAACACCACTACTGTTGCAGTTGTTCACAACACCACCACTGTTGCAGTTGTTCACAACACCACTACTGTTGCAGTTGTTCACAACACCACCACTGTTGCACTGTTGCAGTTGTTCACAACACCACTACTGTTGCAGTTGTTCACAACACCACCACTGTTGCAGTTGTTCACAACACCACTACTGTTGCAGTTGTTCACAACACCACTACTGTTGCAGTTGTTGTTCACAACACCACCACTGTTGCAGTTGTTCACAACACCACTACTGTTGCAGTTGTTCACAACACCACTACTGTTGCAGTTGTTCACAACACCACTACTGTTGCAGTTGTTCACAACACCACTACTGTTGCAGTTGTTCACAACACCACTACTGTTGCAGTTGTTCACAACACCACCACTGTTGCAGTTGTTCACAACACCACTACTGTTGCAGTTGTTCACAACACCACTACTGTTGCAGTTGTTCACAACACCACCACTGTTGCAGTTGTTCACAACACCACCACTGTTGCAGTTGTTCACAACACCACTACTGTTGCAGTTGTTCACAACACCACTGTTGCAGTTGTTCACAACACCACCACACAATAACACTGCCTATTCTTCCCACATCTTCTTCACCTTTTACCCCCTCCTCCCCTTCACCTCTCATTCTCCCCTCTCACTTCCTCTCTCCATCTTCCTCCACACCTTCCGTCTACCTACTCAGAACAGCCGAAGAGGAGAGTGATACACAGATAAGAGAGAGGTTTAACAAGAGAGAGAACAGCGTCAGCAGTGTGCTGACTACCACCTCCCTATACACACCTCAGACACCATCCTCGCTAGATAAGAATATAATAACCTACATCTTACATTTTTGTAGATCAAAACTTTCTGTAAAAGTTTAGACAGAGTGCCATAAAGGGTCAATTTTTCCATTTTTTTTTTCAGTTCTTAATTTTCTTCGTTTTGTTTTTCTTTCCGCCTTGCTGCTACTTGTTCTGTGTTGCGACCTCACTGTTTACCATCTTTCTGAATCACAATAAAGGAACACTGCATCAACGTGCGTGACCCCAGACTGTTCATCATCTTACCAGAAGATATAAGAAACACTGCTGGGACAAGTATGGAAGACTTCAAGAGGAAACTGGACGAGTATCTTCACCAGGCCTGGTCACGGACCGGGTCGCGGGGGCGTTCACCGAATCCCCGCCATCCTCGGGTATACTCCAGGTATAGGTTCTGATTTCACAAGCGATTTTTATATCATTGTACCACGCAGAAACAAACCGGTATATACAGAGAATAATCACAGTCAGCACGATTCGAGGTCAGAACATACAGGAGGAGAATAAAATAGCTTGAAACCATGTCTGAGGCCCACTGGTGTGCCCGGGCTGGAAGAAACATGGCTTATAAACAAGGCTGCCCAACTTCTGAGGCATCTGTGGCCGAGTAGTCCTCAGCCTCACTTGGGAACCTTGCCAGCCTTCCTGACGTGACTTCGAATCCTGCTGACTGCGATTATTTCTCTCTCTCTCTTTCTCTCTCTCTCTCTATCTCTCTCTCTCTCTCTCTATATATATATATATATATATATATATATATATATATATATATATCTATATATATCTCTCTCTCTATATATATATATATATATATATATATACATGTACATATATAATATTTTTTATTATTTATTAACACATCGGCCTTCTCCCACCAAGGCAGGCTGGCCTGAAAAAGAAAAACTTTCATCATCATTCACTCCATCACTGTCTTGCCAGAGGCGCGCTTGCACTACAGTTAAAAAACTGCAACATTAACACCCCTCCTTCAGAGTGCAGACACTGTACTTCCCATCTCCAGGACTCAAGTCCGGCCTGCCGGTTTCCCTTACACTCCAACAACACGTCAAGTCCTAAAAACCATTTGTCTTCATTCGCTCCTATTTAACAGGCTCATGCATGCTTGCTAGAAGTCCAAGCCCCTCGCACACAAAACTTACTTTACGCCCTCCCTCCAACTTTTCCTAGACCGAACCCTACCCCACCTTCCCTCCACTGCTGAGTTATACACTTTCGAAGTCATTCTATTTCGTTCCATCCTCTCTACATGTCTGAACCATCTCAGTAACCCCTCCTCAGCGCTCTGGATAATAGTTTTGGTAATCCCGCACCTGCTCCTAATCTCCAAACTCCGGATTCTCTGCATTATATTCACACCACACATTGCGTTCTCCACTGCCTCCAGCCGTTTCCTTGTTGCAACATTCACAACCCATGCTTCACACCCATATAAGAGCATTGGTATAACTATATGCTCATACATTCCCGTTTTTGCTTCCATAGACAAAGTTCTTTGTCTCCACAGACTCTCAGTGTACCACTCACCTTTTTAGCCTCATCAGCTCTATGATTCACCTTATCTTTCACAGACCCATCTGCTGACACGTCCACTCCTAAATATATGAATGTATTCACCTCCTCCATACTCTCTCCCTCCAATCTGATATCCAATCTTTCGTCACCTATATTTTTTTTTATCTTCATCACCTTATTCTTTCCTATATTCACTTTCATTTGCCTTCTTTTACATTCCCTACCAAACTCATCCACCAACCTCTCCAACTTCTCTTCAGAATCTCCCAAAAGCGCAGTGTCATCAGCAAAGAGCAACTGTGATATATATATATGTCGTGCCGAATAGGCAGAACTTGCGATCTTGGCTTAAATAGCAACGCTCATCTTGCCATATAGGACAAGTGAAAATTTGTGTATGCAATAATTTCGCCAAAATCATTCTGAACCTAACGAAAAAAATATATTTCACTGTGTCTGTTTAGTATTAAATTATTGTAAACAAATCTAAAATATATTTAGTTGGGTTAGGCTAAAATAAATTGTTCTTGTTATAATAAGGTTAGGTAAGTTTTCTAAGATTCTTTTGGAGCAAAATTAAAAATTTTTACATTAACATTAAATGAAAAAAATATATCTTTAAACGTATAAGAGAAAATTTTAGAAAGAACTTAATTTTAAATGAGTTCTTGCTAATTGACCAGTTTTACATATTCGGCACGACATATATATATATATATATATATATATATATATATATATATATATATATATATATATATATATATATATATATATATATATATACATATATATAGAGAGAGAGAGAGAGAGAGAGAGAGAGAGAGAGAGAGGTGAGAGAGAAAAGCAGTAGGGAAGAGGGGAGAGTTAAAAAAGAGTAAGAAAAAAGAGGGAGGAAATTAAATGAGGGGAGGAAGAATAGTAGACAGGGATGAAAATAGAGAGAGAGAGAGAGAGAGAGAGAGAGAGAGAGAGAGAGAGAGACAAAGAGGGAGAATCAAATGAGCGGACAAGTCTGGTTTGACGGAGAGAGGGAGAGAGGGAGAGAAGGTGTATGGAGAAATTGAGGGAGAGAGGAAGAAAGGAGGGAGGGAGGGAAGGAGGTAAGGGAGAAGAAATATTAGTTGGAGAGAAAGAGGAAAAAGAGTAGATGAGAAATGCTAAATGAGCGAAGACAAATGAGACTGACCAATACATCGTCACTAAGAATGTAAACACAGACAAGAATGAGAAGAATGTAAACAGACAAGAATAACACAAACCAGAGCAACGGTACGTAGTGGTTACAATGGTACATAGTAGTTACAATGGTACATAGTGGTTACAATGGTACATAGTGGTTACAATGGTACACAGTGGCTACAATGTACATAGTGGTTACAATATACATAGTGGTTACAATATACATAGTAGTTACAATGTACATAGTGGTTACAATGTACATAGTGGTTACAATATACATAGCGGTTACAATGTACATAGCGGTTACAATGTACATAGTGGTTACAATGGTACATAGTGGTTACAATGTACATAGTGGTTACAATGGTACATAGTGGTTACAATGGTACATAGTGGTTACAATGTACATAGCAGTTACAATGTACATAGTGGTTACAATGGTACATAGTTACAATATACATAGTGGTTACAATGTACATAGTGGTACATAGTGGTACAACGATACATAGTGCTACAATGGTACATAGTTACAATGTACATAGTGGTTACAATGTACATAGTGGTTACAATGGTACATATTGATTACATTGATACGTACTGGTTACAATGTACATAGTGGTTACAATGGTACATAGTGATTACAATTACATATGGTACATAGTGGTGGTACATAGTGATTACATTGGTGCATAGTATAGTACATAGTGGTTACAATGGTACATACTGGTTACAATGTACATAGTGGTTACAACGGTACATAACGGTTACAATGTACATAGTGGTTACAATGGTACATAGTTACAATATACATAGTGGTTACAATGTACATAGTTTTTACAATGTACATAGTGGTTACAATGAACATAGTGGTTACAACGATACATAGTGGCTACAATGGTACATAGTGGTTACAATGTACATAGTGGTTACAATGTACATAGTGGTCACAATGGTACATAGTGGTTACAATGGTACATAGTGGTTACAATGTACATAGTGGTTACAATGGTACATATTGATTACATTGATACGTACTGGTTACAATGTACATAGTGGTTACAATGGTACATAGTGATTACAATGTACATAGTTGTTACAATGTACATAGTGGTTACAATGGTACATAGTGATTACATTGGTGCATAGTAGTTACAGTGTACATAGTGGTTACAATGGTACATAATGATTACAATGTACATACTGGTTACAATGTACATAGTGGTTACAACGGTACATAGTGGTTACAATGGTATATAGTGGTTATAATGTACATAATGTTTACAATGTATATAGTGGTTAAAATTGTACATAGTGGTTACAATGTACATAATGGTTACAATGTATATAGTGGTTACAATGTACATAGTGGCTACAATTAACATAGTGGTTTCAATGTACATAGTGGTTACAATGTACACAATGGTTAGAGTGGTACGCAGTGGTCACAGCGGTACGTAATGGAACAGCTGAAGTGAAAGGGTGACAATATTTTTCGGGGGTAGGGGGGTAGGGGGGTAGGGGGGTAGGAGGTGGTACACTCTACTGAGTAACGAAGCGAGTGGATGAGTTGAAACACAGACAAATAGATAAAACAGAGACTAGTAGATAAAGTGAGTCACAGAGTGGGTGGAAGGGGTAGTAGAAGTGAAAGGGATAGAAGAAAGGTTGGAAGGGATTGAAAGAGTGGAGGAGATATGAAAGAGGGAGGGTGAAGGGGTGTTGTGGAAGAGGTAGAAAGAGTGGCCTTGAGTGTGTGAGGGGAGATGATCAAGCAGGGATGGAAATGAGGGGAGGAAAGAAGGGAGATGGAGAGAGGGAGAGAGAGAGAGGGTTAAGGGAAAAACAAGAGAGAGGAGAATAGGTGTCAGAGAGGGAGAAACAAGGGAAGGCAGGTAAGGAGGGAGAGAGGAAACAGGGGAAGAGAAAATTTAGGAAAGGAGAGAGAAAGTAGAAACAAGGCGAAAGAGAAGGTGCGAGAGGAGAAAGGTAGGGAGAGAGGAGACAAGGGAGGAAGCGGTTTGATAACCCAAGTCGTTCTTAATGGCTCTGGAGGGAGTGAGGGAGGGGTGGAGGGTAAAGGGGAGGTGAGGGGAAAATGGAGAAGACTGATGGGAAGACAGAGAGAGAGAGGGGAAGGTAGTAAAGCACCATTTCTGCGGTCGAGGGATTCCCCGAAATTCTGACATGATTCCGAGGGGTTCCAGGGGGGGTTTCGAGGAGTTCCAAAGGGTTCCAGAGGGTTCTGAGGGGTTTCATGGGGTTCCGAGGGGTTCCAAAACATTACAGATGGTCTGAGAGGTTCTAAAGGTTCTCAAAGGTTTCCGAGGGATACCAAGGAGGTTCCAGTGGAATCCAACAGATATGCAAAAGGATGCCGAAGGGTAGAGAGAGAGAGAGAATCTCTCATAGCTCTTACATTACCACAATTTTGTTAATGCCATTTTTGGTGGTAGGAAGAAAGGCAGTTTATCATGCGTAGTATTTAAGCCTGTAGTTGGTCTGGACTACCCAGTCAGGTGTGGCCTGGACTATCAGGACTAGTCTGGCATACTAAGAGTATGTTACATTTTATTCAGCATGTCACACACCCATATAGGCTGCCTCCCAATCAGCAAACCAGGTGCTAAGGGTTTAAGATCAGGAGCCCCGTCATCTTGGTTCAACCCGCTGAAGCTGTGAAGCGATGTGGGACGCTCGTTAAGCAGCTTTGGCAGACTTACCTTCACTGTTGGTCGCTACAGTTCTTACCGTTTACCTGGAATTTGCCTGGAGAGGGTTTCGGGGGTCAACGCCCCCGCGTCCCGGTCTGAGATCAAGCCTCATGGTGGATAAGGATCTGATCAACCGGGCTGTTACTGCTGGCCGCACGCAAGCTGACGTATGAACCACAGCCCGGTTGGTCAGGTACTGACTTTAGGTGCCTGTCCAGTGCCTTCTTAAAGACAGCCAGGGGTCTACTGGTAATCCCCCTTATGTATGCTGGGAGGCAACTGAACAGTCTTTGGCCTCGGACACTTACTGTGTTGTCTCTCAGTGTACTCGTGGCGCCCTTGCTTTTCATCGGGGGAATGTTGCATCTCCTGCCGAGTCTTTTGCTTTCATATGAAGTGATTTTCGTGTGCAGGTTTGGTACCAATCCCTCCAGGACCTTCCAAGTGTATATTATCATGTATCTCTCCCGCCTGCATTCAAGGGAATACAGATCAAGGACCTTCAACCGTTCCCGGTAGTTTAAGTGCCTTATCGCGCTTATGTGTGCCATGAAAGTTATTTGTACACTCTCCGGGTCTGCAATGTCGCCAGCCTTGAAGGGGGCCGTTAGTGTACAGCAGTATTCCAGCCTAGAGAGCACAAGCGATTTGAAGAGAATCATCATGGGCTTGGTGTCCCTAGTTATGAAGGTTCTCATTATCCATCCTATCATTTTCCTAGCGGTTGAGATAGATACATTGTTGTGGTCTTTGAAGGCGAGATTCTCTGACATTATCACTTCCAGGTCCTTCACATTACTTTTCTGCTCTATTGTATGGTTAGAATTTTTGGTATACCCTGACACATTTTTAATTTCTTCAAGTTTTCCATATCTGAATAGTTGAAATTTCGCCTCGTTGAACTTCATATTGTTTTGAGTGGCCCATTTGAAGATTTGGTTGATGTCCGCTTGGAGTCTCGCAGTGTCTTTGATGGAGGTCACTGCCATGGTGATCCGGGTGTCATCCACAAAGGAAGACACAGAGCTATGGCTTACATCTCTATGTCAGAAATGAGGATGAGGAATAGAATGGGAGCGAGTAATGTGCCTTGTGGAACAGAGCTTTTTACCATGGCTGCCTGGGACTTTACTCTGTTTACTATTACTCTTTGTATTCTATTTGTCAGGAAGTTGTAGATCCATCTACCAACTTTTCCCGTTATTCCTTTATCCGGCATTTTGTGTGCTATTACACCATGGTCACATTTGTCGAAGGCTTTTGAAATGTCTGTGTATACTACATCTGTATTTTGTTTATCCTCTACAGCATCCAGGACCTTGTCATAGTGGTCCAGTAGCTGGGACAGGCAGGAGCGACCTGCTCTAAACCCGTGTTGCCCTGGGTTGTGTAACTGATGGGTATCTAGGTGGCTGGCTATCTTGCTTCTTAGAACCCTCTCAAAGATTTTTTATGATATGGGATGTTAGTGCTATCGGTCTGTAGTTCTTTGCAATTGCTTTACTGCCACCTTTGTGGAGTGGGGCTATGTCTGTTGCTTTTAGTGTGTGTGGGATGACCCCTGTGTCCATGCTCCCTCTCCATAAAATGCTGAAGGCATGCGATAAAGACTTTTTGCAGTTCTTGATGAACATGGAGTTCCACGAGTCTGGGCCCTGGGACAGAGTGCATGGGCATGTCATTAATTGCCTCTTTCAAAATCTTGTGGAGTTATAATAATATTCATGACTTTTGGGATAACCAAATTTTGGGTTTCGTTCATAAAGAATTCATTTGGACTGTCGACCCATAGAGTGGGCAGGGGATCGCTGAACACTGA
Organism: Cherax quadricarinatus; assembly: GCF_038502225.1. Taxonomy (NCBI): domain Eukaryota; kingdom Metazoa; phylum Arthropoda; class Malacostraca; order Decapoda; family Parastacidae; genus Cherax; species Cherax quadricarinatus. The sequence goes on along the minus strand of NC_091306.1, from coordinate 21,336,627 downwards.
GCCATGTTGGGACTTGGCTATCATCTGTGTATGTCCCATCCCGCCTAAGCAGGGGCCCAATACTGGATGTTGTTTTTCCCTCAGATTTCGTATAAGAGAAGAAGTTTTTTTTTTTTTTTTTTTTTAATTTCCTTTATGGCTTTTAGTTCTTCCTGTGATTCTTGTCTCCTATAAGATTCCTTCAGCTTAAGTTCGATATTTGCAATTTCATTGACTAGTGTTTCCCTTCGTATTTCAGATATATTGATCCCACTCAGCAGCTCTGTGACTCTTCGCCTTCATCTGTATAGGGAGCGTCTCTCTCTTTCTGGTTTACATCTTCTCCTTCTTTTTCTTAATGGAATGTGTCTTGAGCAGATCTCAAGAACCACAGAATTCATTTTTTCAAGGCAGATGTTCGGGTCCGTGTTGTTTAGGATATCTTACCAGCTTGTTTCAATTAGGGCATGGTTTACTTGATCCCATTGTATGTTTTTGTTATTGAAATCAAATTTTGCGAAGAGACCTTCATGACTGCTTACATTTTGCTGGTCCGGAGCCCTGTGTATAGATGTCTGTACCTCTATTATGTTGTGATCTGAGTGAATTGTCTTTGATACAGTTATATTACATATCAGGTCATCATTGTTAGTGAAGATGAGGTCCAGCGTATTTTCTAGTCTTGTAGGCTCTACTATTTGCTGGTTTGAGGTGAATTTGTTGCAGAGATTTAATAGTTCGTGTGTGGGTGAATTTTTATCTGAGCTGCCTCCCGGGGTGATCTCTGCTAAAACATTGTTTGCTATACTCCTCCATTTTAGGTGTCTCAGGTTGAAATCTCCTAGTAGTAAGATGTTTGGGGCAGGAATTGGGAGATTTTCCAGACAGTGGCCAATTTTCTCAAGCTGCTCCTGGAATTGCTGGGAAGTTGCATCCGGAGACTTGTATACTACCACAATGGCAAGGTTTTGGTTTTCGATCTTTACCGCCAAAACTTCAACTACATCATTTGAAGTGTTTAGTAGTTCTGTGCAAATGAGCGACTCTGTGATATACAGGCCAACCCCGTCCCCCCTTGTTGCCTGTTTAGTCTGTCGCATTGGAATAGGTTATAGCCTGGGATCCATATTTCGTTGTCATAATGATCCTTTATGTGGGTCTCTGTGAATGCTGCAAACATTGCGTTTGACTCCGTGAGCAGTCCCTTGATGTAAGGAATTTTGTTGTTTTTTGACGACTTTAGACCCTGTATGTTTGCAAAGACAAATGTCGTATTTTCTTGTATTTTTGCTTCATTCTACATAGCTGTAAATACTGTACATAGGCTATATACACTGTGAACGGCAGCTTATTTTGGTGAAAGTAATACAATCATTTGTTCTCTCTGCTGCCTTTTTGCTGATTCCTAATTAGTTATTGTGCTACAGTCAAGTATGCAGGCCAATAGTCTACACCTGTTTTCCTAATATGGAAGCCTGTCCAGGTTTTGTGTCTCCGCATTGTCTCCATGAGCTTGCCTTCAGTATTGTGTTGCAACCTGCTAAATCGTTCTGTGATATTGCTTCGTGCTGCGTTGAGCGCATTGCAATCAGCGTTTATGATAGTGGGTTATAGCACCGACACGTGTTAGGCGATTGGTGACTCAATATACCCTGCAAAACTTGCTCAGACTAACTCTACAGCGCTGCTGGCGAATTGCTCGTTCTATTGGTGTAGAGTATCAACGAACTCTTACTGCTGCACTGTTCATAAGTGTATACACAACAAATTAAAGAGTGACTCTAGTAACATGGTGTACCAAACTGAGGTTTCTGCTGCTACGGGAGTATTAATCGCCGATTCCTGCTTCAGTTCCTTCAAAATGCAGGAGGATAAACTCCTGAGCAACAGAACTAACAGCTATTTGGGGAAACGGGTGGTGAGTTGGGATTGCCTCAGGGGGAGTCAGCTTCGTTAGCGCTCGAGTTGGCTAAACTCAGCCTTTATACGGCCACGGAACAACGTGCATTTGCTGTGGATCTTGACAGAGAGAGAAGGAGAGGAAGCAGTTTCAGCATACTGTGGTTCACAATTTCAGTGTTCAGAAAACTGTGTCGTTAGTACCTCGGTTTTCTGATTCTGAACTTGACAGTTTTTTGAGTCTTTTGAAAATCAGGTTCGAGTTTTGCGATGGCCATCTGAGCATTAGGCAGCACTTGTTCATATAATATTATACGGCAAAGCTCAGTTTACAGCTCTTTTGGGTGATGAAGCTGTATGACCCTTGTAGGTTTAGCGCTTCTTTTTGATTATTATAATAACTGTGGGTGATGAGTTCACTAATTACTACGTTGTGAAAGTAGCTGTACTCGAAACATATCAGTGTATTCTCGCCAAATATAGGCGAGAATTTAAATTGAGCAAGTGTCAGTTGGGTCAGTCCTACATGGATTTTGTTCGTGGGCAGTCTAAAACACTTATCAAGTGGTACAAAGCCACTGGTGTCACTAATTTTAGTGGGTTAGTGCAATTGGTCATGACTGACAATCTTCTCTAGCCAGTTGGACCTGAGGTTCGGGTGTTCTTAGAAGATCGTTCATTGACAACTGCGTTGACACGTTTGAAGCCAAGCACTCCTTGTCCGAGCGGTCCTTTAACTTTTCTTCCCAGCAACCCGATATAGATGGATATCGGCTTGGACGGACCTTTGATTGGATTACGAAGAAAGAGGCTGCAACTGAACCACGACGTCTGCCCCAAAGTCAGCATAGTGAATCTCGATGTCTCCCTCAAACTCAGCATGGGGCAAGAGACAAGAATCCCAAACCCATCACATGTTATTATTACTGCCATAAGCCTGGTCACATAATTAGCTAACTCGACGGCTAGTGGTAAGCTGACCAGACCACTGCCATTAGGGAAAATAGTTATCCTTACCGCTGAAGCAGATCCACAGGAAATTGATGCCTGTATGCACCATTTTACAGTCACAGCCAGGTCTTCCTTAAGGAGCATGATAGTACCAATGGGGTATCCATCTTCAGAAATACCAGGGCTTATTGCTCCCTCTTACAAGAGGGAATACTTCCATTTTTTGAGGAACCCTCATTAAACTCCTCAGTGTTATTAGAAACTTACGAGGAGCTATGTTTTCTGTCCCTCTGCATAAGATATTTATAAGAAGTCTGCATTATACTGGGTATTTAACTGTAGGTGTCTCTGAGGGATTCCCCATGAAAGAGGCTGTATGATTTCTTGGTAATAATCTTCTAAATTCTATGCGCTGTCCTGAGACCATAGTAACCACCAAAACTTCTTCTCCGATGTTTGCCATAACTCAGTCAATGTCCAAAGAAATGTCCACAAAGAAACCTGACGTATCCTGAGAGGACTGTGATCTTGGGCTCAGTAATTTATTTTACAAGAAAACGTGGTCACAGGAATGCCAGACATTTCTGTTTCCATGCCCGAGGGACTGTCCTTTCGGGAAGAGCCAACATGGGACTCTAGTTTTAAAGCTGCCATGGGCGAATCTAACTCAAATCACCTGGTTAAATATGAAATTAAAAATATTTTTTTACTTTGTTCAGGTACTGGTAAGGAGGTAGGGTGAACCTTACTACCAGATAGACTAGCAGTTTCCAAGACATTCAGAACCCAGGTTCTGAAAATAGCTCACAATTCTTCCTTAGGAGGACATTTGGGGGCTACTTCAACAGGAAGTTGCATTTCTATTATAACCTGAATCCTCCATCAAGCTTGTTATGAAGTCTGACGGAGGATTCTGGATGTGTAATGACTACCGTAAGGTGAATGATGTCACAGTACAGGAAGCTTACCTCCTTCCACGTCCAGACGTGGAAGGGAGTAAGCTTCCTTAAAGGTTACTACCAGATACCTTTAACAGATAAAGCGAAGGAGATTTCTGCCTTCGCAATTCCAGGAGGTCACTGTGAATATACTGTGACGCCATTTGAAATGCGAAACTCGCCTGTTAAATTTCAAAAATTGATCCATCAAGCATTTAAAGAACTTGAAGACACAGCAGCTTATCTGGACGATATAGTTGTAGTTTCTGATATGTGGGATCAACATGTGTCCCGTCTTGAATCCCTCTTTGAGAGGTTCAGAACCTTTCAACTCACTATAAACCTGAGTAAATCCTCTTTTCTCCAATCTGTTATTGCTTTCTGAGCTCATGAAGAAGGTAGTGCCAAAGTAGCACCTAAATTTGCCAAAGTGCTGGCATTTAAAAATTATCCCATTCCTCAGGATAAGAAGTCCCTGCAAAGGTTCTTGGGAATGATAGGTTTCTATAGACGCTTTTTGCTAGAACTTTGCAGATGTGGTAGCCTCCCTAACCTCACTTAACATTCACAAGAATAAATTTTGCTGGACCCCAAATTGTGAAGAGGTGTTGAACCGTGTTAAACATCTCCTATGAGCTGCTCCCATTCTTATGTCTCCCGATTTTTCAAAGTCGTTTGTAACACAGGTTGATGTTTGCGATTCGGTCATTAGGGCAATGTAACTCCAAGATATTAGAGAGGATTATCTTCAACCAGTGGCTTACTACTCAGCCAAATACCAAGCCTATCAATGGGCCTATTCTGCAATAGAGAAAGAGGCCCTGGCCCTGGTATTTGCGCTGGAGAATTCTGATATCTTCATGAGAAGCTTATCCCATGTGGTCACCGTCTTCAGTGATGACAATCCTCTGACGTGCCTCAGCTTAATGAAGACCAAGAACACAAGATTGTTGCGATAAGCATTGCGGTTGCAACCTTAGATCATCACCATATGCCATATAGCCGGCAAAGATAATGTGCTGGCCGACGCCCTCTCCAGACTATAATTGTTAAGATAAGTTAGGGACAACATGGGTAGTAAGCCCTTTTCCTACTGATGGCCATAAAGTAAAATGTGAGTTAATCTGGCAATAAGGTTTTGCTTAGTGAGGGAACACTTGCTTCCCTCCACAAATATCTTGAACCTACGCTAGCGTTACTGTCTTCTGTCTCGCTATAAGGTCGTGCCTCACTTGTAAGTCTCTTAGGGTTGAACACTACCTAATGAGCTGGATGGTTCAGAGAAAAGACGGTTCCATTACTCTGCACCTGTGTTCGTAATATCTGGTGTGGGCTTGATTACCAGGTCTGGTGTGATCTGGACTACCAGGTCTGGTGTGGTCTTCACTACCAGCTCTTGTGTGGTCTTGACTACCAGGTCTGGTGTGGTCTGGACTACCAGGTCTGGTGTGGTCTGGATTACCAGGTCTGGTGTGGTCTTGACTTCCAGGTCTGGTGTGGTCTTGACCTCCAGGTCTGGTGTGGTCTTGACTACCAGGTCTGGTTTGGTCTTGACTACCAGGTCTGGTGTGGTTTTGACTACCAGGTCTGGTGTGGTCTTGATTTCCAGGTCTGGTGTGGTCTTGACTACCAGGTCTGGTGTGGTCTTGACTACCAGGTCTGGTGTGGTCTTGACTACCAGGTCTGGTGTGGTCTTGACTACCAGGTATGGTGTGGTCTTGACTACCAGGTCTGGTGTGGTCTTGACTACCAGGTATGGTGTGGTCTTGACTACCAGGTCTGGTGTGGTCTTGACTACCAGGTCTGGTGTGGTCTTGACTACCAGGTCTGGTGTGGTCTTGACTACCAGGTATAGTGTGGTCTTGACTACCAGGTCTGGTGTGGTCTTGACTATCAGGTATGATGTGGTCTTGACTACCAGGTCTGGTGTGATCTTGACTACAATGTCTGGTGTGGTCTTGACTACCAGGTATGGTGTGGTCTTGACTACCAGGTCTGGTGTGGTCTTGACTACCAGGTCTGGTTGTAGACAGCCTGTACTGTCAGAACACACAGCCTAGCCATCTGCTCTGACTAGTTCATATTTCGCGGCATTTAGGTGCTGCCCTCTGTAGGCTCACTCAGGTCAGTGGGAGGCTGAGCCCATCCGCCCTCACTCCTAGGCCGACCGACTTGATAGACACAAGTGCTCCCCCTCCACGGACTGGCTTGCGGTCACTCCCTCACACTGCCCGTTGTGTACTCACTCCTACCCAATTAAAGCCAAACTAGTCCACGGCCGTATCATTGCTACCTACGCTACCTTCATCGGCACTAAACCGCTGTTCAGCAGTAAGAACAGCAATAACAGTGGTGACAGCGGAGTCAACGGCATTGTGAGCCTCTTCAGGGTGGAGGGGTCAACACCATCGGTCGACGCCAGTCAACATCATCCGTCGTCATCCAACGCACCTGCTGGCCTAAAGAGTTATCTGTTACTCCCAGCGTCTTGACGGGACCTGAGATAGATCTTCGTCCTAGATTTTTCCCACAAAATCTGGACATAGGCGTCACGGCGTCATCTCCAGCCTTAGCAGTCACGTGTTCACCTCATCACCCTCTCTACAGCCCTTCAACACTCTCCAGCACCATTCTCCTGCCTCCTACAGCGTCCCTACGCCCTTCTCAGCTACAAGAAGTAGAGGTGAGGTCGTTTAGTGTGTTGGCTTCGTGTGGCTCCACGCGTGACCACGAGGCAGCTCTGGGGTTGGTTGATACCCTAGGCAGCGTGTAAACGCACCAGCCTCCTCTACAGCCTTCTCTGCTACGCAACGACGTCCATCTCGCCGTCCATGTGTGTTGTGTTCTTCCCAGTTTCCTCCAAGAAGTTCTACCTGGCTTAACCACGTGGGAACCCAGTTGGCTTAGCCCCTAAGCCAGCTCAGTTCAGCCCCCACGCCGTCTACAGCAGCTCGTGACTCATCATTGTGTCTACAACTACTCAGCATCTATGTATCTCCAGCCAGTGCAGTTTTTTTTTTGTGTTGCCCAGTTAAAATTTTTTTTCTTTCCTTTGCTGTTACATTCCCAGTTCATCACCAGTTTTGTTTTCCCCAGTGATTTGTTACAGTAAAACTTACTCATCCCAGTTCATAGTTTCTCTTAAGCTTGTTTTTAGCATGTTCGAGTAGTGCAGTAAATGTTTTGTTCTCCGTGTGCTGAAGCCGCAGTCAGTCAGCGCGCCCAGACACGCTTACCAGTGTAAACAAACCACGCACAGCTGTGGCTCACGCTGAGTTAGCCACGTTTCTCTCATATCTTATACCTCCACAGAGTAACCCCGGTCTTTCCTGTTCTTCCCAAGTCCATTCTGATAATTTTTCCTACGACATTGAAGCCCCATAGCAGTATACAAATGCTACGAGGCGTGTAGTGTTACTAGAGCATCACTGAAAGTTTCAGGACCTGCAGCACCCAGTACCTTCGTCCATCTCCTGCACTCAAAGTTAAGTAAACAGTGACTTACCTAGCATTTCCTAATATTTTGTGACATTATTTAACTGTCCTGCACCAATACAGTTACAGTTACTGAAGCCATACTTCAGTAAATTGTTCAGTTTTAGTCATCAGTGCACATTTTGCCACTTATCCACAGCTTCTTAAATTTTGTACATTTATTTTTGCACTCCTACATTTTAAATTCCAGTATTTTATTCTGCATCTTGCACCTCAGTTATTGATTTAAATTGTTCAGTGTTAACCATTTATACAATTTACCTCTCACACACAGTTTGCAAGTAATTCCTGTGTGCTGTTAATTTTGTTAGTTGCACCTGCAAGTTAGTCACAGATTGTTGACAACCCTGCACTGTTTTGTTTGTTAGTGTGTTTTTTTTTTCTTTAATAAGTGTAATCTTCAAGTACTTAAGTATTAGTTTATTCTACCTGCAGTGATACAATCTGTGCCTAGCCCATTACACTTTTCTCCTGTTTCCCCATTTATTTGCTTTACATATATTCTATGTTTTATCTGTGAATATTCACCAATGTGCATTACATTTTGCTATTTTGTATACCCAAGTCATTGAGTGCATTTTTGGGAACCTGCTTATTTACCATTAATTACCAAAATTACTTGTGAAGTTCATTAATTTTGACCTTGAGATTGTGAAATTTTTGTTTTTGCCAGTGTACACCCTGCTAACACCAGTTAACCTTTGCCCTATTCTTGAATTTAATAATTTGCATTTTTATTAATTTTATTTTGTGTGCAATATAGCATTTCTTGATACAGTGTATTTTTTTTTTCTGTGATTTTTGGCACTATCCCATACTCTGATATCTTTGCTGTGCCAACTTCCCTTTGTGCAAGTGAATTACTTTTTTTTTGCATTCCAATTTGCAACTGCCAGCACCTGCAATCTTTTTAAACTGTGCTTGCAGCACAGTTTAGTGTTGTGTAGTACCTGATTTATTTTAAATTTTGTGCAATTTTTGCTACCAGTATTTACAGTTCAACTCCTTTTCATAAATTTTGTTGCCAGTCTCCTGGTGAAATTATTGACCACCCTTAGCTTCATTTTGTGCACTTCCCTGTAGTTCATTCACTTGCATACATCTCTTATTTTGTGTTTCAGAGTGTACCACTATTTTCTTTTGTTGTTGTTTTTCTCAAATTATTTCCATCACTAAGCAGTTTACCTAGTACAGTGGTGCTGTGTTCTCTCTGACTCTGTGTTGAATTGTAGCCAGTGCATACCATTTCTTGCTCTGACCTGTTTACCCTCTTCGTGACCTGCTTGCGTTTGAACAATTGACGTCATGACTAAGACACGCAGTGGCCGTACCATTAGTCCAGATTCTGCTGATGCTAGCAATGGTGCCTCAGCCAGCGTGAACACGCGGCAGGGCATCGAAGCCCCCGTGACATTTGGTCAACTTGTGGCTCAAGTCTCGACCACCAGTGGGCCGGCTACTCGTCCATACCCGACCCTTCTTTTTGACGGTCGTTCAAATAGGTTAGAGCCATGGCTGCAGTCAGTCGAGACGACTGTTAAGGCCCTATTTGATAGTCCCACGGATGCACAGTACATTCGTGCTGCTGTTGCAGCAGTGGATCTCACCCGGGATGATATAGGTGCCTTTGTGCAGCTCAATCGCGTTTGTAAGATTCAGTCTTGGGACGAGCTTAAGGAGGAATTTAGGCGTTATTTTCGGCGTAGTCGCCAACGCCATTACATTGACATCGTTACCAGCGTCTTGGCCGAATGTCAATACCGGCACGAAAGCCCCCTGGCTTGCATTTGCCGGTTTGAGCAAGCCGCCAAAGACTTTACTGATGCCATCAGCTCCACTAAGTGGGTGAATGGTGACAACTGTATTAAAGCTGAAGACATCATCCCCATGCTGGCTGTAGGCATCATGCGGAGGGATGCCCCCCCTAACCTCCGAGGTGCCATTGATGCGCTAGGACTCGGCCCTCAGCACGACGTCCTGGGTGCATATGATGCCATTGACGCGATCAAGCCGCCTGCCGAGCAAGGCAAGGTTTGTCGCTTTGCGGATGATCCTATACCCATCCTTCCGGCGCCGTCCACAGTGACCCCGCGGTCGCAGCCGGAAGTCACTTTTGCCGCTGCTGTCAGACAGCCAGCCCACAAAGTTTCTAACCCCAGTCCCACTAACACTCGCCCAAGTAAAAATATTGACCACAGTAACAACAGTCAGTCTCGTACAAAAAAGCAGTCATCGACCTCCTGGACCAAGGCACAATGTCGCCAGCAAACACCACCTCCAACCTCACCTGCTAAGCGTGTGGTGACTTGTTTCAACTGTGGAAAACGCGGGCACTACCGATCGGAGTGTTACAAACCTAAGTCCCCGCAAAGTAACCGTCACCGTCCCCACGCTCAGTATCAAAGTAACCGTAACCGTCCCCACGCTCAGTATCAAAGTAACCGTCACCGTCCCCATGCTCAGTCTCGCGAGGGAGTCTGTATGTACCACAATACTTCCAGTCATACCTCCCATGAGTGTCACAAGCTGCGAAGTATGCTGTCAGCTGAGTGGAGCAAGCAGTCGTCGCGCAATGCACGTGCTCGTAGAAGCCCTTCCACTAGTTCGGGGGAAGAGGCGCGTCCGCAAAACCAGCGAAAGACATAGTAACCCTGTCGGAGTCGCTGTATTCCGTCCCTGTCCGCAATGCATTCGCCGCCCTGGGCAGTGATACGCTTGCCGACAGTGAGGAAACAGAGTGTCTTGACGTTGTTGCCGAGACTCGTACCGTACCTTCCAGGTCGAGCCTCGTCAACAAGCGTCGAGCCTCAAGCAGCTGTGACTCCGGGGATTTCGTCGGCCTGTCATGCCTTCATGTTCGGTATGACAACCCGTGTGGACCGCTCATCGAGTCCACTGTCCACCATAAGCCTGTCCAGCTTTTCCTAGATACAGGTTCGGTGGTTAACATTGTCCGCTCCACTCTTTTCCGAGACATTGGCCTTCACGCGGCCATGTTGACAGAGCCGTCTGTCATTCAGACCTTGAGAGGAGTCTCAGGTAATCCGCTGACGGTTCGTGGTCGTACAACGTTAGAATTTGCGGTCCAGGGTCACAAGCTGTCCGCAAAATTCTTGGTCGTAGATAGTATTGTTTTCCATGGTGACCTGCTCATAGGGTTCAAAACCATGGCAGACCTTAGGATCCGCTTAGATCCAGCTGAGTGGAAAGCAGAATTCAACGGAGTGGATGTGCCCTTCTGGGGCGTGCGCTTAGGATCCACTACGTGCTACTCTGTCTCAGAGTATGCACAGTGCCTGGAATCGTTGGAAACCGGTGGTTTCCATAGCACATTCTCCCCGGGGTCGGTCTCTTGTCCTGATCGACCTCGTAGTAGAGCTCGTTGCCCGTCACCTCCTGGCCATCAGCGCTTAGTTACCAGTGAAACCCAGTCTGGGGACGCCCAGTCTAACCTTCACTCTAACTCTGACGCTGTTGTAGAGAACAGCAGTTGTCAAGCCGCAGTATCCCTGTCGGCAGGCGACTGTCTGACTCGTGTCATGGCATCAGCGAGCAGAGTTACTGCTTGTACAAAGTATGACGTCACTTTGTCAGCTAACTCGCTCACTCCTGTTACGGTGTACGTGAGCAGAGCTTTTGAAGGAGACCATGTGCTGGTTGACAACGACACGTGCCGAGTCAAGGGCCTCTCCCTTGAACCATCCTTGCACACAGTGCAACGTGGTAAGTTGCAAGTCCTTGTTGTCAACATGCACAGTCGAGAATTTCCCCTGCGGAAGAATACCTCACTTGTCGACCTTGTCAGATTCCCTCTCCCGGTGAGAGTGGAGGGTGAAGCCCCAGCTGACTTCCTTGTGAGTGCAGTTCTCCCAGGCGAGTCTGCTGCTGACTCTTCCAACACCCGGCCAGTGCAGGAAGATGATCTAGCTTTGACAGACTATCCTGAAGAGGTCCCAAAACTTCTCCAGGTTCTCAATCGTGCACGTTCTGCAGTCGCACTAGATGGTGAGTCAATGGGTTTGACCCCACTGATCTCTCACCATATTCCACTTGACAAAGGTACTAAACCCATTTACGTACCTGCGTACCGCCTGCCACATGCGCAAAGAGTCTTTGCCGAAGAACTCATTATGCGGATGCTCCGTGATGGAGTTATTGAGGAGTCCACTTCCCCGTGGAATGCTCCCCTTATTCTGGTCCCCAAGAAAGATGGAACCTGGCGCCCTGTTATCGATTACAGGAAACTGAATGCATGTACGATCCCAGACCGCTTTCCGTTGCCAGTTCTGAACGACCTGTTGCAGAACATCGGCGATAATAAGGTCTTTTCAACTCTTGATCTTCTTCAAGGGTTCTGGCAGATCCCCCTCGATGATGAGAGCAGAGAGTTGACAGCTTTCTCTACTCCAACTGGTCATTACCAGTTCAGGAGGATGCCCTTCGGCTTGCGCGGAAGCCCAATCACGTTTAGTCGTTTGATGACGACAATTTTCCGTACCCTCCTAGGTGGCACGCTCATGGTCTACCTGGATGATCTCATAGTCATGTCGCAAGATGTCCCGTCACATCTTGAGAAACTTGACAGGGTATTGGACAGGCTAGCTCAGGCAAACCTTAAGGTAAAGCTCTCCAAATGTCATTTCCTCCGGAAGGAAATAAAATTTCTGGGTCACGTAGTGACTCAGAATGGCATAAAGACGGACGAGTCTAAAATCTCGGCCGTGCAGAAATTCCCCAGACCCATGACGGCGGATGCAGTCCGGTCCTTCATAGGCCTGGCGGGTTTCTACCGCACCTTTATCGCAGGTTTCTCCACCATTGCTGCACCCCTGACACGCTTACTCAAGAAGGATGCCCCTTTTGAGTGGACGTGTGATCAGGAACGAGCTTTTGTCATTCTTAAGAACAAGTTAACATCAGCCCCAACCCTTAGATTCCCTGATTTCACCAAGGCATTTACCTTGACGACTGATGCCAGCAAAGTTGGCATCGGTGCAGTCTTGTCACAGGAATCTAATGGTAAGCAACAGCCTATTGCCTATGCTAGCCGTGTCCTTACTAAAGCGGAAGTCAATTATTCAGTGACAGAGCTAGAAGCTTTAGCCATTGTATGGGCCCTGAGTCATTTTCGGGATATCATCTATCATTATCCTATCAAGATTTACACAGATCATTTACCCTTATTGGCCCTTTTTGCGAATAAGAACCTCTCGGGAAAGCATGCTCGGTGGTCGCTCACGTTCAATGACTACAACCCTGAAATTTGCTATGTCCCAGGTAAGCAAAATGTTGTAGCTGATGCCCTGTCGAGGCATATAGCATTCGTGAGTGTCGGCAACTCGTTCTCTGTTGAGGATCTCGAGAGAGCCCAACGACAGGACCCTGTGTGGTCTCCAGTCCTTCGTTTCCTGACCAAGGAGGACGTTGACTTACAGGTCAAGTCTCCCGTTCCACTGAAGGATTTAGTGGTCAACCAAGGAGTACTGTGCCGTGTTGCACAGCTGGTGGACCCCGGCAGAACCATATACCAACTGGTGATACCAGAGTCCATGATACCAGCTACTCTTAGGTTGATCCACGATGTCCCAGGTGTAGCGCACCCCGGGAAGGACCGCAGTATCAAACAGGCACGAATGAAATATTTCTGGCCTAAGATGGCAGCGGACATTGCCAAGCATGTACACCAGTGTGTTGTTTGCCTACAGCACAAGGGTACCATTACAGGTCCTAACCCCATTCTAAAGTATCCCATTACAAAGGAGCCCTGGGAGAGAACTTCTGTCGACCTGTTGACGAACTTCTCGACCTCGGAGAAGGGAAATAAGCACCTGCTTGTAATGGTAGATAACTTGACGCGGTACAGTGAATTAGTACCCATTCCTGATAAAACCGCCGAAACGGTCGCTAGTGCTTTCCGTGAGCATGTTGTTCTTCGTCATACTTGCCCACGTGTCCTTCTGTCAGACAATGGGTCTGAGTTTATAAATGGCATAATGCAGGATCTTTGCTCCAGATTCAACATTCACCAAGCGCCAGTAGCTCCACGCCACCCTGCGAGTAATGGTCTTGCTGAACGTACAAATCGCAAAGTCCTGGAGGTGCTCAGAGTAACCGTTAACCCAAGTTGTACTACATGGGATGAGGCTATCCCAGATGTTCAGTGTACATTAAATTCCTCCCTCAACAGCTCGATCGGTGAGACACCTCATTTTGCTTTGTATGGCTATGACAAGCGCTTACCATATGAAATTCTGTTTGCTCCACCTAGACCTACTTACGATACTGATAACCCCAGTGTAGTAAAGATGAGGACAACGCAGCTTGTCTTCCAGCGGGTACGAGAGAACCTTAATGAAAGCTACTGATAGGTTCACGTCTGAGCGCAATGCCCGCGCCAAGGAAAGCAAAGTGGAACCAGGTTGCAAAGTTATGTTGCTCAACCCAGCGCAGACCCCAGGTATGCACAAACTTGTCCCAAAATTCGTGGGTCCTTACCGTGTCCTACGACAGCTCCGTGGCAATAAGTTCGAGGTGAGGGAGATTGCTACGGGAACTATCAAGGAAGCCCACCTTGATCACATGAAGTATGTGGACCATGTGCAGGCCGAAGCAGAGCTGGAGTTGCGTGTGTTGCAACGCCACAATCAGACCAATGCTAGGGACAACCCGTCTATCCCGTCTCCCACTACTACTGGTACGGAAGACGGCCCAGTAAGGCTCCATACTTATGGCCTGCGACCCAGGACAACAGTACATTTCTGTGACATTGACGTACCTACTGACTTGTCTGACTCCTACGCTAGTTATGCTAATTGTTTGCTTGCAGAAATGGGTATAAATGCACACACATTGTATAGCTAGTCGATAATGGAGTCAGGGTGGACAACATCATGTAATTATGTAAATACTTTTAGAAGGGTACCCAGAGTGTAATGAATTCCATGGATATAGTATTATTGTAGGTATGTGCACCCAGTGTTTTTATATAAAAAAAAAAAGAGCCTGTATTACGGTCAGGGCAGTGCTGCCCTCTGAGTCACATGTCACACCTTAGGAAATGCTACTGTCAGTCATTGTTTGCAGATGTGAGGGTGCAACAACGTTCGTAGACGAGTGGTCAACTGATGTTCAGCCCTGCGGACAACCTGTATATAGAAGATTTTAGTTCCAGTGCTGACGTCTCCGGACTCTCTCCTCGATGAAACAGCGCGGGCAAACCAGTTTTCTCTTCCCCTGGATGGGAGAGTTTTTTTTTTTTGCCTGTTGCATTTTTATGTCCATTTTTGATTTACTAGTGAGCGAAAGCCAGTCCCTCTCTGGGGTAGCTAGTGTAAGTAATTCCTTTATACCTGCGGGCCCACCAGTATTGTCGCGTCGGGACGACGCGAGGTGCGTGGCCGAGCAAATGTAGACAGCCTGTACTGTCAGAACACACAGCCTAGCCGTCTGCTCTGACTAGTTCATATTTCGCGGCATTTAGGTGCTGCCCTCTGTAGGCTCACTCAGGTCAGTGGGAGGCTGAGCCCATCCGCTCTCACTCCTAGGCCGACCGACTTGATAGACACAAGTGCTCCCCCTCCACGGACTGGCTTGCGGTCACTCCCTCACACTGCCCGTTGTGTACTCACTCCTACCCAATTAAAGCCAAACTAGTCCACGGCCGTATCATTGCTACCTACGCTACCTTCATCGGCACTAAACCGCTGTTCAGCAGCAAGAACAGCAATAACATGGTGTGGTCTTGACTACCAGGTCTGGTGTGGTCTTGACTTCCAGGTATGGTGTGGTCTTGACTACCAGGTCTGGTGTGGTCTTGACTACCAGGTCTGGTGTGGTCTTGACTACCAGGTCTGGTGTGGTCTTGACTTCCAGGTATGGTGTGGTCTTGACTACCAGGTATGGTGTGGTCTTGACTACCAGGTCTGGTGTGGTCTTGACTACCAGGTCTGGTGTGGTCTTGACTACCAGGTCTGGTGTGGTCTTGACTACCAGGTCTGGTGTGGTCTTGACTTCCAGGTATGGTGTGGTCTTGACTACCAGGTATGGTGTGGTCTTGACTACCAGGTATGGTGTGGTCTTGACTACCAGGTCTGGTGTGGTCTTGACTACCAAGTGTGGTGTGGTCTTGACTACCAGGTATAGTGTGGTCTTGACTACCAGGTCTGGTGTGGTCTTGACTACCAGGTATGGTGTGGTCTTGACTACCAGGTATGGTGTGGTCTTGACTACCAGGTCTGGTGTGGTCTTGACTACCAGGTATGGTGTGGTCTTGACTACCAGGTATGGTGTGGTCTTGACTACCAGGTATGGTGTGGTCTTGACTACCAGGTCTGGTGTGGTCTTGACTACCAGGTCTGGTGTGGTCTTGACTACCAGGTCTGGTGTGGTCTTGACTTCCAGGTATGGTGTGGTCTTGACTACCAGGTATGGTGTGGTCTTGACTACCAGGTCTGGTGTGGTCTTGACTACCAGGTCTGGTGTGGTCTTGACTACCAGGTCTGGTGTGGTCTTGACTACCAGGTATGGTGTGGTCTTGACTACCAGGTCTGGTGTGGTCTTGACTACCAGGTCTGGTGTGGTCTTGACTACCAGGTCTGGTGTGGTCTTGACTACCAGGTCTGGTGTGGTCTTGACTACCAGGTCTGGTGTGGGCTTGACTACCAGGTCTGGTGTGGTCTTGACTACCAGGTCTGGTGTGGTCTTGACTACCAGGTCTGGTGTGATCTTGACTACCAGGTATGGTGTGGGCTTGACTACCAGGTCTGGTGTTATCTTGACTACCAGGTATGGTGTGGGCTTGACTACCAGGTCTGGTGTGATCTTGACTACCAGGTCTGGTGTGGGCTTGACTACCAGGTCTGGTGTGATCTTGACTACCAGGTCTGGTGTGGTCTTGACTACCAGGTCTGGTGTGATCTTGACTACCAGGTCTGGTGTGGTCTTGACTACCAGGTCTGGTGTGGTCTTTACTACCAGGTCTGGTGTGATCTTGACTACCAGGTCTGGTGTGGTCTTGACTACCAGGTATGGTGTGGTCTTGACTTCCAGGTATGGTGTGGTCTTGACTTCCAGGTATGGTGTGGTCTTGACTACCAGGTCTGGTGTGATCTTGACTACCAGGTCTGGTGTGGTCTTGACTACCAGGTCTGGTGTGGTCTTGACTACCAGGTATGGTGTGGTCTTGACTTCCAGGTATGGTGTGGTCTTGACTTCCAGTTATGGTGTGGTCTTGACTACCAGGTCTGGTGTGGTCTTGACTACCAGGTCTGGTGTGATCTTGACTACCAGGTCTGGTGTGGTCTTGACTTCCAGGTATGGCGTGGTCTTGACTACCAGGTATGGTGTGGTCTTGACTACCAGGTATGGTGTGGTCTTGACTACCAGGTCTGGTGTGGTCTTGACTACCAGGTCTGGTGTGGTCTTGACTACCAGGTATGGTGTGGTCTTGACTACCAGGTCTGGTGTGGTCTTGACTACCAGGTCTGGTGTGGTCTTGACTACGAGGTCTGGTGTGGTCTTGACTACCAGGTCTGGTGTGATCTTGACTACCAGGTATGGTGTGGGCTTGACTACCAGGTCTGGTGTGGTCTTGACTACCAGGTCTGGTGTGGTCTTGACTACCAGGTCTGGTGTGATCTTGACTACCAGGTATGGTGTGGGCTTGACTACCAGGTCTGGTGTGATCTTGACTACCAGGTATGGTGTGGGCTTGACTACCAGGTCTGGTGTGATCTTGACTACCAGGTCTGGTGTGGGCTTGACTACCAGGTCTTGTGTGATCTTGACTACCAGGTCTGGTGTGGTCTTGACTACCAGGTCTGGTGTGATCTTGACTACCAGGTCTGGTGTGGTCTTGACTACCAGGTCTGGTGTGGTCTTGACTACCAGGTCTGGTGTGATCTTGACTACCAGGTCTGGTGTGGTCTTGACTACCAGGTATGGTGTGGTCTTGACTTCCAGGTATGGTGTGGTCTTGACTTCCAGGTATGGTGTGGTCTTGACTAAAAGGTCTGGTGTGATCTTGACTACCAGGTCTGGTGTGGTCTTGACTACCAGGTCTGGTGTGGTCTTGACTACCAGGTATGGTGTGGTCTTGACTTCCAGGTCTGGTGTGGTCTTGACTTCCAGGTATGGTGTGGTCTTGACTACCAGGTCTGGTGTGATCTTGACTACCAGGTCTGGTGTGGTCTTGACTACCAGGTCTGGTGTGGTCTTGACTACCAGGTGTAAACTAGATCTCTAGACACTACTCGGATCCATGTTACTCAAACATACTCCCAGCATGTATCGTTAAAGACGAGAAAGAGAGAGAGAGAGAGAGAGAGAGAGAGAGAGAGAGAGAGAGAGAGAGAGAGAGAGAGAGAGAGAGAGAGAGAGAGAGAGAGAGAGAGAGAGAGAGAGAGACGAATAATAATTTAGGATGGGAGACGTGTACTCATTGATTACCCGATACAAATGTCATTTATATGTTGGTTCATATTGGTAGAGAGTGTTGAGTGAAGGTACCTGATGACCACATGGCTGGTCGTGGTGGTATACCTGGAGTATACCTGGAGGGTGAACCAGGAGTCAACGCCCCCGTGGCCCGGTCCATGACCAGGCCTGACAGTGGATCAGGGACTGATCAACCAGGCTGTGTGGAGAGCTGAAGTATGGAGAGTCAGTGTGTTGTTTTAACCAGCGTTAAGTTACTATTATCCTCACTAACAGTTTTCAGGTACCAGTCTACAGCTCCTGGTCCACTTCAAAGGTTTTCTTTACTTCAGTGTATTTAAAATCTCTGATTTTAAAGATTACTTTATTAAAAAAATCTTATTATTAATTTTATTATTATTTTATTGATACTACTAGTATTAATAATAGTAGTAATAGTAGCGGCAGCAATGTAAACAGCAGCTGTAGTTGTAGCTGAAGCTGTAGCTGTAGCTGCAGCTGTAGCTGTAGCTGTAGTTGTAGCTGCAGCTGTAGCTGTAGTTGTAGCTGTAGTTGTTGCTGCAGCTGTAGCTGCAGCTGTAGCTGTAGTTGTAGCTGTAGTTGTTGCTGCAGCTGTAGCTGCAGCTGTAGCTGTAGCTGCAGCTGTAGCTGTAGTTGTTGCTGCAGCTGTAGCTGCAGCTGCAGCTGTATCTGTAGCTGCAGCTGTAGCTGTAGCTGTAGCTGCAACTGTAGCTGCAGCTGTAGCTGTAGCTGCAACTGTAGCTGCAGCTGTAGCTGTAGCTGCAGCTGTAGCTGTAGTTGTTGCTGCAGCTGTAGCTGTAGCTGTAGCTGCAGCTGTAGCTGCAGCTGTAGTTGTTGTTGCAGCTGTAGCTGTAGCTGTAGCTGTAGCTGCAACTGTAGCTGCAGCTGTAGCTGCAACTGTAGCTGCAGCTGTAGCTGTAGCTGCAGCTGTAGCTGTAGTTGTTGCTGCAGCTGTAGCTGTAGCTGCAACTGTAGCTGTAGTTGTTGCTGCAGCTGTAGCTGCAGCTGTAGCTGTAGCTGTAGCTGTAGCTGCAACTGTAGCTGCAGCTGTAGCTGTAGCTGCAGCTGTAGCTGTAGTTGTTGCTGCAGCTGTAGCTGTAGCTGTAGCTGCAACTGTAGCTGCAGCTGTAGCTGTAGCTGCAACTGTAGCTGCAGCTGTAGCTGTAGCTGCAGCTGTAGCTGTAGTTGTTGCTGCAGCTGTAGCTGTAGCTGTAGCTGCAACTGTAGCTGTAGTTGTTGCTGCAGCTGTAGCTGTAGCTGCAGCTGTAGTGGGAGCTGCAGCTGTAGCTGCAGCTGCAGCTGTAGCTGTAGTTGTTGCTGCAGCTGTAGCTGTAGCTGTAGCTGCAACTGTAGCTGCAGCTGTAGCTGTAGCTGCAGCTGTAGCTGTAGTTGTTGCTGCAGCTGTAGCTGTAGCTGTAGCTGTAGCTGCAACTGTAGCTGCAGCTGTAGCTGTAGCTGCAACTGTAGCTGCAGCTGTAGCTGTAGCTGCAGCTGTAGCTGTAGTTGTTGCTGCAGCTGTAGCTGTAGCTGTAGCTGCAACTGTAGCTGTAGTTGTTGCTGCAGCTGTAGCTGTAGTTGTTGCTGCAGCTGTAGCTGTAGCTGTAGCTGTAGCTGTAGATGCAACTGTAGCTGTAACTGTAGCTGTAACTGCAGCTGTAGCTGTAGCTGTAGCTGCATTTGTAGCTGTAGCTATAGCTGTAGCTGCAGCTGTAGCTGCATTTGTAGCTGTAGCCGCAGCTGTAGCTGCAGCTGTAGCTGCAGCTGTAGCTGTAGCTGCAACTGTAGCTGCAGCTGTAGCTGTAGCTGCAGCTGTAGCTGTAGTTGTTGCTGCAGCTGTAGCTGTAGCTGTAGCTGCAACTGTAGCTGTAGTTGTTGCTGCAGCTGTAGCTGTAGCTGCAGCTGTAGTTGTAGCTGCAGCTGTAGCTGCAGCTGCAGCTGTAGCTGTAGTTGTTGCTGCAGCTGTAGCTGTAGCTGTAGCTGTAGCTGCAACTGTAGCTGCAGCTGTAGCTGTAGCTGCAGCTGTAGCTGTAGTTGTTGCTGCAGCTGTAGCTGTAGCTGTAGCTGTAGCTGCAACTGTAGCTGCAGCTGTAGCTGTAGCTGCAACTGTAGCTGCAGCTGTAGCTGTAGCTGCAGCTGTAGCTGTAGTTGTTGCTGCAGCTGTAGCTGCAGCTGAAGCTGTAGCTGCAACTGTAGCTGCAGCTGTAGCTGTAGCTGCAGCTGTAGCTGTAGTTGTTGCTGCAGCTGTAGCTGTAGCTGTAGCTGCAACTGTAGCTGTAGTTGTTGCTGCAGCTGTAGCTGTAGCTGCAGCTGTAGTTGTAGCTGCAGCTGTAGCTGCAGCTGCAGCTGTAGCTGTAGTTGTTGCTGCAGCTGTAGCTGTAGCTGTAGCTGTAGCTGTAGATGCAACTGTAACTGTAGCTGTAACTGCAGCTGTAGCTGTAGCTGCATTTGTAGCTGTAGCTATAGCTGTAGCTGCAGCTGTAGCTGCATTTGTAGCTGTAGCCGCAGCTGTAGCTGCAGCTGTAGCTGCAGCTGTAGCTGTAGCTGCAACTGTAGCTGCAGCTGTAGCTGTAGCTGCAGCTGTAGCTGTAGTTGTTGCTGCAGCTGTAGCTGTAGCTGTAGCTGCAGCTGTAGCTGTAGTTGTTGCTGCAGCTGTAGCTGTAGCTGTAGCTGTAGCTGCAACTGTAGCTGCAGCTGTAGCTGTAGCTGCAGCTGTAGCTGTAGTTGTTGCTGCAGCTGTAGCTGTAGCTGTAGCTGTAGCTGCAACTGTAGCTGCAGCTGTAGCTGTAGCTGCAACTGTAGCTGCAGCTGTAGCTGTAGCTGCAGCTGTAGCTGTAGTTGTTGCTGCAGCTGTAGCTGCAGCTGAAGCTGTAGCTGCAACTGTAGCTGCAGCTGTAGCTGTAGCTGCAGCTGTAGCTGTAGTTGTTGCTGCAGCTGTAGCTGTAGCTGTAGCTGCAACTGTAGCTGTAGTTGTTGCTGCAGCTGTAGCTGTAGCTGCAGCTGCAGCTGTAGCTGTAGTTGTTGCTGCAGCTGTAGCTGTAGCTGTAGCTGTAGCTGCAACTTTACATGCAGCTGTAGCTGTAGCTGCAACTGTAGCTGCAGCTGTAGCTGTAGCTGCAGCTGTAGCTGTAGTTGTTGCTGCAGCTGTAGCTGCAGCTGAAGCTGTAGCTGCAACTGTAGCTGTAGTTGTTGCTGCAGCTGTAGCTGCAGCTGAAGCTGTAGTTGTTGCTGCAGCTGTAGCTGTAGCTGTAGCTGTAACTGCAACTGTAGCTGCAACTGCAGCTGTAGCTGTAGCTGTAGCTGCAACTGTAGCTGTAGCTGCAGCTGTAGCTGCAGCTGTAGCTGTATCTGCAGCTGTAACTGTAGCCGCAGCTGTAGCTGCAACTGTAGCTGCAGCTGTAACTGCAGTTGTAGCTGCAGCTGTAGCTGTAGCTGCAGTTGTAGCTGTAGCTGTAGATGCAACTGTAGCTGTAACTGTAGCTGTAACTGCAGCTGTACCTGTAGCTGTAGCTGCATTTGTAGCTGTAGCTATAGCTGTAGCTGCAGCTGTAGCTGCATTTGTAGCTGTAGCCGCAGCTGTAGCTGCAGCTGTAGCTGCAGCTGTAGCTGTAGCTGAAGCTACAACTGTAGCTGTAACTGTAGCTGTAACTGCAGGTGTAGCTGTAGCTGTAGCTGCAGGTGAAGCTGTAGCTATAGCTGTAGCTGCAGCTGTAGCTGTAGCTGCAGGTGTAGCTGTAGCTGTAGATGTAGCTATAGCTGTAGCTGCAGGTGTAGCTGTAGCTATAGCTGTAGCTGCAGCTGTAGCTGTAGCTGCAGGTGTAGCTGTAGCTGTAGCTGTAGCTGTAGCTGCAAGTGTAGCTGCAGGTGTAGCTGTAGCTGTAGCTGCAGCTGTAGCTGCAGGTGTAGCTGTAGCTGCAGCTGTAGCTGAAGGTGTAGCTGCAGCTGTAGCTGCAGGTGTATCTGCAGCTGCAGGTGTATCTGCACCTGTACCTGAAGCTGCAGCTGTAGCTGCAGGTGTATCTGCAGCTGTAGCTGTAGCCGCAGCTGTAGCTGTAGCTGTAGCTGCAGGTGTAGCTGTAGCTGTAACTGCAGCTGTATCTGTAGCTGCAGGTGTAGCTGTAGCTGTAGCTGTAGCTGTAGCTGCGGCTGTAGCTGCAGCTGTAGCTGTAGCTGTAGCTGCAGCTGTAGCTGTAGCTGTAGCTGTAGCTACAACTGTAGCTGTAACTGTAGCTGTAACTGCAGCTGTAGCTGTAGCTGTAGCTGCAGGTGTAGCTGTAGCTGCAGGTGTAGCTGTAGCTGTAGCTGCAGCTGTAGCTGCAGGTGTAGCTGTAGCTGCAGCTGTAGCTGAAGGTGTAGCTGCAGCTGTAGCTGCAGGTGTATCTGCAGCTGCAGGTGTATCTGCACCTGTAGCTGAAGCTGCAGCTGTAGCTGCAGGTGTATCTGCAGCTGTAGCTGTAGCCGCAGCTGTAGCTGTAGCTGTAGCTGCAGCTGTAGCTGTAGCTGTAGCCGAAGCTGTAGCTGCAACTGTAGCTGCAGCTGTAGCTGTAGCTGTAGCTGCAGCTGTAACAGCAGCTGTAGCTCCAGCTGTAGCTTTAGCTGCAGCTGTAGCTGTAGCTGTAGCTGTAGCTACAACTGTAGCTGTAACTGTAGCTGTAACTGCAGCTGTAGCTGTAGCTGTAGCTGCAGGTGTAGCTGTAGCTGTAGCTGTAGCTGTAGCTGTAGCTGCAGCTGTAACTGCAGCTGTAGCTGCAGCTGTAGCTGTAGCTGCAGCTGTAGCTGTAGCTGTAGCTACAACTGTAGCTGTAACTGTAGCTGTAACTGCAGCTGCAGGTGTAGCTGTAGCTGCAGCTGTAGCTGCAGGGCCAGAATTTACTCTAACGACCATATCAGAGCCAGAGTTTACTCTAATGACCATATCAGGGACAGAGTTTACTCTAACGACCATATCAGGGCCAGAATTTACTCTAACGACCATATCAGGGCCAGAATTTACTCTAACGACCATATCAAGGGCAGAATTTACTCTAACGACCATATCAGTACCTTAATTTACTCTAACGTCTATATCAGGCCCAGAATTTATTCTATCATATCAGGGCCAGAATTTACTCTAACGACCATATCAGGCCCAGAATGTACTCTAACGATAATATCAGGCTCAGAATTTGCTCTAACGGCCATATCAGGCCCAGAATTTACTCTGGCGACCATATCAGGCCCAAAATTTATTCGAACGACCATAACAGGGCCAGAATTTACTCTAACGAACATATCAGAGCGAGAATTTACTCTAACGACCATATCAGCGCCAGAATTTACTCTAACGAGCGTTTCCGGGCCAGAATTTGCTCTAACGACCATATCAGTGCCATAATTTACTCTAACGAATATATCAGGCCCAGAATCTACTCTATCATATTAGGGCCAGAATTTACTCTAACGACCATATAAGGCGCAGAATTTACTCTAACGACCATATCAGGGCCAGAATTTACTCTAACGACCATATCAGGGCCAGAATTTACTCTGGCGACCATATCAGGCCCAAAATTTACTCTAACGACCATATCAGGGCCAGAATTTATTCTAAAGAGCGTATCAGGGCCAAAATTTACTCTAACGACCATATCAGTGCCATAATTTGCTCTAACAAATATATAAGGCGTAGAATTTACTGTAACAACGATCTCAGTGCCAGAATTTACTCTAACGACCATATCAGGGCCAGAATTTATTCTAAAGAGCGTATCAGGGCCAAAATTTACTCTAACGACCATATCAGTGCCATAATTTGCTCTAACAAATATATAAGGCGTAGAATTTACTCTAACAACGATCTCAGTGCCAGAATTTACTCTAACGACAATATCAGGGCCAGAATTTACTCTAACGACCATATCAGGGTCAGAATTTTTTCTAACGACCATATCAGGGCCAGAGTTTACTCTAACGACCATATCAGTGCCAGAATTTACTCTAATGACCATATCAGGGCCAGAATTTACTCTAACGACCATATCGAATCCAGAATTTACTCTAACGACCATATCAGGCCCAGAATTTACTCTAACGACAATATTAAGGCCAGACTTTTCTCTAACAACCAAATCAGGGCCAGAATTTACTCTAACGACCATATCAGGGACAGAGTTTACTCTAACGACCATATCAGGGCCAGAATTTACTCTAACGACCATATCAGGGCCAGAATTTACTATAACGACTATATCAGGGCCAGAATTTACTCTAACGACCATATCAGGGCCAGAATTTACTCTAACGACCATATCAGAGCCAGAGTTTACTCTAACGACCATATCAGGGACAGAGTTTACTCTATCGACCATATCAGGGCCAGAATTTACTCTAACGACCATATGAGGGCCAGAATTTACTCTAACGACCATATCAAGGCCAGAATTTGCTCTAACGACCATATCAGTGCCTTAATTTACTCTAACGTCTATATCAGGCCGAGAATTTATTCTAACTATCATATCAGGGCCAGAATTTGCTCTAACGGCCATATCAGGCCCAGAATTTACTCTAACGACCATATCAGGGCCAGAATTTACTCTGGCGACCATATCAGGCCCCAAATTTATTCTGACGACCATATCAGGGCCAGAATTTACTCTAACGAACATATCAGGGCGAGAATTTACTCTAACGACCATATCAGCGCCAGAATTTACTCTAACGAGCGTTTCAGGGCCAGAATTTGCTCTAACGACCATACCAGTGCCATAATTTACTCTAACGAATATATCAGGCCCAGAATCTACTCTATCATATTAGGGCCAGAATTTACTCTAACGACCATATAAGGCGCAGAATTTACTCTAACGACCATATCAGGGCCAGAATTTACTCTAACGACCATATCAGGGCCAGAATTTACTCTGGCGACCATATCAGGCCCAAAATTTACTCTAACGACCATATCAGGGCCAGAATTTATTCTAAAGAGCGTATCAGGGCCAAAATTTACTCTAACGACCATATCAGTGCCATAATTTGCTCTAACAAATATATAAGGCGTAGAATTTACTCTAACAACGATCTCAGTGCCAGAATTTACTCTAACGACCATATCAGGGCCAGAATTTATTCTAAAGAGCGTATCAGGGCCAAAATTTACTCTAACGACCATATCAGTGCCATAATTTGCTCTAACAAATATATAAGGCGTAGAATTTACTCTAACAACGATCTCAGTGCCAGAATTTACTCTAACGACAATATCAGGGCCAGAATTTACTCTAACGACCATATCAGGGTCAGAATTTTTTCTAACGACCATATCAGGGCCAGAGTTTACTCTAACGACCATATCAGTGCCAGAATTTACTCTAATGACCATATCAGGGCCAGAATTTACTCTAACGACCATATCGAATCCAGAATTTACTCTAACGACCATATCAGGCCCAGAATTTACTCTAACGACAATATTAAGGCCAGACTTTTCTCTAACAACCAAATCAGGGCCAGAATTTACTCTAACGACCATATCAGGGACAGAGTTTACTCTAACGACCATATCAGGGCCAGAATTTACTCTAACGACCATATCAGGGCCAGAATTTACTCTAACGACCATATCAGGGCCAGAATTTACTCTAACGACCATATCAGGGCCAGAATTTACTCTAACGACCATATCAGAGCCAGAGTTTACTCTAACGACCATATCAGGGACAGAGTTTACTCTATCGACCATATCAGGGCCAGAATTTACTCTAACGACCATATGAGAGCCAGAATTTACTCTAACGACCATATCAAGGCCAGAATTTGCTCTAACGACCATATCAGTGCCTTAATTTACTCTAACGTCTATATCAGGCCCAGAATTTATTCTAACTATCATATCAGGGCCAGAATTTGCTCTAACGGCTATATCAGGCCCAGAATTTACTCTAACGACCATATCAGGGCCAGAATTTACTCTGGCGACCATATCAGGCCCAAAATTTATTCTAACGACCATATCAAAGCCAGAATTTACTCTAACGAACATATCAGGGCGAGAATTTACTCTAACGACCATATCAGCGCCAGAATTTACTCTAACGAGCGTTTCAGGGCCAGAATTTGCTCTAACGACCATACCAGTGCCATAATTTACTCTAACGAATATATCAGGCCCAGAATCTACTCTAACGACCATATCAGGGCCAGAATTTACTCTAACGACCATATCAGGGCCAGAATTTACTCTAACGACCATATCAGGGCCAGAATTTACTCTAACGACCATATCAGGTCAGAATTTACTCTAACGGCCATATCAGACCCAGAATTTACTCTAACGACCATATCAGGCCCAGAATATACTCTAACGACCTTATCAGGGCCAAAATTTACTCTAACGACCATATCAGGGTCAGAATTTACTCTAACGACCATATCAGGGCCAGACTTTACTCTAACGACCATATCAGTGCCAGAATTTACTCTAATGACCATATCAGGGCCAGAATTTACTCTAACGACCATATCGAATCCAGAATTTACTCTAACGACCATATCAGGGCCAGAATTTACTCTAACGACCATATCAGGACCAGAATTTACTCTAACGACCACATCAGGGCCAGAATTTACTCTAACGACCATATCAGAGCCAGAGTTTACTCTAACGACCATATCAGGTCCAGAATTTACTCTAACGACCATATCAGGGCCAGAATTTACTCTAACGATCTTATCAGGGCCAGAGTTTACTCTAACGACCATATCAGGCCAGAATTTACTCTAACGACCATATCAGCCCCAAAATTTACTCTAACGACCATATCAGGCCCAGAATTTACTCTAACGACCTTATCAGGGCCAGAATTTACTCTAACGACCATATCAGGGTCAGAATTTACTCTAACAACCATATCAGGGCCAGAGTTTACTCTAACGACCATATCAGTGCCAGAATTTACTCTAATGACCATATCAGGGCCAGAATTTACTCTAACGACCATATCGAATCCAGAATTTACTCTAACGACCATATGAGGGCCAGAATTTACTCTAACGACTATAACAGGGCCAGAATTTACTCTAACGACCATATCAGACCCAGAATTTACTTTAACGACCATATCAAGGCCAGACTTTGCTCTAACGACCAAATCATGGCCAGAATTTACTCTAACGACCATATCAGGGCCAGAATTTACTCTAACGACCATATCTTGGCCAGAGATTAGTTTAACGACCATATCAGGCCAGAATTTACTCTAACGACCATATCAGGCCCAGAATTTACTCTAACGACCATATCAGGCCCAGAATTTACTCTAACGACCTTATCAGGGCCAGAATTTACTCTGACGACCATATCAGGCCAAGAATTTACTCTAACTACCATATCAGTGCCAGAATTTACTCTATCGACCATATCTTGGCCAGAATTTGCTCTAAGGATCATATCAGGGCCAGAATTTACTCTAACGACCATATCAGGCCCAGAATTTACTTTAACGACCATATCAGGGCCTGAATTTACTCTGGCGACCATATCAGGCCCAAAATTTAGTCTAACGACCATATGAGGGCCAGAATTTACTCTAACTACCATATCAGGGCCAGAATTTACTCTAACGAGTGTTTCAGGGCCAGAATTCATTCTAATGACCATGTCAGAGCCAAAATTTACTCTAATGACTATATCATGCCCAGAATTTACTCTAACGACCATATCAGGGCCAGAATTTACTCTAACGACCATATCAGTCCCAGAATTTACTCTAACGACCATATCAGGGCCAGAATTTTCTCTAACTACCATATCAGGGCCAGAATTTACTCTAACGACCATATCAGAGCCAGAATTTGCTCTAACGGCCATATCAGGGCCAGAATTAACTCTAAAGACCATATCAGGGCCAGAGTTTACTCTAACGACCATATCAGGGCCAGAATTTACTCTAACGACCATATCAGGCCAAGAATTTATTTTAACTACCATATCAGTGCCAGAATTTACTCTAACGACCATATCTCGGCCAGAATTTGCTCTAAGGATCATATCAGGGCCAGAATTTACTCTAACGACCATATCAGGTCCAGAATTTACTTTAACGACCATATCAGGGCCTGAATTTACTTTGGCGACCATATCAGGCCCAAAATTTAGTCTAACGACCATATGAGGGCCAGAATTTACTCTAACTACCATATCAGGGCCAGAATTTACTCTAACGAGTGTTTCAGGGCCAGAATTTTAACTACCATATCAGTGCCAGAATTTACTCTAACGACCATATCTTGGCCAGAATTTGCTCTAAGGATCATATCAGGGCCAGAGTTTACTCTAACGACCATATCAGGGCCAGAATTTACTCTAACGACCATATCAGGGCTAGAATTTACTCTAACGACCATATCAGGGCCAGAATTTTGTTTAACTACCATATCACGCCAGAATTTACTCTAACGACCATATCAGGCCCACATATTTACTCTAACGACCATATCAGGCCCAGAATTTACTCTAACGACCTTATCAGGGCCAGAATTTACTCTAACGACCATATCAGGGCCAGAATTTACTCTAACGACCATATCAGGACTAGAGTTTATTCTAACGACGATATCAGGCCCAGAATTTATTCTAACGACCTTATCAGTCCCAGAATTTACTCTAACGACCATATCAGGGCCAGAGTTTACTCTATCGACCAAATCAGAGTCAGAATTTACTCTAACGACCATATCAGGCCCAGAATTTACTCTAACGACCATACCAGGGCCAGAGTTTACTCTAACGTCCATATCAGGCCCAGAATTCTCTCTTTAGCGTCTGACGCGCCCCTTGGACGAGACTTATGCCCTTGTTGATCTGGTTTCCACAAGCAGTAATATTGATCCCAGTCCTGGTAGGTGACGCCAGGCACTCCCACGGTCGCCAGGCACTCCCACGGACGCCAGGCACTCCCACTGACGCCAGAAACTCCCTTGGACACCAGTGACTACTGGTACTCCCACAGACCCCAAACACTACTGCTGGCACTCACACGGACGCCAGGCAGCCCCACGGACGCCAGGCACCCCCACGGACGCCAGGGACTCCCATGGATGCCAGGGGCTCCCGTGGACACCATTTACTACTGGTACTCCCACGGACGCCAGTTACTACTGGTACTCACACGGACGCCAGTTACTACTGGTACTCACACGGACGCCAGGCAGTCGCACGGATGCCAAGCACTCCCACGGACGCCTGGTATTCGCAGAGACTCCCACGGACGCAAGGTATTACTGGCACTCCAATGGCCGCCAGGCACTACAGGCACTCCCACGGACTCCAGACACTACTGCGAGTCCCATGGACGGTGAGACAAGGACGCGACGAAAGGGAGAAAAATGGAAAGAATTGAATTCTACGGACCGGACGTCCGTGTACTTGCTTCATAGTTGCGTAGCCGCCGTCCACTCCTGCCCTGTACGTACTGCATGATTCATCAGCGCGTTACCCTGCGTCTAGGGAAGGAGTGGACGATGGAGAGTGGAGGGAGTGGATGGATGGAGGGAGGGAGGGAGGGAAGAGGAGGTGGAGGAAATCTGTAGCTCAACTTAAAAGCGAATGGAACCAAATTCGATTCCCGGTCAGGGCAACATGTAAAGCCAAGTCTCCTTGCACCTGCTGTTGTTGTTCACCTAACAGTAAATAGGTGCTTGGATGTTAGTGGGCCGCGTCCTGGGGAAGCTAGGATGGTGGTAGTATACCTGTGGTAAGGCTGGGATGGTAGTAGTATACTTCTGGTAAAGCTAGGATGATGGTAGTATACCTCCGGTAAGGTTTGGATAATGGTAGTATACTTCTCTGGTAAGGCTAGGATGATGGTAGTATACTTCTGGTAAGGCTAGGATGGTGGTAGTATACCTGTGGTAAGGCTGGGATGGTGGTAGTATACCTCCGGTAAGGCTAGGATGGTGGTAGTATACCTCCGGTAAGTCTAGGATGATGGCAGTATACCTCTGGTAAGGCTAGGATGGTGGTAGTATACCTCTGGTAAGGCTGGGATGGTGATAGTATACCTCTGGTAAGGCTAGGACGGTGGTAGTATACCTCCGGTAAGGCTTGGATGATGGTAGTATACCTCTGGTAAGGCTGGGATGGTGGTAGTATACCTCTGGTAAGGCTGGGATGGTGATAGTATACCTCTGGTAAGGCTAGGACGGTGGTAGTATACCTCTGGTAAGGATGAGATGGTGGTAGTATACCTCCGGTAAGGCTAGGATGGTGGTAGTATACCTCCGGTAAGTCTAGGATGATGGCAGTATACCTCTGGTAAGGCTAGGATGGTGGTAGTATACCTCCGGTAAGGCTTGGATGATGGTAGTATACCTCTGATAAAGCTGGGATGGTGGCAGTACACCTCTGGTAAGGCTGGGATAGTAGTAGTATACCTCTGGTAAGGCTAGGATGATGGTAGTATACTTCTGTTAAGGCTAGGATGGAAGTAGTATACATCTGGTATAGCTAGGATGATGGTAGTATACTTCTGGTAATGATAGGATGGTGGTAGTATACCTCTGGTAAGGATGGGATGGTGGTAGTATACCTCTGGTAAGGCTAGGATGATGGTAGTATACCTCTGGTAAGGCTGGGATGGTGGCAGTATACATCTGGTAAGGCTAGGATGGTAGTAGTATACCTCTGGTAAGGCTAGGATGATGGTAGTATACCTCTGGCAAGGCTGGGATGGTTAGTATACCTTTGGTAAGCCTGGGATGGTGGTAGTATACATCTGGTAAGGCTGGGATGGTGATAGTATACCTCTGGTAAGGGTGGGATGGTGGTAGTGTACCTCTGGTAAGGCTGGGATGGTGGTAGTATATATCTGGTAAGGCTAGGATGGTGGTAGTATACCTCTGGTAATGCTAGGATGGTGGTAGTATACCTCTGGTAAGGCTGGGATGGTGGTAGTATACCTCTGGTAAGGCTGGGATGGTGGTAGTATACCTCTGGTAAGGCTGGGATGGTGGTAGTATACCTATGGTAAGGCTGGGATGGTGGTAGTATATCTCTGGTAAGGCTAAGATGGTGGTAGTATACCTCTGGTAAGGCTAGGATGGTGGTAGTATACCTCTGGTAAGGCTGGGATGGTGGAAGTATACCTCTGGTAAGGCTGGGATGGTGGTAGTATACCTCTGGTAAGGCTGAAATGGTGGTAGTATACCTCTGGTAAGGCTGGGATGGTGGTAGTATACCTCTGGTAAGGCTGGGATGGTGGTAGTATATGTCTGGTAAGGCTAGGATGGAGGTAGTATACCTCTGGTAAGGCTAGGATGGTGGTAGTATACCTCTGGTAAGGCTGGGATGGTGGAAGTATACCTCTGGTAACGCTGGGATAGTGGTAGTATACCTCTGGTAAGGCTGAAATGGTGGTAGTATATCTCTGGTAAGGCTAAGATGGTGGTAGTATACCTCTGGTAAGGCTAGGATGGTGGTAGTATACCTCTGGTAAGGCTGGGATGGTGGAAGTATACCTCTGGTAAGGCTGGGATGGTGGTAGTATACCTCTGGTAAGGCTGAAATGGTGGTAGTATACCTCTGGTAAGGCTGGGATGGTGGTAGTATACCTCTGGTAAGGCTGGGATGGTGGTAGTATATGTCTGGTAAGGCTAGGATGGAGGTAGTATACCTCTGGTAAGGCTAGGATGGTGGTAGTATACCTCTGGTAAGGCTGGGATGGTGGTAGTATACCTCTGGTAAGGCTGGGATGGTGGTAGTATACCTCTGGTAAGGCTAGGATGATGGTAGTATACCTCTGGTAAGGCTGGGATGGTGGTAGTATACCTCTGGTAAGGCTGGGATGGTGGTAGTATACCTCTGGTAAGGCTGGGATGGTGGTAGTATACCTCTGGTAAGGCTGGGATGGTGGTAGTATACCTCTGGTAAGGCTGGGATGGTGGTAGTATACCTCTGGTAAGGCTGGGATGGTGGTAGTATACCTCTGGTAAGGCTTGGATGGTGGTAGTATACCTCTGATAAGACTGGGATGGTGGTAGTATACCTCTGATAAGACTGGGATGGTGGTAGTATACCTCTGATAAGACTGGGATGGTGGTAGTATACTTCAGTTACTCTTAGCCCGGTACATTAAGCTGAGCAAAACGAAACACAAAAACATTACTTGTCTCTTGCAGAAGCCAGTGAGTCAGTCAGCCAGTGAGTCAGTCAGCCAGTGAGTCAGTCAGCGAGTGAGTCAGTCAGCCAGTGAGTCAGTCAGCGAGTGAGTCAGTCAGCGAGTGAGTCAGTCAGCCAGTGAGTCAGTCAGCCAGTGAGTCAGTCAGCCAGTGAGTCAGTCAGCCAGTGAGTCAGTCAGCCAGTGAGTCAGTCAGCGAGTGAGTCAGTCAGCGAGTGAGTCAGTCAGCCAGTGAGTCAGTCAGCCAGTGAGTCAGTCAGCCAGTGAGTCAGTCAGC
The DNA here is from genome assembly GCF_038502225.1 of Cherax quadricarinatus. Classification (NCBI taxonomy): domain Eukaryota; kingdom Metazoa; phylum Arthropoda; class Malacostraca; order Decapoda; family Parastacidae; genus Cherax; species Cherax quadricarinatus. The sequence continues at coordinate 21,304,480 of NC_091306.1, read as the reverse complement.
GAGTGAGTCAGTCAGCGAGTGAGTCAGTCAGCGAGTGAGTCAGTCAGCCAGTGAGTCAGTCAGCCAGTGAGTCAGTCAGCCAGTGAGTCAGTCAGCCAGTGAGTCAGTCAGCCAGTGAGTCAGTCAGCCAGTGAGTCAGTCAGCCAGTGAGTCAGTCAGCCAGTGAGTCAGTCAGCCTGTGAGTCAGTCAGCCAGTGAGTCAATCAGCTGGTGAGTCAGTCAGCTAGTGAGTCAGTCAGCCAATGAGTCAGAAGGCCAGTGAATCAGTCAGCCAGTGAGTCAGCCAGCCAGTGAGTCAGTCAGCCAGTGAGTCAGTCAGCCAGTGAGTCAATCAGCCAGTGAGTCAGTCAGTCAGTGAGTCAGTCAGCCAGTGAGTCAGCGAATGAGTCAGTCAGCGAGTGAGTCAATCAGCGAGTGAGTCAGTCAGCCAGTGAGTCAGTCAGCCAGTGAGTCAGTCAGCCAGTGAGTCAGTCAGCCTGTGAGTCAGTCAGCGAGTGAGTCAGTCAGCGAGTGAGTCAGTCAGCGAGTGAGTCAGTCAGCCAGTGAGTGAGTCAGCCAGTGAGTCAGTCAGCCAGTGAGTCAGTCAGCCAGTGAGTCAGCCAGCCAGTGAGTCAGTCAGCCAGTGAGTCAATCAGCCAGTGAGTCAATCAGCCAGTGAGTCAGTCAGCCAGTGAGTCAGTCAGCCAGTTAGTCAGCGAATGAGTCAGTCAGCGAGTGAGTCAATCAGCGAGTGAGTCAGTCAGCCAGTGAGTCAGTCAGCCAGTGAGTCAGTCAGCCAGTGAGTCAGTCAGCCAGTGAGTCAGTCAGCGAGTAAGTCAGTCAGCGAGTGAGTCAGTCAGCGAGTGAGTCAGTCAGCGAGTGAGCCAGTCAGCCAGTGAGTCAGTCAGCCAGTGAGTCAGTCAGCCAGTGAGTCAGTCAGCCAGTGAGTCAGTCAGTCAGTGAGTCAGTCAGCCAGTGAGTCAGTCAGCCAGTGAGTCAGCCAGCCAGTGAATCAGCCAACCAGTGAGTCAGTCAGCCAGTGAGTCAGTCAGCCAGTGAGTCAGTCAGCCAGTGAGTCAGTCAGCCAGTGAGTCAATCAGCCAGTGAGTCAATCAGCCAGTGAGTCAGTCAGCCAGTGAGTCAGCCAGTGAGTCAGCCAGCCAGTGAGTCAGCCAGTCAGTGAATCAGTCAACCAGTGAGTCAGTCAGCCAGTGAGTCAGTCAGCCAGTGAGTCAGTCAGCCAGTGAGTCAATCAGCCAGTGAGTCAGTCAGCCAGTGAGTCAGACAGCCAGTAATTCAGTCAGCCAGTCAGTCAATCAGGCAGTGAGTCAATCAGCCAGCGAGTCAGTCAGCCAGTGAGTCAGTCAGCCAATGAGTCAGACAGCCAGTAATTCAGTCAGCCAGTGAGTCAATCAGCCAGTGAGTCAATCAGCCAGTGAGTCAGTCAGCCAGTGAGTCAGTCAGCCAGTGAGTCAGTCAGCCAGTGAGTCAGTCAGCCAGTGAGTCAGTCAGCCAGTGAGTCAGACAGCCAGTAATTCAGTCAGCCAGTCAGTCAATCAGGCAGTGAGTCCATCAGCCAGTGAGTCAATCACCCAGTGAGTCAATCAGCCAGTGAGTCAGTCAGCCAGTGAGTCAGTCAGCGAGTAAGTCAGTCAGCGAGTGAGTCAGTCAGCGAGTGAGTCAGTCAGCGAGTGAGCCAGTCAGCCAGTGAGTCAGTCAGCCAGTGAGTCAGTCAGTGAGTCAGTCAGCGAGTGAGTCAGTCAGCCAGTGAGTCAGCCAGCCAGTGAATCAGCCAATCAGTGAGTCAGTCAGCCAGTGAGTCAGTCAGCCAGTAAGTCAATCAGCCAGTGAGTCAATCAGCCAGTGAGTCAGTCAGCCAGCCAGTCAATCAGGCAGTGAGTCCATCAGCCAGTGAGTCAGTCAGCCAGTGAGTCAGTCAGCCAGTTAGTCAGCGAATGAGTCAGTCAGCGAGTGAGTCAATCAGCGAGTGAGTCAGTCAGCCAGTGAGTCAGTGAGCCAGATAAGATAAGATAAGATAAGACTTCGTTCGGATTTTTAACCCCGGAGGGTTAGCCACCCAGGATAACCCAAGAAAGTCAGTGCGTCATCGAGGACTGTCTAACTTATTTCCATTGGGGTCCTTAATCTTGTCCCCCAGGATGCGACCCACACCAGTCGACTAACACCCAGGTACCTATTTGCTGCTAGGTGAACAGGACAACAGGTGTAAGGAAACGTGTCAAATGTTTCCACCCGCCGGGAATCGAACCCGGGCCCTCCGTGTGTGAAGCGGGAGCTTTAGCCACCAGACCACCGGGTCACCCATGAGTCAGCCAGTGAGTCAATCAGCCAGTCAGTCAATCAGGCAGTGAGTCAATCAGCCAGTGAGTCAGTCAGCCAGTGAGTCAGTCAGCCAATGAGTCAGACAGCCAGTAATTCAGTCAGCCAGTGAGTCAATCAGCCAGTGAGTCAATCAGCCAGTGAGTCAGTCAGCCAGTGAGTCAGTCAGCCAGTTAGTCAGCGAGTGAGTCAGTCAGCGAGTGAGTCAATCAGTGAGTGAGTCAGTCAGCCAGTGAGTCAGTCAGCCAGTGAGTCAGTCAGCGAGTGAGTCAGCCAGCGAGTGAGTCAGTCAGCGAGTGAGTCAGTCAGCCAGTGAGTCAGTCAGCCAGTGAGTCAGTCAGTCAGTGAGTCAGTCAGCCAGTGAGTCAGTCAGACAGTGAGTCAGCCAGCCAGTGAATCAGTCAACCAGTGAGTCAGTCAGCCAGTGAGTCAGTCAGCCAGTGAGTCAATCGGCCAGTGAGTCAGTCAGCCAGTGAGTCAGTCAGCCAGTGAGTCAGACAGCCAGTAATTCAGTCAGCCAGTCAGTCAATCAGCCAGTGAGTCATTCAGCCAGTGAGTCAGTCAGCCAGTGAGTCAGTCAGCCAATGAGTCAGACAGCCAGTAATTCAATCAGCCAGACAGTCAATCAACCAGTGAGTCAATCAGCCAGTGAGTCAGTCAGCCATTGAGTCAGTCAGCCGGCCATCAAGTCAGCCAGTGAGTCAGTCAGCCAGCGAGTCAATCAGCCGGCCATCAAGTCAGCCAGTGAGTCAGTCAGCCGGCCATCAAGTCAGCCAGTGAGTCAGTCAGCCGTCCTTCAGCCATCAAGACACCCAATGAGTCAATCACCCGGCCATTAAGTCAGCCAGTGAGTCAGTCAGCCGGCCATCAAGTCAGCCAGTGAGTCAGTCAGCCGGCCATCAAGTCAGCCAGTGAGTTAGTCAGCCGGTTATCAAGTCATCCAGTGACTTAGTCAGCCGGCCATCAAGTCAGCCAGTGAGCCAGTCAGCCGTCCATCAAGTCAGCCAGTGAGTCAGTCAACCGTCCATCAGCCATCAAGACACCCAGTGAGTCAATCACCCGGCCATCAAGTCAGCCAGTGAGTTAGTCAGCCGGCCATCAAGTCAGCCAGTGAGCCAGTCAGCCGGCCATCATGTCAGCCAGAGAGTCAGTCAGCCTGCCATCAAGTCAGCCAGTGAGTTAGTCAACCGGCCATCAAGTCAGCCAGTGAGTTAGTCAGCCGGCCATCAAGTCAGCCAATGAGTTAGTCAACCGGCCATCAAATCAGCCAGTGAGTTAGTCAACCGGCCATCAAGTCAGCCAATGAGTTAGTCAACCGGCCATCAAGTCAGCCAATGAGTTAGTCAACCGGCCATCAAATCAGCCAGTGAGTTAGTCAGCCGGCCATCAAGTCAGCCAGTGAGTTAGTCAGCCGGCCATCAAGTCAGCCAATTAGTTAGTCAGCCGGCCATCAAGTCAGCCAATGAGTTAGTCAGCCGGCCATCAAGTCAGCCAGTGAGTTAGTCAGCCGGCCATCAAGTCAGCCAATGAGTTAGTCAGCCGGCCATAAGTCGTCATGTGGGGAAACTTACCAGCCAAGTCTATTTTCTGACATAATAAACCGAAATATACTTAGCTTTAATGATGATTCAGGCTTCTTGCAGCCGCGGTTCAAGGAGTCTCCTTCGACTGAGTTAAGTCCCCACTCCTGAGCTGAAGAATGACGAGTAACTAGTTAAAGCTATGCACTTAACATATATATTTTCCAGTATAATAATTTACTGGAGTGTGGTGAACTACTCGCCTGAGTTTTGTGGGTGGTATGCATTTTACCACCTAGAATATGTCACCCCTAATCACCTTGTGTCTACCTGTAGACTGCAGTGCATATTTGGTGGATGCAAGTGAGAACAGGACTTACCTTGCTCATGTAACAGGAACTTGTGGTGCTGACTACGCCACTTAGGCTGAGAATGTTGTCTTGCTAATAGAATGTAGAGGTGTCACGCAGGGAATGTTGCACTAGTGTTCGTCATAACACGTTGAAAGTGTTCCCTGCAATCACTCGCAATACCGGTTACACACTGTTGTCATTCAATACCATCACTTGTTCACGAGGTTCGTGGAATTATCCACAGTAGGGAGAAAGCTAAATAACACTACATACTTCAGCACTTCCAATGTTCAGTCCATGATTAGTTCTACATGATTAGTTCTTAGAACTACATGATAAGTTCTACATCGAGTTTCCTGACTCGTATAAGAGAACTAGTTTAACTTTTCTAGTTTCCTGAGATTGTGAGAATGAACAAGAGTCAAGAACGCACTAGTCACTACTTTGTCTCTTTGTCGCCGTTGCCCAGCGGTGAGAGAAGCGACTCTCATTGCTGAGGTCCAGCGAATAAAACCTGGGCTTTAATATAAACAAATTTTGTGACCTGAAAGCTTATCAGGTACAGATGAGGAAGCAAATACCGTTGACCATAGTTCTTTATTTTTATGCTGGTCGCCGTTGCCCAGCGGTGAGAGTAGCGACTCTCATTGCTGAGGTCTAGGTAATAAACCCTGGACATTAACATAAAAAAAAATTTGCTGTATAGCCCTTGTGGCTTAGCGCTTCTTTTTTATAATAATAATAATAATAATAATTTCCTTTAGCGACAGGGCGGCAACGCCCTCTGTGACACACGCCTCGTTCGTTCCTTGAAACACTCTGACCCCGCCGCCCTGCGTAGCGCCCTCGTTCTTCATACCCACACAGGAAATGTTGACTTCAGCTTTATATATCTTCCTGCTAGATATTGCAACAACGATTAAGACAAGAGGGCTGTTTCCTTGTTGCTAAGCCACGGGCTAATAGTTATAATGTCCCTGACTTGTAGGCCAAGTAGAGCACAGGTTTTCCCATAATTTTCTAGATATGGGGAAAGAGTAATTACTCTAGGATTAACCGTCGTTGTGTAGTTGTTCAGAAATTCTAGCAAGGAGAAAGGCATGTGTGGTGACGCCTTACACACGGCTCTTTAATAAAGTTGGTGTTAGAGGAAGTGGAAGAATCCACTAGCCCTTTCCGAGAGGGCTAGGGCCCTCAGAGGGCTGAAGTGGGACTGAAAGAACCCCCCCCTCCGTTTAAACTGGAGATTTTTTCTCCACACATCAAGTCAGCCAGTGAGTCAATCAGCCGGCCATCAAGTCAGCCAGTCAGTCAGCCGGCCATTAGTCATCAAGTCAGCCAGCCAAGAAACCAACTCTTCGTAGCTATAAAAATCAAGTTGGATATGATAAGAAAAACTTAGTTAAACTTTTTTAATACGTTGCGAGGAGGCAGCGGGATGAAGCAGTTCCTCCCGCCACCACCATCACTTCCTCACAGGCACTCGCAATCTCATGAAATATTCAAGCACGGAAGTTTGTCTTGAAGAATAGAGTACTTCCTCAGCAGAACTGAGAGTGTGTGGGTGCGCTGATATGTGTGCGAACAGCTACACTAGTGTGGGTTAGAGGTATATGTCTATCGGTGTATATATGCCGAGAGTTTAATTCATAAAATGGTGGAATGAAGCATCCTTGACTGGTGATGTACAGGTCAGATGCTTAATGACTCCTTGTGTAGTCGACAGCCAGACCCTCAGAGAATCAATCATTTGAGTCTATCCTCCGTCTGCTGAGCAAGTCAATAAGAATTTTGTCAGAAACCCAGTCCAAGTTGGCCTTTATACACTAAAACATTGTATCCCAGTGTATACACGCTCATAGTTTACAGGCGTCCATGTTTTAGGGATTAAACTCTTCGTTACTGGTAATATATACATTGGGTTTACACGAAGACTTGTGCACATAACCTCGAGCGCTCGGAAGATCTAAAGCAGAAAGAACAACAAAACAAAGGAAAGTAATTCCTAAAAGCAACGAGTTTGACGAAGGTGATAGTGAGTGCACGAACTCAGTCATACTTTGGAATTGTAGCGGGGACTCACAGTTTGCAAGTGTAGCGGGGACTCACAGTTTGCAAGTGTAGCGGGGACTCACAGTTTGCAAGTGTAGCAAGGACTCACAGTTTGCAAGTGTAGCGGGGACTCACAGTTTGGAAGTGTAGCGGGGACTCACAGTTTGCAAGTGTAGCGGGGACTCACAGTTTGCAAGTGTAGCGGGGACTCACAGTTTGCAAGTGTAGCGGGGACTCACAGTTTGCAAGTGTAGCGGGGACTCACAGTTTAGAAGTGTATCGGGGACACACAGTTTGAAACGAATGCGGGGACCCACAGCTTGGAAGGGATGCGGGGACTTACAGTTTGGAAGGGTAGCGGGGACTCACAGTTTGGAAGTGTATCGGGGACTCACAGTTTGAAACGAATGCGGGGACCCACAGTTTGGAAGGGTTGCGGGGACTTACAGCTTGGAATTATAGCGGGGACTCACAGCTTTCAAGTGTAGCGGGGACTCACAGTTTTCAAGTGTAGCTGAGACTCATAGTTTGGAAGGGTAGCGGGGACTCAGTTTGGAAGGGTTGTGGGGACTCACAGTTTGGAAGTGTAGCGGGGACTGACAGTTTGGAAGTGTAGCGGGGACTCATAGTTTGGAAAAGTTGCGGGTACTCACAGTTTGGAAGTGTAGCGGGGACTCACAGTTTGGAAGGGTAGCGGGGACTTACAGTTTGGAAATGTAGCGGGGACTTTCAGTTTGGAAGTGTAGCGAGGACTTACAGTTTGGAAGTGTAGCGGGGACCCACAGTTTGGAAGTGTAGCGGGGACTCACAGTTTGCAAGTGTAGCGGGGACTCACAGTTTGGAAGTGTAGCGGGGACTCACAGTTTGGAAGTGTAGCGGGGACTCACAGTTTGGAAGTGTAGCGGGGACTCACAGTTTGGAAGTGTAGCGGGGACTCATAGTTTGGAAGGGCTGTGAGGACTCGCACTTTGGAAGGGTTACGGGGACTCATTGTTCGGAAGGGTTGCGGGGACTCACAGTTTGGAAGGGTTGCGAGGACTCACAGTTTGGAAGGGTTGCGGGGACTCATAGTTTGGAAGGGTCGCGAGGACTCACAGTTTGGAGGGGTTGCTGGGACTCACAGTTTGGAAATGTAGCGGGGACTCACAGTTGACTCACAGTTTGGAAGTGTAGCGGGGACTCACAGTTGACTCACAGTTTGGAAGTGTAGCGGAGACTCACAGTTGACTCACAGTTTGGAAGTGTAGCGGGGACTCACAGTTGACTCATTGTTTGGAATTGTAGCAGGGACTCACAGTTTGGAATTGTAGCGGGGACTCACAGTTGACAAATAGATTGGAAGTGTAGCCGGGCCTCACATTTTGGAAATGTAGCGGGGACTAACAGTTGACTCACAGTTTGGAAGTGTACCGGGGACTCATAGTTGACTCACAGTTTGGAAGTGTAGCAGGGACTCACAGTTGACTCAGTTTGAAAGAGTTGCGTGGACTCACAGTTTGGAAGGGCTGCGGGGACTCATGGTTTAGTAGGATTGCAGGGACTCATAGTTTTGAAGGATTACGGGGACTCACAGTTTGAAAAGGTTGCGGGGACTCACAGCTTGGAAGGGTTGCAAGGACTCCTAGTTTGGAAGGGTAGCGGGGACTCGCAGTTTAGAAGAGTATCGGGGACTCATAGTTGGGAAGGGTTGCAGGGACTCATAGTTGGGAAGGGTTGCAGGGACTCATAGTTTGGAAGGGTTGCAGGGACTCATAGTTGGGAAGGGTTGCAGGGACTCATAGTTGGGAAGGGTTGCAGGGACTCATAGTTTGGAAGGGTTGCAGGGACTCATAGTTTGGAAGGGTTGCAGGGACTCATAGTTTGGAAGGGTTGCAGGGACTCATAGTTTGGAAGGGTTGCAGGGACTCACAGTTTGGAAGGGTTGTGGGGACTCACAGTTTGGAAGGGTTGTGGGGACTCACAGTTTGGAAGTGTAGCAGGGACTGACAGTTTGGAAGTGTAGCGGGGACTCATAGTTTGGAAGGGTTGCGGGGACTCACAGTTTGGAAGTGTAGCGGGGACTCGCAGTTTGGAAGGGTGGCGGGGACTCACAGTTTGGAAGTGTAGCGGGGACTCACAGTTTGGAAGTGTAGCGGGGACTCATAGTTTGGAAGTGTAGCGGGGACTCACAGTTTGGAAGTGTAGCGGGGACTCATAGTTTGGAAGGGTAGCGGGGACTCACAGTTTGGAAGTGTAGCGGGGACTCATAGTTTGGAAGGGCTGTGAGGACTCGCACTTTGGAAGGGTTGCGGGGACTCACAGTTTGGAAGTGTAGCGGGGACTCACAGTTTGGAAGGGTTGCGGGGACTCGCAGTTTGGAAGGGTTGCAGAGACTCACAGTTTGGAAGGGTTGCGGGGACTCGCAGTTTGGAAGGGTTGCAGGGACTCACAGTTTGGAAGGGTTGCGAGGACTCACAGTTTGGAGGGGTTGCGGGGACTCACAGTTTGGAAGGGTTGCGGGGACTCACAGTTTGGAAGGGTTGCGGGGACTCACAGTTTGGAAGGGTTGCGGGGACTCACAGTTTGGAAGGGTTGCGAGGACTCACAGTTTGGAAGGGTCGCGGGGACTCACAGTTTGGAAATGCAGCGGGTACTCACAGTTTGGAAATGTAGCGGGGACTCACAGTTTGGAAATGTAGCGGGTACTCACAGTTTGGAAATGTAGCGGGGACTCACAGTTGACTCAGAGTTTGGAAGTGTAGCGGGGACTCACAGTTGACTCATTGTTTGGAATTGTAGCAGGGACTCACAGTTTGGAATTGTAGCGGGGACTCACAGTTGACAAATAGATTGGAAGTGTAGCCGGGCCTCACATTTTGGAAATGTAGCGGGGACTAACAGTTGACTCACAGTTTGGAAGTGTACCGGGGACTCATAGTTGACTCACAGTTTGGAAGTGTAGCAGGGACTCACAGTTGACTCAGTTTGAAAGAGTTGCGTGGACTCACAGTTTGGAAGGGCTGCGGGGACTCATGGTTTGGTAGGATTGCAGGGACTCATAGTTTTGAAGGATTACGGGGACTCACAGTTTGAAAAGGTTGCGGGGACTCACAGCTTGGAAGGGTTGCAAGGACTCCTAGTTTGGAAGGGTAGCGGGGACTCGCAGTTTAGAAGGGTTGCGGGGACACACAGCTTGGAAGGGTTGCAGGGACTCACAGTTTAAAAGGGTTCCGGGGACTCACAGTTTGGAAGGGTTGCGGGGATTCACATTTTGGAAGGGTTGCGGGGATTCACAGTTTGGAAGGGTTGCGGGGACTCACATTTTGAAAAGGTTACAAAGAATCGCAGTTTGGAAGGGTAGCGGGGACTCTCAGTTTGGAAGTGTAGCGGTGACTCACCGTTTGGAAGTGTAGCGGGGACTCACAGTCTGGAAATGTAGCGGAGACTCACAGTTTGGAAATATAGCGGGGACTCACAGTCTGGAAATGTAGGGGGGACTCACAGTTGTCTCACAGTTTGGAAGTGTAGCGGGAACTCACAGTTAGGAAGTGTAGCGGGGACTCATTGTTTGGAAGTGTTGTAAGGACTTACAGTTTGGAAGGGTTGCGGGGACTCACAGTTTTAAAGGGTTGCAGGGACTCATAGTTTGGAAGGGTTGCATGGACTCATAGTTGGGAAGGGTTGCAGGGACTCATAGTTTGGAAGGGTTGCAGGGACTCATAGTTTGGAAGGGTTGCAGGGACTCATAGTTGGGAAGGGTTGCAGGGACTCATAGTTGGGAAGGGTTGCAGGGACTCATAGTTTGGAAGGGTTGCAGGGACTCATAGTTTGGAAGGGTTGCAGGGACTCATAGTTTGGAAGGGTTGCAGGGACTCATAGTTTGGAAGGGTTGCAGGGACTCACAGTTTGGAAGGGTTGTGGGGACTCATAGTTTGGAAGTGTAGCAGGGACTGACAGTTTGGAAGTGTAGCGGGGACTCATAGTTTGGAAGGGTTGCGGGGACTCACAGTTTGGAAGTGTAGCGGGGACTCGCAGTTTGGAAGGGTGGCGGGGACTCACAGTTTGGAAGTGTAGCGGGGACTCACAGTTTGGAAGTGTAGCGGGGACTCATAGTTTGGAAGTGTAGCGGGGACTCACAGTTTGGAAGTGTAGCGGGGACTCATAGTTTGGAAGGGTAGCGGGGACTCACAGTTTGGAAGTGTAGCGGGGACTCATAGTTTGGAAGGGCTGTGAGGACTCGCACTTTGGAAGGGTTACGGGGACTCATTGTTCGGAAGGGCTGCGGGGACTCACAGTTTGGAAGGGTTGCGAGGACTCACAGTTTGGAAGGGTTGCAGGGACTCACAGTTTGGAAGGGTTGCGGGGACTCACAGTTTGGAAGAGTTGCAAGGACTCACAGTTTGGAAGGGTTGCGAGGACTCACAGTTTGGAAGGGTTGCGGGGACTCACAGTTTGGAAGGGTTGCGAGGACTCACAGTTTGGAATGGTTGCGGGGACTCACAGTTTGGAAGGGTCGCGGGGACTCACAGTTTGGAAGGGTTGCGAGGACTCACAGTTTGGAATGGTTGCGGGGACTCACAGTTTGGAAATGTAGCGGGGACTCACAGTTGACTCACAGTTTGGAAGTGTAGCGGGGACTCACAGTTGACTCACAGTTTGGAAGTGTAGCGGGGACTCACAGTTGACTCACAGTTTGGAAGTGTAGCGGGGACTCACAGTTGACTCATTGTTTGGAATTGTAGCAGGGACTCACAGTTTGGAATTGTAGCGGGGACTCACAGTTGACAAATAGATTGGAAGTGTAGCCGGGCCTCACATTTTGGAAATGTAGCGGGGACTAACAGTTGACTCACAGTTTGGAAGTGTACCGGGGACTCATAGTTGACTCACAGTTTGGAAGTGTAGCAGGGACTCACAGTTGACTCAGTTTGAAAGAGTTGCGTGGACTCAGTTTGGAAGGGCTGCGGAGACTCATGGTTTGGAAGGATTGCAGGGACTCACAGTTTTGAAGGGTTACGGGGACTCACAGTTTGAAAAGGTTGCGGGGACTCACAGCTTGGAAGGGTTGCAAGGACTCCTAGTTTGGAAGGGTAGCGGGGACTCGCAGTTTAGAAGAGTAGCGGGGACTCAGTTTGAAAGGGTTCTGGGGACTCACAGCTTGGAAGGGTTCGGGGACTCACAGTTTGGAAGGGTTGCAAGTACTCACAGTTTGGAAGGGTTGCGGGGACTCACAGTTTGGAAGGGTAGCGGGGACTCACAGTTTAAAAGGGTTCCGGGGACTCACAGTTTGGAAGGGTAGCGGGGACTCAGTTTGAAAGGGTTCTGGGGACTCACAGCTTGGAAGGGTTCGGGGACACACAGCTTGGAAGGGTTGCAAGTACTCGCAGTTTGGAAGGGTTGCGGGGACTCACAGTTTGGAAGTGTAGCGGGGACTCACAGTTTAAAAGGGTTGCGGGGACTCACAGTTTGGAAGGGTTGCGGGGATTCACATTTTGGAAGGGTTGCGGGGATTCACAGTTTGGAAGGGTTGCGGGGACTCACATTTTGAAAAGGTTACAAAGAATCGCAGTTTGGAAGGGTAGCAGGGACTCGCAGTTTGGAAGTGTAGCGGTGACTCACCGTTTGGAAGTGTAGCGGGGACTCACAGTCTGGAAATGTAGCGGGGACTCACAGTTGACTCACAGTTTGGAAGTGTTGCGGGAACTCACAGTTAGGAAGTGTAGCGGGGACTCATTGTTTGGAAACGTTGTAAGGACTTACAGTTTGGAAGGGTTGCGGGGACTCACAGTTTTAAAGGATTGCAGGGACTCATGGTTTGGAAGGGTTGCAGGGACTCATAGTTTGGAAGGGTTGCAGGGACTCATAGTTTGGAAGGGTTGCAGGGACTCATAGTTGGGAAGGGTTGCAGGGACTCATAGTTTGGAAGGGTTGCAGGGACTCATAGTTGGGAAGGGTTGCAGGGACTCATAGTTTGGAAGGGTTGCAGGGACTCATCGTTTGGAAGGGTTGCAGGGACTCATAGTTTGGAAGGGTTGCAGGGACTCATAGTTTGGGAACACCTGATCTCGAGCAATAATTAATTATCCACAGTAGGTGTGGAGTACTGGGAAGCCAGTACAGGCACACACGAGTTACTCTACACATTGTGTTGACAATATTGAGGGTTACTGAGGGAAGAACCTCTGCTTCCTCACAGGAGGTGTTCCCATTTGATGTGCCGCCTCATCCTACCCACTGTGGTCATTGGGAAGTGTCTGCGGCGAAGGTGCATAATAGCTGGGCAGTCTAACAGGTAGTGCACCAGGGGTTTCGGAACCACCCAGTCACAGTGAGCACAGAGCTCCTCTCTTGCCCATTTAACGATCCGTGCAGTGGTGGGATACCCTAAGCGTACGCGGTGGATATGCATCCTCAGTTCCCTGGTCTGCAGGTGCCCTGTGATTCGCCCTGTCATACCAGCGGCGGCTCTGTGAATACCCAGTGGGCGCAAGGCCATAGCACAATCTGGCTGTGGCTGATGGAGATTGCAGAATGTGGCCGTGCCTCGAGCGTTGCGATCTTTACAGCCTCATCTGCTGAATCATTGCCGGGCATACTCACATAGATCGGGATCCAGTTGATGGTGGCTCTGCGTCACTGGACCAGGAGATTCTGCAGATCGCTCTGGATGGACGTGATTAAGTGTATGTTGTCCTTTGGCCCCCTGTGCATAATTGCCTGGATCGCTGACTTGGAATCAACATGGATGACGGGGCAATGCTGATGGTCTGCATTTGCATGCTGCAGAGCTTGTTGGATGGCATAGAGTTCAGCCTGGAGGATGGTGCAATGGTCCGGGAGGCGCCAACCTGTTGTCAGATTGCTGTGGAACATCCCAGCAGCTGTGCGGCCTGCCTCTGGGTCTCTGGAGCCATCGGTGAAATACGGGACACACCCAGGGCTTTCTGCACTCGCAATGCTAGCTGAAGCAAGTCGTTGCAGAATGTGCTGGGGGCAATGCCTCTTGCTGCCTGGTAGGGCTGTCCAGTGCACTGCCATCAGCTCTGGCACCCAAGGGGGGTGGCACCTTGCAGTTCGCTGCTGGTCTGTCGCAGCCTCCTGCCTCGTGCAATGGCATTGGCAGGAGCTTCTGTGTGGCATCTGCAACTGACCTCATACATCGGCAGCTGGGGTGCATTATTATGTCATGTCTCTGGTGGACCCTTATACCCCTCATCAGTTTGTCAGTGGAAATATAAACACATATGCAGTATAATGTGATCCTTTATCGTCAACGTTTCGCCCATAGAGTGTGCCTTTTCAAGTCACAAACTGATCTACCTGGGGTGGAAGGTAAGAGAGTATTTATAGTCAGGTTCAGAATGCTGAGGTCAGGTGGAGAATGCTGCATCTGATGATGTACCGAGTGGGGTTATAGTCTAAAATCTTGGGTAGCTTGGAAGGGAGATTGGATAAGTTTGTGAGCAGACCTTCTGTAGTGTTCTTCCATTCCTATGTTCTTATGTTGTATAGGGATGAAGAAGTTTCTTGGCAAGTGGTTCAGTTATGTTATAGAAGCCACTATTCTGGTTGAAGTTGTCGGATATAGAGATAAGAGATGATTCCAGGATTCTTCGGTATTGAGTGTTGTCTTCTGTGGCGATAAGTCTTGAGTTTCTGTAGTTTATTAAATGGTTGTGTGAATTACGGTGTTGTACACAGGCATTCCTTGTATCGTCAGACCTGCTTGCGTATTGGTGTTCTGAAATACGTGTTTGGAGGTTTCTTGATGTTTCGCCCACGTATAATTTGTTGCAGTCATTACAAGGGATTATGTATACTCCTGCAGAGGATGGAAACTTGCCCTGTCTATCACTGGTAATGTCCTTGATGGTCGTGGTTGTGGAGGTAGATACTTGGAATGAGGTATTGGAAAAGATGTTGGAAACGTGTTTGGCAATGGAGTTGGTGGGGAGGACTATGTATCTCTTCTCGGCAGTGTCTTCTCTGGGTGTGTTGAAGATGTTTAATGCCCGTCGTCTGCAGTCTCTGATGAAGTGACGAGGATAGTGGAGTTTAGAAAATACTTGTTCAATTATAGTGCATTCTTCTTCAAGAAACTCATTGCTGCAGATTCTGAGTGCACGCAGGAAGAAGCCTATAATTACACCACGTTTGGTTTTGGTGTCGTGGTGAGAGTAGAAGTGGAGAAGATCGTTTTGGTTGGTGGGTTATCGATAGACTTTAAAACGAAGTTCGTGGTCAGCTTTGCAGAGCAGAACATCAAGGAAAGGAAGAGTGTTGTCGACTTCTTCTTCAAGTGTGAACTGGATTGAAGGCTCGACCTGGTTGAGCTTGTCTTGGAGAGCTTGAACGTTGAAGCGTTTAGGAGTTATGAGGAGAATGTCGTCAACATAACGGAGCCAGGTGACAGACGAAGGAATAATGGTGGAGAAACGTTCGGCTTCTAGATGTTCCATGTATAGGTTCGCCAGGACCGCACTGAGTGGCGAACCCATGGGTAGTCCAAAAGTCTGCTGAAAGAGGTGATTTTCGAAAGAGAAACACGTAAAGCCAACACATAGTTCAACAAGGTCGATGAAATCGCTGGCTGGAATGGGAAGATCAAGTGAATCGTCAATTTTCCTGCGCAAGAGATCGATGGCTTGTGTAGTAGGTACTTTGGTGAATAGGGAAGTCACGTCAAGGCTGGAAAGTTTCTTGTTCCTGATGTTGATGTTGCGAATGCGATTGAGAAGATCACCCGAGTGTTTGAGATGTGCTGGACTGATAGTGCCCAAGAGTTTAGAGAGGTGTTTTGCGAGAATTCCTGAGAGCTGGTGGGGAGCACTGCCTATTCCCGAGGATATGGGCCTCAGTGGGATACCAGGCTTGTGAGTTTTTGGCAGGCCGTACATTCTGGCAGGTCTGGGGTTGCTGGGCATAGTGTGCAGAAGTTTCTTCCCTTGTTCTGAGCCCCTCAGAATGCGGCGAGTCCTTTGAAGAAAAGTTTTAGTAAGGTTGTCCACTTGGTTAGTTGTGAGAGGTTTGTAGGTATCTGGGTCATTAAGTAGATTGAGCATTTTGTTCCTGTAATCGTCAGTGTTCATGATAACAACACCACCTCCTTTATCAGCGGTGGTGACCCTGATGGTCGTGTCTTCTGCTAAACCTTTGAGTGCATTGATGTAACGTCGAGGTATGACTGGGGAGCTGCGTGTTGAGATGGCTGCTGAGATGATGCCTTGAAGATAGCCTTTTTGGAAGTCGGAGTCATTGTGTCTGTAGTTTTTGGCGATGAAATTGAGGTCTTGTTTTGGTTTCGTAATTCCTGTTGCGAATTTGAGGCCTAAGCTGAGGGCTTCAGTTTCTGTGGTTGACAGTGGACGAGATGAAAGATTTTGAATAATTTCAGGTCTTCCTAAACTTTTCCAATTACTATTATCGCAGAGTGTTTGTAGTTTCCTAGTAAGTCTGATCTTCTGTTGAACATTCGCTGTGGTAACTCTGCTGCGAATGATTTCGGCGGTGCGTCTGTTCATGTTGCCCCGGAGTGTTGTGCCTAGTGTTCTGGCTTGGAGAAAAGCTTCCTTTGTAGCATTGTTTAAGTCATCTGCACACTCTTCAAGGTAGGTCCGAGCTGTAGCGGAGAAAGGTGGTTTGATGTTGGCAATTTGAGGAGGAGTAGATCTTGGTAAGACCATTTCTTGGATGCAGTCACGAAGAAAATTGTGTCTGTTGCGAAGTGAGTAAGCTTTTAGAAGAAGGTCCAGGTATTCTCTGTGTGAAGGATCCATTTCTACTGCAGTGTTTGACACGATGGAAATAAATGGTATAAAATACCGACATAATGGAAATATAAACACATGAAGTAAAATGTACTTTGCTGACAACCTTTCACAACTTTTCTTCAAAGGACTCGCCGCATTCTGAGGGGCTCAGAACAAGGGAAGAAACTTCTGCACACAATGCCCAGCAACCCCAGACCTGCCAGAATGTACGGCCTGCCAAAAACTCACAAGCCTGGTATCCCACTGAGGCCCATATCCTCGGGAATAGGCAGTGCTCCCCACCAGCTCTCAGGAATTCTCGCAAAACACCTCTCTAAACTCTTGGGCACTATCAGTCCAGCACATCTCAAACACTCGGGTGATCTTCTCAATCGCATTCGCAACATCAACATCAGGAACAAGAAACTTTCCAGTCTTGACATAACTTCCCTATTCACCAAAGTACCTACTACAAAAGCCATCGATCTCTTGCGCAGGAAAATTGACGATTCACTTGATCTTCCTATTCCAGCCAGCGATTTCATCGACCTTGTTGAGCTATGTGTTGGCTTTACGTGTTTCTCTTTCGAAATCACCTCTTTCAGCAGACTTTTGGACTACCCATGGGTTCGCCACTCAGTGCGGTCCTGGCGAACCTATACATGGAACATCTAGAAGCCGAACGTTTCTCCACCATTATTCCTTCGTCTGTCACCTGGCTCCGTTATGTTGACGACATTCTCCTCATAACTCCTAAACGCTTCAACGTTCAAGCTCTCCAAGACAAGCTCAACCAGGTCGAGCCTTCAATCCAGTTCACACTTGAAGAAGAAGTCGACAACACTCTTCCTTTCCTTGATGTCCTCTCTGCAAAGCTGACCACGAACTTCGTTTTAAAGTCTATCGAAAACCCACCAACCAAAACGATGCTTCTCCACTTATACTCTCACCACGACACCAAAACCAAACGTGGTGTAATTATAGGCTTCTTCCTGCGTGCACTCAGAATCTGCAGCAATGAGTTTCTTGAAGAAGAATGCACTATAATTGAACAAGTATTTTCTTAACTCCACTATCCTCGTCACTTCATCAGAGACTGCAGACGACGGGCATTAAACATCTTCAACACACCCAGAGAAGACACTGCCGAGAAGAGATATATAGTCCTCCCTACCAACTCCATTGCCAAACACGTTTCCAACATCTTTTCCAATACCTCATTCCAAGTATCTACCTCTACAAGCACGACCATCAACGACATTACCAGTAATAGACAGGACAAGCTTCCATCCTCTGCAGGGATATACATAAT
Organism: Cherax quadricarinatus; assembly: GCF_038502225.1. Taxonomy (NCBI): domain Eukaryota; kingdom Metazoa; phylum Arthropoda; class Malacostraca; order Decapoda; family Parastacidae; genus Cherax; species Cherax quadricarinatus. The sequence goes on along the minus strand of NC_091306.1, from coordinate 21,287,196 downwards.
CCCTTGTAATGACTGTAGCAAATTATACGTGGGCGAAACATCAAGGAACCTCCAAACACGTATTTCAGAACACCAATACGCAAGCAGGTCTGGCGATACAAGGAATACCTTTGTACCACACCGTACTTCACACAACCATTTAATAAACTACAGAAACTCAAGACTTATCGCCACAGAAGACAACACTCAATATCGAAGAATCCTGGAATCATCGCTTATCTCTATATCCGACAACTTCAACCAGAATAATGGCTTCTATAACATAGCTGAACCACTTGCCAAGAAACTTCTTCATCGCTATCCCACATAACACATAAGAACACTGCAGAAGGTCTGCTCACAAACTTATCCAATCTTCCTTCCAAACTACCCAAGATTTTAGACTCTATAACCCCACTCGGTACATCATCAGATGCAGCATTCTCCACCTGACCTCAAAATTCTGAACCTGACTATAAATACTCGCGTACCTTCCACCCCAGGTAGATCTGTTTGTGACTTGAAAAAGCCCACTGTGTGGGCGAAACGTTGTCAGTAAAGGATCACATTATGCTGCATGTGTTTATATTTCCATTGTGTCGGTATTTTATACCATTTATATCCACCCTGACCCTCTGCAGAACCCTCTCTTTGATGTGGCATACATGTTTCTGGAAGGTGAGGCGCCTGTTGATGTAGATGCCAAGGTACCTATAGCTGTGAACCCATTCCAGGTCGATGCCCAGGATCCGCAGCCTCTGATTGGGTTCCCTGATGTGAAGGATCATGGTTTTGGATTTTGCTGCAGATATCTTGAGCAGCAGGTGACGGCAAGTGGAAGCCAGCAGATCGAGGTCCTCCTCGGCACGCTGCAACAGCCGGCACTTCCAGGTCATCAGCGTAGCTGAGCAGGAAGGTGCTTGTGGAGAAAGGAAGGGCGCATGAGCTGGTGCATCAGTATATTGAACAGGGCGGGACTAAGCACCCCACCCTGTGGAGTGCCATTTTCCAGGGTCTTGAGAGAAGAGGCATGCCCCTGGAAATGTACCTGGGCTTGCCTGTCCTGGAGACAGGATCGAAGCCATGCAAGCAGCCTGCCCTTAACCCCCCACAGGGGGGTTAAGGGCAGGGATGGCAGGTGCACTGATGGCAGGTGCAAGGATGGCAGGTGCAAGGATGGCAGGTGCAAGGATGGCAGGTGCAAGGATGGCAGGTGCAAGGATGGCAGGTGTGGCATGCAAAGAGTACGTAACCTTTATTCGGCGCATGTACACACCCTCATTTACAGGCTATCTCCCCCAACCAGCGAATCAGGTTGCTAAGAGTTGATGATGGGGCCCCGTCGTTCAACTAGTGACCAGGTTCTAGCCAATAAGAAGATGGTTTTGGCAATCGCAGAGGTTATGTGGGTACCGCTCTCCTGTCTGCCCTTGTCATTCCCATTCTAGAGCTGGTTGAAGCACGGTCTGCTATCTTGTGGCTTCTATTTCTGCTTTGCTTACCGTGGAGTGCACTATACTTATCACTGTACATAGTGTACATATTGCTGTTCTAAATTGGTGAAGGATAATATAAGTCTAAACTTTTTCTACTGTGTTTATTTGCTCCCATTACACCCGGGGTAACAGGCCATTTGGAATCCTGGGTTGTAATATGGGGGCCTGTCCGGGAGTTGAGCTGGACTTAGAGAAATGGTTGAGCTTAGGGTGAAGCTCGTAGCAGGAACATTGTGCAGCTTGCTGTCTGGCATTGCTTTACAAATTTTGCATGTCAGTTGTTACTAGCCTGTTCAGTGTGGAGAATTTTGCAGTCAGCTTTGCTTGTATGCATATTCTGCAATCGTACTGTGCATAGCTAAGCGTGTTCTGCAAATTAATGTGTTACGTTGGGGTATTCTGCAATCGTACTGTGCATAGCGAATAACTTATGCCACCTAGACGAGTCAGACGTCTGGTGTCGGCATATACTTTGCATAACCTACCTAAATTGTCCCTACAGCGTTGTTGGCAAATTGCTCGTTCCATTGGCATTACATACAAACGCACTCTCACAGCTGCACAACTGCGTTCACTGATTGCTGACAAACTTATAGAAGAAGAGATGGCACATCAGACTCCTCCCTCTACGGGAGCTAGGGCAAAAACTACTATGTTCTCGCAGGAGGAAGATGATACACCTACGGAGCAAAATGGTCAGTATAGTGCAGCTGGGTTGTCTCAGGGTGAATCAGCGTTGTTGGCACTTGAGCTGGCAAAAATCAATCTTGAGCAAACTAGGGAACAGAGAGCATTCGCAAGGGAAGAATTTGATAGGGAAAGAGAAAGGAGGCAGTTTTCGCATTCTGTAAATAATTTTAGTTTACAGAAAGCAGTACAGTTTGTTCCCCGCTTCAATGAGGCCGAACCAGAGCAATTTTTCGAAAGCTTCGAAAATCAGGCTCGAGCCTTGAGGTGGCCGGAACAGCATTGGGCATCATTGGTTCATACAGCATTATTGGGTAAGGCACAAGAATTCACGTCAGTATTAAATGACGTTGAATTTTCTGATTATCAAGTAGTGAAGACCACAGTGTTGGGAGCATATACGTGTATCCCAGCCAAATACCGCAAGAGTTTTAAATTGGGCAGACGACAGCTTGGTCAATCCCTAGTCGACTTTGTGAGACAGCAAACCAAAGCTTTTACCAGCTAGTATAAAGCAAGTGGTGTCTCTACCTTTGAGGAGCTGGTGCAGCTTATTCTGATTGATAACCTGCTGGAGTCTGTGGGACCAGAGGTTCGAGTCTTTCTGCAGGATCGTGACTTAACCACTGCATTGGAGGCAGCCAGGTTGGCTGATACCTTCGAAACTAACCGCTCCTTGTCCGAGCGGTCCCGTCTCTCTTTTCAACAGCCTGGCATGAGCAGAGATCGTCAACCTTGGAGAATGAAGTGCCAGCCGGAGGGAGAACGTCTACGTCAGCCAACCAAGTCACCTGGTGAGCCACGCTTCTCAACATATGGTCCACCTGCGGAGAGGCAAACTACTCATGGTGCATCTCGACAACAGTATCCAGAGAGACACCAGCCAGAACGACACCATTTGCAACGTCAACAGGGAGTAAACGGCAAGCCTGTCGTCTGCTTCAGGTGCAATAAAGTAGGTCACATCAGTCCCAACTGCCCCCATAAACCCCAACCCATTGGGAAAATCTCTAATATCCCTAGTAACATGTCCCCTAGAGAAGTAGAAAAAGGTATGGCCCCTTATTATTGCAAGAGTCTTATTTCCCTTCAGGAAAACTCAGAAACAACTAAAGTAAAGACCTTTAGAGATACTGGAGCATATTGCTCACTTGTAAGAGAGGGAATATTACCACTTTCAGAGAATACTTCTTTGAATTCCTCTGTTTTATTGGAAGCATTTGGAGGAGCTATATATTCTGTTCCTTTGCATAAAATTTATGTACAGTGCAAATATTACACTGGGTACTTGACTGTAGGTGTCTCAAAAGGATTCCCCATGAAAGATGCAATGTTATTACTGGGTAATAACATTACTACTGTTAGTTCGTGTCCTGAACCTATAATGATTAATTCTTCTCCGGTGTTGGCCATAACTCGGGCAACATCCCAAGGGTTGTCTGGAGAGAATGTTGACCTATCCTTGGACGACTCCGATCTCGGAATAGCCACGTTGTTTTATGAGGCACACTGGCCGGAGCCTCGTAAATCAAGTGAACAGACCCCGATCAAGCCTTCCTATTCCCAGGTTGCAGGATTGCCAGATGTCTCTGTTTCCATGCCCGAGGGACTGTCCTTCCGGGAGGAACAACGAAAGGACCCTTCTTTAAAATTCGCTTTTGAGGCAGCCATGGGTAAATCCTCTTTGGGTCATCCGGTCAAGTATGAAGTTAAAAACGATTATTTGATCTGCACTGAGACTGGTAAGGAGATAGAGGGCCGGCAATTGCATGACAGGTTAGTGGTTCCAACAAAGTATAGACCTCAAATATTAAATATAGCTCATAATACGTCATTAGGAGGTCACTTAGGAATTACAAAAACCTTGTATAGAATCGCAAAAGAATTTTATTGGCCAAAATTAAAGAAAGATGTGAAGAATCATATTAGGTGTTGCCGAGAATGTCAGCAAGTTGGAAAACCTGGACATTCCATTAAACCTGCACCTCTCCAACCTATACCTGCTGATGGAGAACCTTTTGCAGATTTAATTATAGATTGTGTAGGTCCACTACCTAGGTCAAAGTCTGGAAATCAGTATTTATTTACGATTATGGATAAAGTAACCAGATATCCTGAAGCAATTCCCATGCGTAGTATTAATACTAAAGCTATTCTCAAAGCTTTAACAAAATTCATTTCTTGTTTTGGCATTCCTAAAACTATTCAAAGTGATCAAGGTACTAACTTCACTGCCAAAGCATTTAGGGAAGTATTAACTAGGTTAGGGATAATCCACAACTTATCCACTGCCTATCATCCTCAGTCCCAAGGCGCCTTGGAAAGATTCCACCAGACATTAAAAACAATGATGAGAAGTTTTTGCATGCACTTTCCTACAGACTGGGATGAATCACTACCTTTGTTGCTGTTCTCAGTACGAGAAACGGTGCAAGAGTCTACAGGGTATAGTCCTTTTGAGCTGATCTTTGGGCACAATGTACGAGGTCCTCTTCGGGTGCTCAAAGAAGGATGGATGGGAGAAGACGTTAGCTCAACACTCTACAATCCGTCTTCAAGGTTGCAGGTGGCACGTCAGTTAGCCAAGGCTAACCTAAAGACAGCTCAAAGCAAGATGAAACAGAGGTATGACAGAAGTGCACAATTCCGCTCCTTCCATCCAGAAGACAAGGTGTTGGTGCAGGAACCTATACCTGGCCACACCTTGAAAGCTAGATTTACGGGACCTATGCAGATTGTAAGTAGATTATCTGATGTAAATTATGTGGTAGCTCCCATTGATAAGACCTCAAAAACTAAAACTTACCACATTAATCAATTAAAATACTTCCATACACCAGATAAAGTCCCAGTAATGACTCTGTCCTCTACCTCTGAGGACGACTCTGACTCTTTGCACTCTATCTCTGAAATTAATATTAAACTTTCAAATTATGTCCTCCTCAAGGATCCTAGCCCTTTAATGGAGGGATTATCTGAAATGCAAGCAACAAATTTAACTGAGCTTCTACAGTCATATCCTAATATTTTTTCGGATGTGCCGAAAAAATGTACGTTAGGTTACCATGATGTAGATGTGGGAAACTCTAAACCAATTAAACTCTCCCCCTACAGAGCTAATCCTGAAAAGCAAAGGCTGCTTCAGCAGGAAGTAGAATTTTTGTTAAAGCATGGTTTAGTGGAGGAGTCATCTAGTCCATGGGCTTCACCGTGCATCCTTGTGAAGAAGGCTGATGGAGGGTTTCGTATGTGTACAGACTACCGTAAAGTGAACGAGGTCACAATTACAGATGCTTACCCTCTTCCTCGTCTGGATGACGTAATTGACTTTGTGGGTAAGGCTACTTTTGTGTCCAAATTAGATCTCCTTAAAGACTACTATTAGGTACCTTTGACAGATAAGGCGAAGGAAATCTCTGCCTTCGTAATTCCAGGAGGTCATTATCAATACACAGTTACCCCCTTCGGAGTGAAAAATTCCCCCTCTTCATTCCAGAAACTTATCCATCAGGCTATTAAAGGACTTGAAGGCACGGCAGCGTACCTAGATGATATTGTTGTGGTGTCTGATACTTGGGATCAACACCTACTTAGACTTAAGGCTCTTTTTGAGACCTTTAAGAGTTCCCATTTAACAGTTAATTTATCTAAATCTTCCTTTGGCCAGGCCACTGTCACTTTTCTAGGCCATGAAGTAGGTAGTGGTAAAGTTGCACCTAAACTTGCTAAAGTTCTTTCTATTAAAGATTATCCAGTTCCTCATGATAGGAAATCTCTTCAACGTTTCCTAGGCATGATAGGATTTTACAGAAGATTCTGTAAGAATTTCTCAGATATTGTAGCCCCTCTTACCTCTCTTACCAGTCATAAAGTTCCCTTTAATTGGACGTCAGACTGTAACACTGCTTTTAATAAAGCAAAAAGATTATTGTGTACTGCACCCATTCTCTTGTCTCCAGACTTCTCCAAACCTTTTTCATTACAGGTTGATGCTTGTGAGTCTGGGGTTGGGGCAGTACTATTACAAATCGGGAACAAGGAGTTGCAGCCTGTAGCATACTTTTCAGCCAAGTTCCAGCCGCATCAGAGGGCTTATTCTACCATTGAAAAAGAAGCCCTCGCGCTGGTACTGGCTTTGGAGTATTTCGATGTTTATGTGGGCCAGACATCGCAGGTGGTCACAGTCTACAGTGATCACAATCCTCTAGTATATCTCCAAGCCATGAAGAACCACAACACAAGGCTTATGCGCTGGACGCTAAGGCTGCAGCCATATAATATGTCCATTAAATATATTGCCGGCAAAGAAAATATGTTGGCAGACTCTTTATCTAGAGTATAATATTTTATTTAGGTTAGGATGTTATTTGTGGTAACCCCTTTTCACACTCTTTTTTTTTATCCCCTGGTGTGGGTTTTTTTTTTAGTGAGGGGATGCGGGCTACCATCCGCCTTTATCTTGGACCTATGCTAGCCTGTCTGACTGCTGTCTCACTCTAAGTTTAGGGTTTGGCTTTTGGTCACAAGAAAAGTTGAGCTCTATCTAAGAGTTGGATGGTGGAGAGGAAAGGCGGTCCCATTATTTTGTGCCATGGCGGCACGGTTACCACTGGGAGGTGGCAGCCTAATCCTGAGCCTTCTCGGGGTGGGGGTGTGGCATGCAAAGAGTACGTAACCTTTATTCGGCGCATGTACACACCCTCATTTACAGGCTATCTCCCCCAACCAGCGAACCAGGTTGCTAAGAGTTGATGATGGGGCCCCGTCGTTCAACTAGTGACCAGGTTCTAGCCAATAAGAAGATGGTTTTGGCAATCGCAGAGGTTATGTGGGTACCGCTCTCCTGTCTGCCCTTGTCATTCCCATTCTAGAGCTGGTTGAAGCACGGTCTGCTATCTTGTGGCTTCTATTTCTGCTTTGCTTACCGTGGAGTGCACTATACTTATCACTGTACATAGTGTACATATTGCTGTTCTAAATTGGTGAAGGATAATATAAGTCTAAACTTTTTCTACTGTGTTTATTTGCTCCCATTACACCCGGGGTAACAGGCCATTTGGAATCCTGGGTTGTAATAGCAGGTGCAAGGATGGCAGGTGCAAGGATGGCAGGTGCAAGGATGGCAGGTGCACTGGCTAGCTCGAAAGCTTTCTCGAGGTTGAGGAAGACAATAATGTGGGTTTAGGCATCCGACCTATTGCTCGCCAGTAGTGTGGTAAGGCTTTCGAATGTGCCCACTCCTCTGTTTATGAAGAGGACCAATCTTCCACCTCAGTCGCTCCAACACCATCCTCTCAGACACCTTCGAGATGCAACTGGTGAGGGAGAGGGGTCTCACACTGCCAGGATCCCCTGGCTTAAGAAATGATATGATGTTATCCTCCTTCCATATGGCAGGGAGTCTGCCAGCTCTCCAAGTCCGGTTGATGACCCCCAGGACAGCTTCGTGACAAGAATGCCCAGACCGAGTGATCATGCCATAGGCGACACCATCATGCCCTGGCGCAGTGTCCCGATGTGAAGGCTGCCTGGAGCTCCCAGTCAGTGAAGTCTCCATCGGCGTCGTCCTTTGCCCGGCATGCCACTTGGATTGCCACGATCCTTCTAGGAAGGAGAGTGGCCTGGAGGTCCCAGAGATCCTGAGGCTGTTGAGCCATAGTCACTCTGGAGGTGAAAAATTCCACCAGACACTGACTCTGTTGCTGGGCCTGGGTGTGCACGAGCCACACCGCGACACTGCCCAGTGGCCATTCTTAACTTGGTCCATATCTCAGATAAGGTGGTGGAGTAGCTGAGGGAGGCACACCACTTGAACCATTTAGCTTGCCGGACCCTGTGTGAGACATGGCACGCATGCCGCACCACTTCCCTAGCAGACGCATGGACTCGGCCATGGGACTGCACCTGTGCATCTTGCAGACAACGCTGATCCGGTGGTTCTACTCCTTGATTTCCATGTTGTAGAACCACCAGTCATGCTTGTACGACCCTCCGCCTGTAATTCTAGGTATGGCTGCCGCAGCTGTCCACGTGAAGGCCGCCTGTAGGCTCTGAGCCGCCTAATCTGATAAAGTAGTCTCCGACCACCAGTGCTCGACGACCTGGAAGCACTGCCAGTCGGCCTTCTTGAGATTCCATCTGTTGGTATTTGTGGGAGGTGGGTGCTGCTGGACCATCAGTGTGGTGACCACTGCAAAGTGATCACTGGTAAGACGGGGGTGGACCTCCCATCTTGCACTCGAGAGCAGCCATCTGGAGATGAGTGTGATGTCCAGGCGGCCACCACAGTGATAGGTTGGCTCCCCACTGTTGAGAAGGGCGATCTCAGGGACATCCTCTAGCACAGTAGCAAAGTGCCTCCCAGTTGTGTTGGGTGGTGGGCATTGACGTCCCCAGCCACAAAACCTCCAGGGGGGGGCGAATGCTGCCACCTCTGAAATATCAAGGGTAGACCGAGAGCTTCTGTATATGTTGTAAACCACGAGAGGTCCATCCGGCAGGTGTAAGGTGACGGCCTGTACCTACACGCCCTCTCCGCAATTGATGGGGTCAGCGGAGATCGAGTGAGGGATAGTGTTCCTGATGTAGATTGCCATGCCCTTGTCGGTGCCTTCCAGGCGCCGAAGGTAAGCCGAGAATCCTAGGACACATGGCTGTGGTTGATGTGGTTGTTTGGTAAGTGTCTCCTGGAGCAGGAAGACATCGACCTCATCTTGTACTGCAGCTACAGTCACTAAGTGAATTTTCCACTGCAGCCCACAAATGTTCCACTGGAGGATCTTTAACGGATGGAGAGGTGGCCCTCTGATTCCATCTCTGCCTGGGACTCATTTTCCATTGTCGGTGACTCCGGGGTCTCCTCCATCACGGACTGGAAAGACTCCTGGATGATGGCTTGAAGTTCCATTGAGTCCTTCCTGTCTGGTAGGACCACGCCTAGCATCCACGACAGGAGCTGTCTGCAGGCGCCCCTGTCCTCTGACGATGGCAGCAGGCAAGAGAGAAGCGCTGAGATGACCCCCGACAGTTTTCTTCAGTCGAGCGAGAAATAAGTCTACCATTACCTCTGTAGGCGTCGGGACGGACGACTCTTCGTGTTGGGGCTGGGTCACTGCGTATGTTTGGGTGGCTGTCGACAATGCAGCCGCATAAGCTGGGTGCACCCTGGGTGTGGCCTGAGTGGCCGTAGGCTTCTGGGTCTCCTGGCGGGGAGCCGCTGCTTGACTCTGCCGTTCCTAGGAGGTGCCTGTCCTTGGGAAGAGGCCAGCTGGTGGTATGGCGTGGATTGAGGTGCCCAGCAGAGGCCTGCTGTACAGTGTTCCTGGCCTCTGGCTGCTTTTCCCAGTGAGTCTGTCTTCTTGGCCATCTCGTTGTCTGGCCCCACTGTTGACCGCAATGCTGCAAGCCAGTGACTGCCCATTGACGACACTACTGGGAGCCCAGTGTGGGGAACTCGCTGGTATTGCCCATCTGTGGCATCTGTGGTGCCGCGGTCGGAGCCCATGCTGACTGCTGCTGGGTGGTTCTGAGGTTGGGCGTTGGCGTCAGTGCCAGGTCATTCCAGTGACGCTGCTGCCAGTGCTGCACCATCACAGGACAGCTCTGGTTCCAGGCATGGTGCCTCTTTGAGCAGTTGGCACACTTGGGCTCTGGCTGAAGTGCCTCGTTGGTCGGTTGCTTGAGGACTGTAATGCAGTCCTTCGAGCCGTGTGCCGTGCTGCACACTCCACTGGTAGGTGGCTGCAATGTGATTGAACCCCTGACAGCTGAAGCACTGCAGTGGGCCCGACAGGTACGGCCGGGTCTTGAACCTTCCCCAGACCGCAAGGTCCAGTTGTGTGGGGAGTGGTTCTTTGTGGTGCATCAGCACCTGTCGGGTGGGCACCTTGTTCACCTTGGCAGTGAGTCTCTCTGCCTTGACAATATTGGGTACTTCCAAAATGGGGTCCAATGGGAGGGGCACAGGGATGTGTATGAGCACCTCCTTGTAGACCTTCTCCCAAGCAACCAGTTCCACCATGCTGGGATGTGACACAACCAGCCCCTTTAATACCTCCTATGAATCCTCGTCCCGAGGAATGACCAGAACCTCGTTCCTGAGAGTGAACTCGCAGCGGAACTTGAGGCAGGGTATGTTCTCCAGATACCTGAACACGGTGACTGTGGTAGTGGGGGCAAAACCAGCAGCTGTGCTGCTGACCGTGACCTCACAGCCGTCCACACTGGGCACAGTGCCCCGGACTGAGTCCTTAGGCACCCTCACTTGGCTCAAAGCTGATGCACTAAACACAGTTCAAGGATCACTAGAATCGACGCTACACTTATACTCGTCGTAATGCGCACGAACGCATAGCCCACGAAGAACAACACGGCGTAAATCTGTACTTAAACTAACACAGATGTCCTATTCCTCGTCCTCCTATATCTTTCTGTCCTTCACTGATCTTCCTCTTCTCCATGAAGTTGATAACTGAGACACTTGGGCAATATTTGGGAATCAATTATCAGCAAAAACCTAATCACACCGCATGCTAAAATTTTCAGGCCATTAGAATTTTTAATCATTTAAACTCTATCGACATATTTTTTTATTAAAAAACATTTCTTTTAGTAAAAAATCTAAATATTTTTCTTTACCGGGAAAAAATGAATCTAGGCGAGTACTGATGATCAGAAGGAAGGGCGAGGGGCCGCCAGGAGGGCGGTGGAGAGGGGGGTAACTCACCCATTTTGTCAAGCATCTGCAGCTATGAATGGGCAGCAGCCAATCTTGCTCCGGCGACAATGGCCAGCAAGGTAATAGCAGTCAGGCATATATAAGAGGTGAGGCTCAATAAGGAATATCTCTCAGAGTTTTTCTTCAAGTCCAGGGCTTTCTCCTTGGAAGGAAGACCTCACTCTTTCTTCACGAACAGTTTTATTCTCCTTCCTTCTCTCTGTCTCTCTCTGTCTCTCTGTCTCTCCACCCACCAAAAGACTCAGCCACTCACGCACCAAGACTAAACACCAACTGTTGATACAAATTCACCCATATAAGCCCCACAGACAGACGAGATCCCCACCTACACCACCCGCATAAACCACACCACCACCCACACACAGACCACACCAGCATCCACACACAGACCACACCACCACCCACACACAGACCACACCACCATCCACACACAGACCACACCACCATCCACACACAGACCACACCACCATCCACACACAGACCACATCAGCATCCACACGCAGACTACACCAGAGTCCACACACAGACCACACCAGTATCCACACACAGACTACACCAGCATCCACACACAGACCACACCACCAACCACACACACTACACCAGGGTCCACACACAGACCACATCAGTATCCACACACAGACTACACCAGCATCCACACACAGACCACACCACCAACCACACACAGACCACACCACCAACCACACACAGACCACACCAGCGTACACACACAGACCACACCACCAACCACACGCAGACCACACCACCATCCACACACAGACCACACCACTATCCATACACATATTACACCAGCATACACACACAGACCACACCACCATCCACACACAGATTACACCAGCATCCACTGACCACACAGCATCCACACACAGACTACATCACCATCCACACACACAGACCACACCACCATCCACACACAGACCACACCAGCATCCACACACAGACCACACCACCAACCACACACAGACTACATCACCATCCACACAGACCAGACCACCAACCACACACAGACCACACCACCATCCACACACAGACCACACCAGCATCCACACACAGACCACACCACCAACCACACACAGACCACACCACCAACCACACACAGACCACACCACCAACCACACACAGACCACACCACCTACATCACCATCCACACAGACCACACCACCAACCACACACAGACCACACCACCATCCACACACAGACCACACCAGCATCCACACACAGACCACACCACCAACCACACACAGACCACACCACCAATCACACACAGACCACACCACCAACCACACACAGACCACACCACCAACCACACACAGACCACACCACCAACCACACACAGACCACACCACCATCCATATACATATTACACCAGCATACACACACAGACCACTCCACCATCCACACACAGACCACTCCACCATCCACACACAGATTACACCAGCATCCACTGACCACACCAGCATCCACACACAGACTACATCACCATCCACACACACAGACCAAACCAGCATCCACACACAGACCACACCGCCATCCACACACAGACCACACTACCATCCACACAGACCACACCAGCATCCACACACAGACCATACCACCATCCACACACAGACCACACCACCATCCACGCACAGACCACACCACCATCCACACACAGACCACACCCCCATCCACACACAGACCACACCACCATCCACACACAGACCACGCCACCATCCACACACAGACCACGCCACCATCTACACACAGACCACACCACCATCCACGCACAGTCCACGTCACCATCCACACAGACCACGCCACCATCCACACACAGACCACACCACCATCCACACACAGACCACACCACCATCCACACAGAGACCACGCCAACATCCACACACAGACCACACCACCATCCACACACAGACCACACCACCATTCACACACAGACCACACCACCATCCACACACAGACCACGCCACCATCCACACACAGACCACGCCACCATCCACACACAGACCACACCACCATCCACACACAGACCACACCACCATCCACACACAGACCACACCACCATCCACACAGACCACGCCACCATCCACACACAGACCACACCACCATCCACACACACAGACCACACCACCATCCACACACAGACCACACCACCATCCACACACAGACCACACCACCATCCACACACAGACCACACCACCATCCACACACAGACCACACCACCATCCACACACAGACCACACCACCATCCACACACAGACCACACCACCATCCACACACAGACCACACCACCATCCACACACAGACCACACCACCATCCACACAGACCACACCACCATCCACACACAGACCACACCCGTCTCACACCCGGCACTAACCACTTGACAGTTATCACACTTGCCACCACCGCACCAAAAGATTCAGAGAGGAAACAAAATGAGAGTTCTAACAGGCTATTTCCTGGTGCTTACCTGAAGGTGGATGGCGAAGGTGGACTCCACACGTCTACCCTTCACTTTCCTCCCACAGGATTAATGTGAATCACACCAGAAGCGTGAAAGATAACACCAGAGGCGTAAAAAATAACACAAGAGGCGTAAAAGATAACACCATAGGCGTAAACGATAACACCATAGGTGTAAACGATAACACCATAAGCGTAAACGATAACACCATAGGTGTAAACGATAACACCATAGGTGTAAACACGATAACACCATAGGCGTAAGCGATAACACCATAGGTGTAAACGATAACACCATAGGTGTAAACGATAACACCATAGGCGTAAACGATAACACCATAGGTGTAAACGATAACACCATAGGTGTAAACGATAACACCACAGGCGTAAACGATAACACCATAGGTGTAAACGATAACACCATAGGTGTAAACGATAACACCATAGGCATAAACGATAACACCATAGGTGTAAACGATAACACCATAGGTGTAAACGATAACACCATAGGCGTAAACGATAACACCATAGGTGTAAACGATAATATCATGTGGGAGTTCGACTCGTGGATTAGGTAAGAAATACTCACGTAGGCTGTTATTACGTATAATTGCGATATGTGGAGAGAGCCCGCAGCCGTACCTATCTCCTTGCTCACACTCGTAATACTGACTAGCCGGCTGCCCAGTACCCAGTGAGTGGGTCTTTTGAAATAGTGTCAGTTCAGCGCAATATGAAAGACCGTGACTCAGGCAGAGACGGTTGGTCGTTGAGTCAACGGACACTGGTTACTGGTAACTGGTTACTACTGAGACTGGTAACTGGTTACTACTACTGAGAGCTCGGCGACGCTAACGTATGTCGTCCCGACATACAACTAATACAAACTAGAGATGGCAGGTATACGGCTTGGGCTGATTCTATACAATGTCAAAGTACACAACATTAAACATTATATATACATAAGTAGAACATTGGAATGAAAGCTTACGTAACTGAAACTGTAATGCAATACAAGGTATACTATAGTACAACTTAAAACTCAACAAATGAACAACGAACTCAACATTGAGATTACAAGTGATAAAAAAAAAAAAAAAAAAAAAAAAAATTTTTGATCGATCGATCGATCTGTATTCATGTGATCTACGGATTCTGAGGAAGGAATATATACAAAGAAAGAGTGTTTAACAGAAAGGCAGATTCGGTGCACGCAAATCTAGACTGTTAACTCTCAGAATGCGGAGAGAACATGAACACAAAAAAAAAATTCTTGAATACTGATAAGTTGATACTGTAATTATTCATCTATACAGGTTATTTACATTTAACCCCAACTCTGCTAGGGTAAGATTGGCATATGCAGAATGGGTGTCATCTCTGGGAGGATCAAACTCTGTAGCATTGGCTAACTCATGCTGTATTTGAGGCAAATCTGAATTGGAAGTTACAAATGATACTTGAGGATTTCTCAATACCTGTCGTGTACGTAGGGAATAACGACATTCAGGTTGATCGTCTGACTGAGTATCAGAGGAAGAGAGTACAGGATCAGGAGGATTGTCAGAGTCTGTCACATTAGTCTGGGTTGGAACATCATTATCATCACATACTAACTTCATATGATCCAAATGCGATTCTTTATACTGACCAGTACTAATCTCTCTAACCTTATACTTATTACCAGTGATATGTTCAACTACTCGATAAGGACCAACAAACTTTTGATCAAGCTTTGGCATTGCAGACGTTTTGTTAAAGTTAATCAGCATAACTCTCGAACCTACTTTGATTTTGGATGGCTTTGATCGAGTGTTTGCGACTCTTGTAAATTCTGCTGTTGATTTATGAAGTGTTTCACGGATTCTTCTAAAAACACTTTGAGCTAAGCTGGTACGAGTTGCTATGAAATCATCAGGGTTGTAATTTGGTTTCGGATTAGAATATAACAACTCATAAGGCAAACGTTTATCTACACCGTACAATGCATAATGTGGAGTGTCACCTATAGAAACATTGTAAGCAGAATTTATAGCACACTGCACATCAGGTATAACTTCATCCCAAGTTTCACTGTTGGGATTGATAGTGGCTCTCAAGACATCAAGTACTTTCTTATTGGTTCGTTCCGCTAACCCATTGCTGGCAGGATGATGAGGAACAATGGTGGATTTAGAGATCTTGTACAAGGTACACAAATTTTCAAGAATTTCATTACAGAATTCACCTCCATTATCTGTTACTAGGGACTTAGGAGTGGTATGCCTGCAGATAATGCGTTCTTTAAACGCTTTAGCTACTGTCTCGGCAGTCTTATCTGCAATAGGAACTAACTCGCAATATCTGGTGAAATGGTCTACCATAACACACAGATGTTTGTTACCTTGGAGGGAACATTGGAAATTAGTTAACAAATCTAGCGCAACTCTTTCCCAAGGTTCGCTAGTAGTTGGATACACTTGGATTGGATTAGGACCATTAGCATTGCCTTTATGTTGCATGCAGACACTACATTTCCTAACATACTCAGAAATATCAGTTGCCATTCGAGGCCAAAAGTATTTCAATCTGGCTTGTTTTACTGAACGATCCATACCAGGGTGTGCAACACCTGGTACATCGTGAACTAGCTGTAAGGCTACATTCACTAGTGACTGTGGAATTACTAACTGGTATACTCTTCTGCTAGGAGTACCCAACTCGGCTGTTCGATACAGTAATTCTTGGTTCATGACAAAGTCACTGATGGGTGCTGGTGGCTTCACATTCAGAATAAGATCTTCCTGGAGCAGGAATCGAATCACACCAGACCACATGGGATCTGTTCGTTGAGCATTCTTTACATCTTCAGCACTAAATGGAGGGTCTGCAGTTACTATACTAACATGTCGCGATAAGGCATCTGCGACTACATTTGACTTGCCAGGTAAATGCTCAAAGGTGGGATTGAACTCTTGGATAGTCAAGGTCCATCTGGCTAACCTTCCAGTATGTTGTTTGTTCTGGAATAAAGGTATCAGTTCTTTCTTACTGGAGGAATGAACAAACTCGGTGGAGTGGATGACTCCCCCCGGTTGAAAAAAATTAACGCTATAACACGCAATATGAGCAAGGGAGAACGAATCTACTATCTCAAACTACAAGCACAGGAGAAAAGAAATGAACATGGTGAACAATGCTGATATTCTGAGTCGCACACAGTGACACGAGGTATCAACTATAAAGAAACTACACTTACAAACTTTAACAACGTGGAAGTTACTCGAGAAATAACTTCTTACAATGCACTGATTACTGTCAACTAGGATGGGATCACAATCTGAAACACAAGGGACAACAACAACACTCAAGTGAGCACACTAGCCACAGAAACGTCTTTCTGCACGGCTTGTGGCATCAGCAAGAGATGGCATAACTCGTTGCAAGTAAAGTTCTTCTCAAAGCGTCCCCTGGGAAGGAACGAATACTTGAACAAGTCGCCATCGCAAGGATATAGGCGTACTATCCTGCGTGCATGATATTGTGGCTGGAGTCCAGACAGGAGTGACAGTATTACTAGTGCCTGACCGCTCGGCTACGTTAATAAGTAATTCACGGATCTATAGGAACTTAATCTGAACTTCACATTTCGCAGCACTTTAACAAATCTCAGATACAAGCTGTGAGAACAAACACATTGCTCAAGGGCTAGGTATTGTCTTTCAGTCAGTAAGGGAATGTTGGTACTGTGGACTGATTCATATTGACTTTGACTGGCATGATACACTAAGTGAACATTCAAAAGTGACTGGGACATGATCTCAGGGAACTTACTCAAGGACATAAGGCAAAAAAAAAAAAAAATAGAGAAATGACACAGTAAGCTTAAGTGGAAGAAATGCTTAACAATTCTGCATAAGTAATAAAAATGTCTAAGATACACTGCAAGAGGAAGGAAAACTCAATTTAAAGGACTATTGAAAACTCAATTGGCCAAAAAAAAAAATTTACATTGAAATATACAAGTAAAAATATTACTGGAGACTGAATTAAATGCAAAATGAGCTGTCTTTACTCTTGCTAATAAAGAAATTAATTAATTAAATTTTAAATCAATGTAAAAAGTATAAAATAAAATTACTAAATTGTTAACTGGGAAATTTAAGTATTTTCTAAGAATGCATAGACAAAATTAAAATATAATTCATAAAAATATCAATAAAAGAAAAGAATTCACTGCAGAACAAATGCAACAAAATAATTCAATGCTGAACAAGAGCAACAAAATAAAGTGTAGAAATAATCACTGCAGTAATAAAGTGTCACTGGGAAAACTCAGGTAAAATAATGAATTAAAATATGAAGATCAAAAAAAAAATAAACTGATTGAACACTTTAACTCTTAATTGTAAATTAGACAAAACAATTTACTCAAGCAGAGTAAAGAAAACACTTTACGTTAAAAGTAATTGAAATTGCATCAAGAGTGAATTTGTTCAAGAATTATAAAAATATGAATAAAATAAAACACAGGAACAAAACAGGGAATATAACACTTACAGTGACGGAGCACACTTCATTATAATATATTCTTACAACAAAATCCTGCTGTGACTGATACAACAAAATCTTGCTGTGACTGATACGACAAAAATTTGCTGGCAAAAATAATGGTACACAGTCTGCGAAAAAATTAGAGGAATGAGACACTGCTGGCATACGAAAAAAGACACACATAGAAATAAATGGATAATTTAGTATACTGGGGTGAATATCACTGCATGAAATACAATGGCAATTACTGAAGAATACAACGCTGAAAGAATACAATAAAAAAAAATGAATCACTTCACACAGGGTGACTGACTGGTACACTACACAATAATACTTACTAGAGACAGGAGTAGCATAAAGAAAAAACACAGAATAAAAATATAAGATAAGTGAAAACACTGAAAAATATTGTAAAAATAATGAGTCAAAGAATACTGCATTTACACTGAAAACACAAGGTTTAGAGTACACAAGCAATTTACTATAAATGTCACACACACGCAAATGTCTTTAAATGCAAGAAAAATGTCTCAAGAAAATTATCACTGGAGTCTGGAGTAGTAGACGGGATGACGAGTGATGAGGAGAAGGTTTTATCCTTTGGGCGGGTGGTGTTTCCTCCTCCACTCACACTGTTGTCGTGAAGAAATGTGCTTTCTAGGCGAACTCACATAACTGGCTTTATCGTTGGCACCAGCTACAATCTCTTGACCAATTATGTGAGCCAAAACAGTACTAGGACCCGGTACAAGGGTGCAAACAACCACAGGTAGATGGGTGGATGGCTGGTGGTGGTGGTGGTGGTGGGAGAGAGTGGTGGTGGGAGAGAGTGGTGGGTGGACGCTGAGGCTGCCGCGCACCCCACTCACCCACGAAGGTGGCTTAACCCACTCTATGCCACAGGAAAGGTGAAAACCACTCTTAGCATCCAACAGGGAGCACAAAGCGATATAGACAATACCTCAGAGGAACTTGGCTTACTTCTTACTGCGTGGCTTACTTCTCTCTCTCAGCTGGGTTAGAAGCTGGGTTGGCTGACTGGCTTACCCCACGAGAATGGCTGACTGGAAGACGTGTAACGATGCACAAAGCACGGAGGAGCAGTTGGATGACAGGAGACAGGCTGGATGATAGGCTGACTGGCGTTCACTTCCACAGTCTGGCTTACTGACTGGCTTAATTGCAAAATCCGGGTCAACCCCTCGGAGATTGAAGCAATTAGCACACGAACTAAGCCAGGAAGCTTGAAACGGCTGCAACAGGCTTGCAGGCAGTAGGTTGTGAGGGGAGTAAGGCTGCTGGCTGGTGGTGCGTGAGGGTAGCGGCTGGTGGGTGACGATTCACCTTTGACCCTGCCGCTACTCACACAGCCTTCTAACGCCTTGAATTACCCTTAAAAACGTAAATCCACGCTCCACACCGCTGTACACCATTTATCATGTGGGAGTTCGATACGTGGATTAGGTAAGAAATACTCACGTAGGCTGTTATTACGTATAATTGCGATATGTGGAGAGAGCCCTTGCCAGCCGTACCTATCTCCTTGCTCACACTCGTAATACTGACTAGCCGGCTGCCCAGTACCCAGTGAGTGGGTCTTTTGAAATAGTGTCAGTTCAGCGCAATATGAAAGACCGTGACTCAGGCAGAGACGGTTGGTCGTTGAGTCAACGGACACTGGTTACTGGTAACTGGTTACTACTGAGACTGGTAACTGGTTACTACTACTGAGAATAACACCACAGGCGTAAACGATAACACCATAGGTGTAAACGATAACACCATAGGCGTAAACGATAACACCATAGGCGTAAACGATAACACCATAGGCGTAAACGATAACACCATAGGTGTAAACGATAACACCATAGGCGTAAACGATAACACCATAGACGTAAACGATAACACCATAGGTGTAAACGATAACACCATAGGTGTAAACGATAACACCATAGGCGTAAACGATAACACCATAGGCGTAAACGATAACACCATAGGTGTAAACGATAACACCATAGGCGTAAACGATAACACCATAGGCGTAAACGATAACACCATAGGCGTAAACGATAACACCATAGGTGTAAACGATAACACCATAGGCGTAAACGATAACACCATAGGCGTAAACGATAACACCATAGGTGTAAACGATAACACCATAGGTGTAAACGATAACACCATAGGTGTAAACGATAACACCATAGGTGTAAACGATAACACCATAGGTGTAAACGATAACACCATAGGTGTAAACGATAACACCATAGGTGTAAACGATAACACCATAGGTGTAAACGATAACACCATAGGCGTAAACGATAACACCATAGGTGTAAACGATAACACCATAGGTGTAAACGATAACACCATAGGTGTAAACGCATAGGCGTAAACGATAACACCATAGGTGTAAACGATAACACCATAGGTGTAAACGATAACACCATAGGTGTAAACGATAACACCATAGGTGTAAACGATAACACCATAGACGTAAACGATAACACCATAGACGCAAAGACAACAGAGGAACAAAAGATAAAACTAAAGGTGTAAAAGATCACACTGGAGAGATAAAAGATCACACTAGGGGGATAAAGATCACACTAAAGGGATAAAAGATAACACTAGAGGTGTAAAAGATCACACGAAGAGTAGAAAGTAAAACATTCAGACTTATTAATTCGTATCTAACATACATGAGGTCTCATCAGGTAATGCTGGTGGTCACACGAGGTCACCACAGAGGTTATCACAAAGGTTATCACAGAGGCCACCACAGAGGCTATCGCAGATAGACCCTGGGAGACCTTCATGACTCCAGAATATCGCAGCACCTTCAGCAAATTACAGTTAATTGGTCAACTAGGTGATTTTTGGCCTAAAATCTGATTAGCAGGTAATTAAGTGCCACTTTTCTTTTTTTCGTGATGAGACCAGGAACGTGAGGTCAGATCAACACACACACACACATACACACGTGTGTGTGTGAGAGTACATACACACACACACACATGTGTGTGTGTGTGTGTGTATGTACTCACCTATTTGTATTCACCTATTTGTGGTTGCAGGGGTCGATTCATAGCTCCTGGCCCCGCCTCTTCGCTGATTGCTACTAGGTCCTCTCTCTCCCTGCCCCATGAGCTTTATCATACCTCGCCTTAAAACTATGTATGGTTCCCGCCTCCACTACGTCACTTTCTAGGCTATTCCACGGCCTGACTACTCTATGACTGAAGAAATACTTCCTAATATCCCTTTGATTCATCTGAGTCTTCAACTTCCAATTGTGACCTCTTGTGTCTGTGTCCCATCTCTGGAACATCCCGTCTTTGTCCACCTTGTCTATTCCGTGCAGTATTTTATATATCGTTATCATGTCTCCCCTGACCCTCCTGTCCTCCAGTGTCGTCAGGCCGATTTCCCTCAACCTTTCTTCGTAGGACAATCCCCGTAGCTCTGGGACTAGTCTTGTTGCAAACCTTTGCACTTTCTCTAATTTCTTGACGTGCTTGACTAGGTGTGTGTGTTAGTTACCATTTTGTCCTAGGCACATGTCGATTAGACACTAGGCCTGTTGTGTGAGTGTGTGTGTGTGTGTGTACTCACCTATTTGTGGTTGCAGGGGTCGAGTCCTAGCTCCTGGCCCCGTGTGTGTGTGTGTGTGTGTGTGTGTGTGTGTGTGTGTGTGTGTGTGTGTGTGTGTGTGTGTGTGTGTGTGTGTGTGTGTGTGTGTGTGATGTGTGTGTGTGTGTGATGCGTGTGTGTGGTGCATGTGTGTGATGCGTGTGTGTGATGCGTGTGTGTGATGCGTGTGTGTGATGCGTGTGTGTGATGCGTGTGTGTGATGCGTGTGTGTGATGCGTGTGTGTGATGCGTGTGTGTGATGCGTGTGTGTGATGCGTGTGTGTGATGCGTGTGTGATGCGTGAGTGTGATGCATGTGTGTGCGTGTGATGCGTGTGTGCGCGTGTGATGCGTGTGTGTGCGTGTGATGCGTGTGTGTGTGTGTGATGCATGTGTGTGTGTACTCACCTATTTGTGGTTGCAGGGGTCGATTCACAGCTCCTGGCCCCGCCTCTTTGCTGATTGCTACTAGGTCCTCTCTCTCCCTGCCCCATGAGCTCTATCATACCTCGCCTTAAAACTATGTATGGTTCCCGCCTCCACTACGTCACTTTCTAGGCTATTCCACGGCCTGACTACTCTATGACTGAAGAAATACTTCCTAACATCCCTTTGATTCATCTGAGTCTTCAACTTCCAATTGTGACCTCTTGTGTCTGTGTCCCTTCTCTGGAACATCCCGTCTTTGTCCACCTTGTCTATTCCGCGCAGTATTTTATGTGTGTGTGTGTGTGTGTGTGTGTGTGTGTGTGTGTGTGTGTGTGTGTGTGTGTGTGTGTGTGTGTGTGTGTGTGTGTGTGCTGGTTAGCATTTTGTCCTAGGCACATGTCGATTAGACAGTGTGTGTGTGTGTGTGTGTGCGTGTGTGTGTGTGTGTGTGTGTGTGTGTGTGTGTGTGTGTGTGTGAGTGTGTGGGTGTGTGTGTGTGTGTGTGAGTGTGTGTGTGTGTGTGTGTGAGTGTGTGTGAGTGTGTGTGTGTGTGTGTGAGTGTGTGTGTGAGTGTGTGTGAGTGTGTGTGTGTATGAGTGTGTGAGTGTTTGTGTGTGTGTGTGTGTGTGTACTCACCTATTTGTACTCACCTATTTGTGGTTGCAGGGGTCGAGTCCTAGCTCCTGGCCCCGCCTCTTCACCGGTTGCTACTAGGCCCTCTCTCTCCCCGCTCCATGAGCTTTATCAAACCTCGTCTTAAAACTGTGTATGGTTCCTGCCTCCACTACGTCATTTTCTAGGCTATTCCACTGCCTTACAACTCTATGACTGAAGAAATACTTCCTACTATCTCTCTGACTCATTTGTGTCTTCAACTTCCAATTGTGGCCTCTTGTTTCTGTGTCCCCTCCCTGGAACATCCTGTCTTTGTCCACCTTGTCTGTTCCACGCAGTATTTTATATGTCGTTATCATGTCTCCCCTGACCCTCCTGTCCTCCAGTGTCGTCAGGCCGATTTCCCTTAATCTTTCTTCATAGGACATTCCCCTTAGTTCTGGAACTAACCTTGTCGCAAACCTTTGTACTTTCTCTAGTTTCTTGACGTGCTTTATCAAGTGCGGGTTCCAAACAGGTGCTGCATACTCCAGTATGGGCCTGACATACACGGTGTACAGTGTCTTGAATGATTCCTTACTAAGGTATCGGAATGCTGTTCTCAGGTTTGCCAGGCGCCCATATGCTGCAGCAGTTATCTGATTGATGTGTGCTTCCGGAGACATGCTCGGTGTTATACTCACCCCAAGATCTTTCTCCTTGAGTGAGGTTTGCAGTCTTTGGCCACCTAGCCTATACTCTGTCTGTGGTCTTCTGTGCCCTTCCCCTATCTTCATGACTTTGCATTTGGCAGGATTAAATTCGAGAAGCCATTTGCTGGACCAGGTGTCCAGTCTGTCCAGGTCTCTTTGAAATCCTGCCTGGTCCTCATCAGATTTAATTCTCCTCATTAACTTCACATCATCTGCAAACAGGGACACTGTGTGTGTGTGTGTGTGTGTGTGTGTGTGTGTGTGTGTTTGTGTGTATGGTATGGTGTGTTGTGTGTGTGTGTGTGTGTGTATGTATCAGATGAGGTAAATCACAGAGCAAGAAACTTAGCAGGAGTATCAAGAAGACGGTGGTATGCCAGAACCTTCTGAGTGGCAGGCGAAGCAATGGGAATATAACAGAGTATACAAGAATCACGAACAAGTGATGCAAGTTGCAAAACAATCACAGGGGAAGTTGAATGATAGCTCTAGGCCTTTCGTGTTGCAATCAACCCCTCATCAGGAGTTTGCAAAGTTGCAGAAATGAGTAAAAGATCTCAGCAGATTCGTTGTATAAAATAAGAGTTTTTAGAGGTAGAGGATTGAGCCTCACTTTTCAGACTTCTCCACTTCCTGACACCTCTGTGACTGAATAAGTACATCCTAACATCCCTGTTACTCATCTGAGTCTTCAACCTCCAATTGTGACCCCTTGTTGCTGTGTCCCCTCTCTGGAACATCCTGTTTCTGTGCAACTTGTCGATTCCTCTCAGTATTTTATATGGCGTTATTATGTCCTCCCTGTCCCTCCTGTCCTCCAGTGTCGTCAGGTACCCTTAACCTCTCCTCGTAGGACATACCCCTTAGCTCAGGGACTGGTCTCGTTGCAAACCTTCGCACTTTCTCTAGTTTCCTGACGTGCTTGACCAGGTGTGGGTTCCAAACCGGTGATGCATTCTCCAATATGGGCCTGACGTACATGGTGTACAGGGTCCGGAACGCTATTCTTAGATTAGCTGGTCACCCATATGCTGCAGCAGTTATTTGGTTGATGTGCGCCTCTGGAGATGTGCTCGGTATTATACACACCCCAAGATCCTTTTCCTTGAGTGAGGTTTGTAGTCTGTGGCCTCTCTACACTGTACTCTGTCTGCGGTCTTCTTTCCCCTTCCCCGATCTTCATGACTTTGCACTTGGAGGGGTTGAACTCCAGGATTCAGTTACTGGACCAGGTCTACAGCCTGTTCAGATCCTTCTAGTTCTGCCTTATTCTCCTCCGACTGAGTTCTCATTATCTTCACATCGTCTGCAAACAGAGACACTTCAGATCTATTCCTTCCGTCATATCGTTCACATATGCCAGAAAGAGCACCGGTTCTAGGACTGGCCCCTGTGGAACAACGCTCATCACAGACGCCCTCTCCGACACCTCATCATGTACCATGACTCGGTGATGCCTTCCCGTCAGGTATTCTCTTATCCACTGCAGTGCCTTCCCTGTTATATCTGCCTGCCCCCCCTTCCCCAACTTTTGCACTAATCTTTTGTGTGGAACTGTTTCAAAAGCCTTCTTACAGTCCAAGAGAATGCAATCTACCCACCTTTCTCTTTCTAACTTGTCTTACTGCTGTCACCTTGTCATAGAACTCCAGCAGGTTTGTGACACAGGATATCCCATCTCTAAATCCGTGCTAGTTGTCGTTTATAAGCTCATTCCTTTTAAGGTGGTCCAACACACTTCTCATGATAATTTTCTCCATGACTTTGCATACAATACATGTCAGTGACACTGGTCTGTGGTTTAATGCTTCGTGTCTGTCTCCTTTTTAAAAAATTGGAACTACATTTGCTGTTTTCCATACCTCAGGTAGTCGCCTGTTTCGATAGATGTGTTGAAGATTGTTGAAGAGCGTCTCTGCTCATTCTCTCAAGACCTACGGAGAGATGTTATCCGGCCCCATTGCCTTTGAGGCATTTAGTTCGCTTAGCAGCCTCTTTACCTCTTCCTCGGTTGTATATATTGTGTCCAGCACCCGAAGGTGTACCCCACCTCTCCATCTTTCTGGAGGTCTTTCTGTCTCCACTGTGAATACTTCTCTGAATCTCAGGTTGAACTCCTCACATACTTCAAAGTCGTTTCTTGTAAACTCCCCTCCTTCCTTCATCAGCCTGATTAACTGGTGTTTGACTGCTGTTTTCTTCCTGATTTGACTGTACAATAGTTTCGGGTCAGACTTGAACATAAGAACATAAGAACATAAGAAAGGAGGAACGCTGCAGGAGGCCTGCTGGCCCATACTAGGCAGGTCCTTTACAATTCATCCCACTAACAAAACATTTGCCCAACCCAATTTTCAATGCCACCCAAGAAATAAGCTCTGATGTGAAAGTCCCACTCAAATCCAACCCCTCCCACTCATGTACTTATCCAACCTAGATTTGAAACTACCCAAAGTCCCAGCCTCAATAACCCAACTAGGTAGACTGTTCCACACATCAACTACCCTATTTCCAAACCAATACTTTCCTATGTCCTTTCTAAATCTAAACTTATCTAATTTAAATCCATTACTGCGGGTTCTCTCTTGGAGAGACATCCTCAAGACCTTATTAATATCCGCTTTATTAATACCTATCTTCCACTTATACACTTCGACCAGGTCTCCCCTCATTCTTCGTCTAACAAGTGAATGTAACTTAAGAGTCTTCAATCTTTCTTCATAAGGAAGATTTCTAATGCTATGTATTTACCAGTAACCAGTGTACCAGTAGTTGACTGCTACCAACCGTCTCTGCCTGAGTCACTGTCTATTCATATTGTGCTGACCTAGCAGTATTCAAAGACCCCCTCACATATGGGTACTGTGGGCGGCCAGTCAGTTGACGAGAGTGAGCAAGAGAGATAGGTTACGGCTGTAAGGGCGCTCCCCACATTATCTGTAATTATACGTACTACCAGCCTACGTGAGTATTACTTTACCCAATCCACGTGTTCGAACTCCCACATGATAAATGGTGCCAGCGGTGTGGAGCGTGGATTTAGTTTTTACGGGTAATTCAAGACGTTAGAAGACTGTTTGTGAGTAGCCGGCAGGGTCAAAGGTGAACCGTCTCACCCATCAGCTACTCCCCTCACAACCTCCAACCTGCAAGCCTGTTGCAGCCGTTTCAAGCTTCCTGGCTTAGTTCGTGTGCTAATTGCTTCAATCTCCGAGGGGTTGACCCGGATTTTGCAATTAAGCCAGTCAGTAAGCCAGACTGTGGAAGTGAACGCCAGTCAGCCTCAGCCTGTCTCCTGTCATCCACCTGCTCCTCCGTGCTTTGTGCATCGTTACACGTCTTCCAGTCAGCCATTCTCGTGGGGTAAGCCAGTCAGCCAACCCAGCTTCTAACCCAGCTGAGAGAGAGAAGTAAGCCACGCAGTAAGAAGTAAGCCAAGTTCCTCTGAAGTATTGTCTATATCGCTTTGTGCTCCCTGTTGGATGCTAAGAGTGGTTTTCACCATTCCTGTGGCATAGAGTGGCTTATCAAGCCACCTTCGTGGGTAGAGTGGAGTGCGCGCAGTGCGCCAGCGAGAGTCATCTCGCCCACACTCTCCCTCCACCAAACCACCACCAACCACCCACCACCAGCCACCCACCCCATCTACCTGTGGTTGTTTGCACCCTTGTACCGGGTCCTAATACTGTTTTGGCTCACATAATTGGTCAAGAGATGTAGGTGAGCGCCAACGATAAAGCCAATTATGTGAGTCCACCGAGAAAGCGCATTTCTTCACGACGACAGTGTGAGTGTCGGTGTCATCACCGTGCAGGACAACCTTCCTCATCACCAGTCATCACCCGACTACTACAGACTTCAGTGATAGTTTAGAGACATTTTTCTTGCATTTAAAGACATTTGCGTGTGTGAGACATTTATAGTAAATTTCTTGTGTACTCTAAACCTTGTGTTTTCAGTGTAGACTCAGTTTTTCTTCGACTCGTTATTTTTTGCAATATTTTTCAGTGTTTTCGCTCATCTTATATTTTTTTTTATTCTGTGTTTGTTTTATGCTACTCCTGTCTGTAGTAAGTATTATTGTGTAGTGTACCGGTCAGTCACTCTGTGTGAAGTGATTCATTTTTTTTATTGTATTCTTTCAGCGTTGTATTCTCCAGTAATTGTCATTGTATTTCATGCAGTGATATTCACCCCAGTATACCAAATTATCCATTTATTTCTATGTGTGTCTTTTTCGTATGTCAGCAGTGTCTCATTCCTCTAATTTTTTTCGCAGACTGTGTACCATTATTTTTGCCAGCAAATTTTTGTCGTATCAGTCACAGCAAGATTTTGTTGTAAGAATATACTAATATAATGAAGTGTGCCCCGCCACTGTAAGTGTGACACTTCCCGTTTTGTTCCTTTGTTTTATTTTTTATTCATATTGTTTATATTTCTTTGAACAAATTCACTCTTGTTGTAATTTCAATTACTTTTAACGTAAAGTGTTTTCTTTACTCTGTTTGAGTAAATTGTTTTGTCTAATTTACAATTAAGAGTTAAAGTGTTCAATCAGTTTTTTCTTCATCTTTTTATTTCATTATTTAACCTGAGTTTTCCCAGTGACACTTTATTACTGCAGTGATTATTTCTACACCTTATTTTGTTGCACTTGTTCTGCAGTGAATTATTTTCTTTTATTGATATTTTTATGAATTATATTTTAATTTTGTTTATGCATTCTTAGAAAATACTTAAATTTCCCAGTTAACAATTTAGTAATTTTATTTTCTACTTTTTACATTGATTTAAAATTTTATTAATTAATTCCTTTATTAGCAAGAGTAAAGACAGCTCATTTTGCATTTAATTCAGTCTCCAGTAATATTTTTACTTGTATATTTCAATGTAATTTTTTTTATCTTGACCAATAGTCCTTTAAATTGAGTTGTCCTTCCTCTTGCAGTGTATCTTAGACATTTTTTTTATTACTTCTGCAGAATTAGTTGCATCTCTTTTATTTCAATTCTAGCATTTTGTATCATTTTTATTGTTCATTATTTTTGCCTTATTTGTTCTCGTGCTACTTTGTCATTATGTCTCACATACCGTCAAGTGATACTTTAGTGAATGTCGATACTCAGACCTCTCAGGCTACTGCTGCTCCTGTCATCAGTCCTCACAGTTCCTTACCGACTGACAGACCGACCCAGACACCGAGATACTATAGTTATACTCGTGATTCCCTTGATGCGTTACCTTTATTCAATGGCCATGTACATAGTCTTGAAGCATGGTTTGCGGCCATTCGTTCTCGTGCTGGTGCTCTAGTTGAAGGTCCTCCTTCAGAGGAAAGTCTTATCAGACTTGCTAAAGAAGCTCTTCATCGGTCCCCTGCTGCTGTTCACGTTGTTGATCTCCTTGATATGCGAGACTTCAGGAATCTTACTAAGTGGTCACAATATGAGGAACTGATTCGTTCTTTCCTTGTCCCAGAAAAAACAGCTGATCCATATGTCGTTCTTAGGGAACTAGTGAATGCTACACCCATGAGTAATGAATCGTTGAGTGCATTTGCTGTTAGATTAGACAAACTTTTATCATCATTTATCAATGCTGTCCAGTCATCAGCTTTCCTCCCTGAAGAGGCTAAACCATTTACAGAATCGCTTGCTAAAATAGCAGCTTTTGGAGCAATCAAAGAACTAATGCCGCCTGCTTCCGTGTGTGCTTATGAGGCTCATCCTCCAACTGTGACGATGGAACCACTTACAGCCTTAAATCATGTACGTTCCTTGTGCCCCCAGGGTACTTTCCCATGTATTAAAAGTAATTTCACACCTATGCCTCAGTCTGCACCACCTCTTGTTTGCGCCACAGAGACAAATCGTGGTCGTCAACCATCTCCGCGATCACCAAGAACCAGTGTACAGAGTCGTTATAAACCTCGTAGTATTCATAGTACATTCAGTAACCATAGTCGGCGGACTTGTTACAACTGTGGTTTCCGTGGCCATATTGCAATTAATTGTCCTGATAGTTACCCTAAGAGACGTCGTACTGATGATGAGTACCCAGATCTTCCCTACTGTACTTATCATAGAATACATGGACATGACACATCTGAGTGCAATGCTCTCTATAACCTTCAGTACTCTAGGTCTTTCCGTGGCCGTTCCAATCGCAGAACCCGTAGAGGAAACAGATATCGTGGTTCTCAAAATAACCAGAACCAGGCTCATTCTTCCAGTTCTCAAACTAACCAGAACCAGGCTCATTCTTCCAATTCGGGGGAATTCGAGCGCCCCAGTCAAACCGTCCCATGGTGACAGTAGGTGATAATGAGTACACCATCCCCGTTCGCAATTCCTTTGAAGCCTTAAGCAGTCTCGAGAATGACAATCCTGCTGATGATGTTGCTTCACATGTCTCTGACATAGATGATTTTGGGGATGAAGTAGAACAAGTCTTTTCTGATGACAATCCACCTTTTTGTTTGCACATAACTTCCAATGCAACCATAGGCCCTATAGTGCAAGCATCTGTTCATAATGCGCCCGTTCATTTGTTCATGGACTCTGGTGCGCAAGTCAATATTATTAGGTCTAGTTTGTTTAAGGATAAGCAGTTACGACATGTCCTTCTCGTAGAACCGACTCATGTGTCCTCCCTTAGTGGAGTAGCTGGTTCTCACCTGCGTGTCCGAGGTCGGACTTCCCTAACTTTTTCTATCCAAGGTAGAGACTTCACTGCTTCCTTCCTTGTTGTCGACCAGATTACTTTCCCTGGTGACCTTCTGCTGGGCTTTGCCTCCATGCGAGACTTACGCATTGTGCTCGACCCTTATCGATGGCATGCCCAAATTGACGACTTGATCGTTCCATTCTGGGGTTACCAGCTTGGATCAGAAATCTGTTATACTGCTGCAGAGTATGATGTACGGATTAAGTCCTTACAAGCTAATGCATTCTCCAGTAGCGTACCCAAGCGGTCAGGCACTGGTAATTCTGTCACTCCCATCAGTGTTTCACCTATACCTTCAGACTTGCAGGATAGTCCGTTGCCTCAAGTGTCCGAGGACACTCAGATTGCCTTGAGTGCAAAACCTATCCCTGCAATGACTGCTAGTTCGAGTAGTAGTTTCTCCACAGGGGATGCCTTGTCAGAAAACGATTACTTGAAACTAGTAATGCCATCTCTTGTTGATGTCACATGCCGTCTGCAGAAAGACGTCTCTGTTGCGGCTAGTGCTCTCACTAGAGTGTCTGTAGTTGTTCCTAGTGTTCCAGATGGTGATAACGTCCTAGTTGACAGTGATTCCTGCAAAGTAAAAGGTCTATTTGTTGAACCATCCTTACATGTTGTAAGAGATAGTAAGATCCATTTCTTCCTGGCCAACACTTCTGGTCACAGTGTTCGCCTCAGAGCAAATACCAATCTTGTTGACCTTGTTCACTATCCTTACCCTGTCCTCTTCACGAGGACAGCCAAGAGCTAACTGCATTCTCCACTCCTACAGGTCATTATCACTTCCTCCGTATGGCGTTTGGATTACGATCTTCCCCTATCACGTTCTCAAGGCTCATGACTAATATCTTTAGAGGTCTCATAGGTAATGCACTTATGGTGTACTTAGATGACGTAATCGTCATGTCTAAAGACGTGGATACACACTTGAAAAGACTTGATGTAGTACTTGGTAAGCTTGAAGAAGCCAATTTAAAGATCAAACTGTCTAAATGTCAATTTTTCAGATCAGAAATTAAGTTTCTTGGTCACGTAGTCACTCCTAGAGGGGTTACGACTGACCAAAGTAAAGTAACTGCAGTACTAAATTTTCCAACACCCAAAACTGCTGATGCCGTAAGATCCTTTGTGGGCTTAGCAGGTTTTTATAGATCTTTCATTGCCAATTTTTCTTCCATAGCTGCTCCTCTAACTGAGTTGCTTAAGAAAGATGCTCCTTTTGTTTGGACCTTCCGTCAAGAAAGAGCATTCCAAACTCTAAAAGAAAAGCTAACATCTGCTCCAATTTTGAAATTTCCAGATTTTTCTAAGCCCTTCTATCTGACAACTGATGCTAGTTCAATTGGCATAGGTGCCGTACTAGCTCAGAAGACCGATGGCAAGTACAACGCAGTTGCATTTGCTAGCCGAGTCCTTACGAAGGCTGAACGTAATTATACAGTAACTGAGCAAGAAGCTTTAGCAATAGTATGGTCTTTGAAGCACTTCCGAGACATTATTTATCAGTACTCTGTTCATGTCTTGACAGACCATGCTCCACTGATACCCTTATTCCAGAACAAACAACCTACTGGAAGGTTAGCCAGATGGACCTTGACTATCCAAGAGTTCAATCCCACCTTTGAGCATTTACCTGGCAAGTCAAATGTAGTCGCAGATGCCTTATCGCGACATGTTAGTATAGTAACTGCAGACCCTCCATTTAGTGCTGAAGATGTAAAGAATGCTCAACGAACAGATCCCATGTGGTCTGGTGTGATTCGATTCCTGCTCCAGGAAGATCTTATTCTGACTGTGAAGCCACCAGCACCCATCAGTGACTTTGTCATGAACCAAGAATTACTGTATCGAACAGCCGAGTTGGGTACTCCTAGCAGAAGAGTATACCAGTTAGTAATTCCACAGTCACTAGTGAATGTAGCCTTACAGCTAGTTCACGATGTACCGGGTGTTGCACACCCTGGTATGGATCGTTCAGTAAAACAAGCCAGATTGAAATACTTTTGGCCTCGTATGGCAACTGATATTTCTGAGTATGTTAAGAAATGTAGTGTCTGCATGCAACATAAAGGTAATGCTAATGGTCCTAATCCAATCCAAGTATATCCAACTACTAGCGAACCGTGGGAAAGAGTTGCGCTAGATTTGTTAACTAATTTCCAATGTTCCCTCCAAGGTAACAAACATCTGTGTGTTATGGTAGACCATTTCACCAGATATTGTGAGTTAGTTCCTATTGCAGATAAGACTGCCGAGACAGTAGCTAAAGAGTTTAAAGAAC
This sequence comes from Cherax quadricarinatus, assembly GCF_038502225.1. Classification (NCBI taxonomy): domain Eukaryota; kingdom Metazoa; phylum Arthropoda; class Malacostraca; order Decapoda; family Parastacidae; genus Cherax; species Cherax quadricarinatus. The sequence goes on along the minus strand of NC_091306.1, from coordinate 21,254,910 downwards.
GCATTATCTGCAGGCATACCACCCCTAAGTCCCTAGTAACAGATAATGGAGGTGAATTCTGTAATGAAATTCTTGAAAATTTGTGCACCTTGTACAAGATCTCTAAATCCACCATTGTTCCTCATCATCCTGCCAGCAATGGGTTAGCGGAACGAACCAATAAGAAAGTACTTGATGTCTTGAGAGCCACTATCAATCCCAACAGTGAAACTTGGGATGAAGTTATACCTGATGTGCAGTGTGCTATAAATTCTGCTTACAATGTTTCTATAGGTGACACTCCACATTATGCATTGTACGGTGTAGATAAACGTTTGCCTTATGAGTTGTTATATTCTAATCCGAAACCAAATTACAACCCTGATGATTTCATAGCAACTCGTACCAGCTTAGCTCAAAGTGTTTTTAGAAGAATCCGTGAAACACTTCATAAATCAACAGCAGAATTTACAAGAGTCGCAAACACTCGAGCAAAGCCATCCAAAATCAAAGTAGGTTCGAGAGTTATGCTGATTAACTTTAACAAAACGTCTGCAATGCCAAAGCTTGATCAAAAGTTTGTTGGTCCTTATCGAGTAATTGAACATATCACTGGTAATAAGTATAAGGTTAGAGAGATTAGTACTGGTCAGTATAAAGAATCGCATTTAGATCATATGAAGTTAGTATGTGATGATAATGATGTTCCAACCCAGACTAATGTGACAGACTCTAACAATCCTCCTGATCCTGTACTCTCTTCCTCTGATACTCAGTCAGACGATCAACCTGAATGTCGTTATTCCCTACGTACACGACAGGTATTGAGAAATCCTCAAATATCATTTGTAACATCCAATTCAGATTTGCCTCAAATACAGCATGAGTTAGCCAATGCAACAGAGTTTGATCCTCCCAGAGATGACACCCATTCTGCATATGTCAATCTCACCCTAGCAGAGTTGGGGTTAAATGTAAATAACCTGTATAGATGAATAATTACAGTATCAACTTATCAGTATTCAAGAATTTTTTTTGTGTTCATGTTCTCTCCGCATTCTGAGAGTTAACAGTCTAGATTTGAGTGCACCGAATCTGCCTTTCTGTTAAACCTTTCTTTGTATATATTCCTTCCTCAGAATGTAGATCACACGAATACAGATCGATCGATCAAATTTTTTTTTATCACTTCTATTGTGTAATCTCAACGTTGAGTTTTAAGTTGTGCTATATTATACCTTGTATTGCATTACAGTTTCAGTTACGTAAGCTTCCATTCCAATGTTCTACTTATGTATGTTATAATGTTTAATTGTTGTGTACTTTGACATTGTATAGAATCAGCCCAAGCCGTACACCTGCCATCTCTAGTTTGTATTAGTTGTATGTCGGCACGACATACGTTAGCGTCGCCGACCTCTCAGTAGTAGTAACCAGTTACCAGTAACCAGTGTACCAGTAGTTGACTGCTACCAACCGTCTCTGCCTGAGTCACTGTCTATTCATATTGTGCTGACCTAGCAGTATTCAAAGACCCCCTCACATATGGGTACTGTGGGCGGCCAGTCAGTTGACGAGAGTGAGCAAGAGAGATAGGTTACGGCTGTAAGGGCGCTCCTTACATTATCTGTAATTATACGTACTACCAGCCTACGTGAGTATTACTTTACCCAATCCACGTGTTCGAACTCCCACATGATGCCGATGTAGTCCCTTGCTTCTCCTCTGTCTCCTCTCTCCAACTCCTCAAAATCCCGTTGGCTTTTGACGAGCAGTGCCACTCCTCCACCCTCCCATGTTCCCTCTGTCTTTCCTCAGGATCTAATATGCAGTTGGAAAGATGGCATCAATTATCATTCCTATGAGCTTGGTTTCTGTGACAGCTGTTATGTCTGGTGATGCATCTGTGATTCTTTTTTGCCGCTCCTCCCATTTATTCGTTATTCCATCAGCATTGGTGTACCATACCTTCAGTTTCCTCTCCAACACTGTATTCTGGGAGGTTTGTGGGAGGTGGGGGGGATGGGGCCTTACAGGGTACTATGGGATTCTAGCGCGTACTGTGGGGTGTGTGTGTGTGAGCTGTGTACTCACCTAATTGTGGTTGCAGGGATCGAGACTCAGCTCCTCGCCCCGCCTCTTCACTAAGTGCTACTAGGTCCTCACTCTCCCTGCTCCATGAGCTTTATCATGCCTCATCTTAAAGCTATGCATGGTTCCTGCCTCCACTACCTCACTTGCTGGGCTATTCCACTTCTTGACTACTCTATGACTGAAGAAATACTGCCTAACATCCCTTTGACTCATCTGGGTCTTCAACTTCCAAGTGTGACCCCCTTATTTCTGTGTCCCCTTTCTGGAACATTCTGTCTCTGTCCACCTTGTCTATTCCACGCAGTATTTTGTATGTCGTTATCATGTCTCCCCTAACCCTCCTGTCCTCCAATGTCATCAGGCCGATTTCACTTAACCTTTCTTCATAGGACACTTCCCTTAAAACTCTGGAGCTAACCTTGTCGCAAACCTTTGCACTTTCTCTAATTTCTTGACGTGCTTGATCAAGTGTAGGTTCCAAACAGGTGCTGCATACTCCAGTATGGGCCTGACGTACACGGTGTACAGTGTCTTGAACGATTCCTTACTTAGGTTCCTTACTCTGTGATGTGTTCCAGTACTCTGTGATGTGTTCCAGTGCTCTGTGATGTGTTCCAGTACTCTGTGATGTGCTCCAGTACTCTGTGATGTGTTCCAGTACTCTGTGATGTGTTCCAGTACTCTGTGATGTGTTCCAGTACTCTGTGATGTGTTCCAGTATTCTGTGATGTGTTCCAGTACTCTATGATGTGCTCCAGTGCTCTGTGATGTGTTCCAGTACTCTGTGATGTGTTCCACTACTCTTTGATGTGTTCCAGTACTCTGTGATGTGTTCCAGTACTCTGTGATGTGTTCCAGTACTCTTTGATGTGTTCCAGTACTCTTTGATGTGCTCCAGTACTCTATGATGTGCTCCAGTACTCTGTGATGTGTTCCAGTACTCTGTGATGTGTTCCAGTACTCTGTGATGTGCTACAGTACTCTGTGATGTACTCCAGTACTCTGTGATGTGTTCCAGTACTCTGTGATGTGATCCAGAACTCTGTGATGTATTCCAGTACTCTGTGATGTGTTCTAGTACTCTGTGATGTGTTCCAGTACTCTGTGATGTGTTCCAGTACTCTGTGATGTGTTCCAGTGTACTCTGTGATGTGTTCCAGTACTCTGTGATGTGTTCCAGTACGCTGTGATGTGCTCCAGTACTCTGTGATGTACTCCAGTACTCTGTGATGTGTTCCAGTACTCTGTGATGTGCTCCAATTCTCTGTGATGTACTCCAGTACTCTGTGATGTGTTCCAGTACTCTGTGATGTGTTCCATTACTCTGTGATGTGTTCCAGTGCTCTGTGATGTGTTCCAGTACTCTGTGATGTGTTCCAGTACTCTGTGATGTGTTCCAGTACTCTGTGATGTGTTCCAGTACTCTTTGATGTGTTCCAGTACTCTGTGATGTGATCCAGTACTCTGTGATGTGTTCCAGTACTCTGTGATGTGATCCAGTACTCTGTGATGTGTTCCAGTACTCTGTGATGTGTTCCAGTACTCTGTGATGTGTTCCAGTACTCTGTGATGTGTTCCAGTACTCTGTGATGTGTTCCAGTACTCTGTGATGTGTTCTAGTACTCTGTGATGTGCTCAAGTACTCTGTGATGTACTCCGGTACTCTGTGATGTGTTCCAGTACTCTGTGATGTGCTCCAATTCTCTGTGATGTACTCCAGTACTCTGTGATGTGTTCCAGTACTCTGTGATGTGTTCCAGTACTCTGTGATGTGTTCCAGTGCTCTGTGATGTGTTCCAGTACTCTGTGATGTGTTCCAGTACTCTGTGATGTGTTCCAGTATTCTGTGATGTGTTCCGGTACTCTGTGCTGTGTTCCAGTACTCTGTGATGTGTTCCAGTACTCTGTGATGTGTTCCAGTGCTCTGTGATGTGTTCCAGTACTCTGTGATGTGTTCCAGTACTCTGTGATGTGTTCCAGTACTCTGTGATGTGTTCCAGTACTCTGTGATGTGATCCAGTACTCTGTGATGTGTTCCAGTACTCTGTGATGTGATCCAGTACTCTGTGATGTGTTCCAGTACTCAGTGATGTGTTCCAGTGCTTTGTGATGTGTTCAAGTACTCTGTGATGTGTTCCAGTACTCTGTGATGTGCTCCAGTACTCTGTGATGTGCTCCAGTGCTCTGTGATGTGCTCCAGTACTCTGTGATGTGCTCCAGTACACTGTGATGTGTTTCAGTACTCTGTGATGTGCTCCAGTACTCTGTGATGTGTTCCAGTACTCTGTGATGTGCTCCAGTACTCTGTGATGTACTCCAGTACTTTGTGATGTGCTCCAGTACTCTGTGATGTGTTCCAGTACTCTGTGATGTGCTCCAGTACTCTGTGATGTGTTCCAGTACTCTGTGATGTATTCCAGTACTCTGTGATGTGTTCCAGTACTCTGTGATGTGTTCCAGTACTCTGTGATGTGTTCTAGTACTCTGTGATGTGCTCAAGTACTCTGTGATGTACTCCGGTACTCTGTGATGTGTTCCAGTACTCTGTGATGTGCTCCAATTCTCTGTGATGTACTCCAGTACTCTGTGATGTGTTCCAGTACTCTGTGATGTGTTCCAGTACTATGTGATGTGTTCCAGTGCTCTGTGATGTGTTCCAGTACTCTGTGATGTGTTCCAGTAGTCTGTGATGTGTTCCAGTACTCTGTGTTGTGTTCCAGTACTCTGTGATGTGTTCCAGTACTCTGTGATGTGTTCCAGTACTGTGTGATGTGTTCCAGTACTCTGTGATGTGTTCCAGTACTATGTGATGTGTTCCAGTGCTCTGTGATGTGTTCCAGTACTCTGTGATGTGTTCCAGTATTCTGTGATGTGTTCCGGTACTCTGTGTTGTGTTCCAGTACTCTGTGATGTGTTCCAGTACTCTGTGATGTGTTCCAGTGCTCTGTGATGTGTTCCAGTACTCTGTGATGTGTTCCAGTACTCTGTGATGTGTTCCAGTACTCTGTGATGTGTTCCAGTACTCTGTGATGTGATCCAGTACTCTGTGATGTGTTCCAGTACTCTGTGATGTGATCCAGTACTCTGTGATGTGTTCCAGTACTCAGTGATGTGTTCCAGTGCTTTGTGATGTGTTCAAGTACTCTGTGATGTGTTCCAGTACTCTGTGATGTGCTCCAGTACTCTGTGATGTGCTCCAGTGCTCTGTGATGTGCTCCAGTACTCTGTGATGTGCTCCAGTACTCTGTGATGTGTTTCAGTACTCTGTGATGTGCTCCAGTACTCTGTGATGTGTTCCAGTACTCTGTGATGTGCTCCAGTACTCTGTGATGTACTCCAGTACTTTGTGATGTGCTCCAGTACTCTGTGATGTGTTCCAGTACTCTGTGATGTGCTCCAGTACTCTGTGATGTGTTCCAGTACTCTGTGATGTATTCCAGTACTCTGTGATGTGTTCCAGTACTCTGTGATGTGTTCCAGTACTCTGTGATGTGCTCCAGTACTCTGTGATGTGTTCCAGTACTCTGTGATGTGTTCCAGTACTCTGTGATGTGTTTCAGTACTCTGTGATGTATTCCAGTACTCTGTGATGTGTTCCAGTACTCTGTGATGTGTTCCAGTACTCTGTGATGTGTTCCAGTACTCTGTGATGTGTTCCAGTACTCTGTGATGTGTTCTAGTACTCTGTGATGTGCTCAAGTACTCTGTGATGTACTCCGGTACTCTGTGATGTGTTCCAGTACTCTGTGATGTGCTCCAATTCTCTGTGAGGTACTCCAGTACTCTGTGATGTGTTCCAGTACTCTGTGATGTGTTCCAGTACTCTGTGATGTGTTCCAGTACTCTGTGATGTGTTCCAGTACTCTGTGATGTGTTCCAGTATTCTGTGATGTGTTCCGGTACTCTGTGCTGTGTTCCAGTACTCTGTGATGTGTTCCAGTACTCTGTGATGTGTTCCAGTGCTCTGTGATGTGTTCCAGTACTCTGTGATGTGTTCCAGTACTCTGTGATGTGTTCCAGTACTCTGTGATGTGTTCCAGTACTCTTTGATGTGTTCCAGTACTCTGTGATGTGATCCAGTACTCTGTGATGTGTTCCAGTACTCTGTGATGTGATCCAGTACTCTGTGATGTGTTCCAGTACTCAGTGATGTGTTCCAGTGCTTTGTGATGTGTTCAAGTACTCTGTGATGTGTTCCAGTACTCTGTGATGTGCTCCAGTACTCTGTGATGTGCTCCAATGCTCTGTGATGTGCTCCAGTACTCTGTGATGTGCTTCAGTACTCTGTGATGTGTTTCAGTACTCTGTGATGTGCTCCAGTACTCTGTGATGTGCTCCAGTACTCTGTGATGTGCTCCAGTACTCTGTGATGTACTCCAGTACTTTGTGATGTGCTCCAGTACTCTGTGATGTGTTCCGTACTCCAGTACTCTGTGATGTGTTCCAGTACTCTGTGATGTGTTCCAGTACTCTGTGATGTGTTCCAGTACTCTGTGATGTGTTCCAGTACTCTGTGATGTGTTCCAGTACTCTGTGATGTGTTCCAGTACTCTGTGATGTGTTCCAGTACTCTGTGATGTGTTCCAGTACTCTGTGATGTGTTCCAGTACTCTGTGATGTGTTCCAGTACTCTGTGATGTGTTCCAGTACTCTGTGATGTGTTCCAGTACTCTGTGATGTGTTCCAGTACTCTGTGATGTGTTCCAGTACTCTGTGATGTGTTCCAGTACTCTGTGATGTGTTCCAGTACTCTGTGATGTGCTACAGTACTCTGTGATGTACTCCAGTACTCTGTGACGTGTTCCAGTACTCTGTGATGTGCTCCAGTACTCTGTGATGTGCTCAAGTACTCTGTGATGTGTTCCAGTACTCTGTGATGTGCTCAAGTACTCTCTGATGTGTTCCAGTACTCTGTGATGCGTTCCATTACCCTGTGATGTGTTCCAGTACTCTGTGATGTGTTCCAGTACTCTCTGATGTGTTCCAGTACTCTGTGAGGTGTCCCAGAACTCTGTGATGAGCTCCAGTACTCTGTGATGTGTTCCAGTACTCTGTGATGTGATCCAGTACTCTGTGATCCAGTACTCTCCAGTACTCTGTGGTGTGTTCCAGTACTCTGTGATGTGTTCCAGTACTCTGTGATGTGTTCCAGTACTCTGTGATGTGTTACAGTACGCGGTGAGGTGTTCTCTGTGATGTACTCCAGTACTCTGTGATGTGTTCCAGTACTCTGTGATGTGTTCCAGTACTCTGTGATGTGTTCCAGTACTCTTTGATGTGCTCCAGTACTCTATGATGTGCTCCAGTACTCTGTGATGTGTTCCAGTACTCTGTGATGTGTTCCAGTACTCTGTGATGTGTTCCACTACTCTTTGATGTGTTCCAGTACTCTGTGATGTGTTCCAGTACTCTGTGATGTGTTCCAGTACTCTTTGATGTGTTCCAGTACTCTTTGATGTGCTCCAGTACTCTATGATGTGTTCCAGTACTCTGTGATGTGTTCCAGTACTCTGTGATGTGTTCCAGTACTCTGTGATGTGCTCCAGTACTCTGTGATGTACTCCAGTACTCTGTGATGTGTTCCAGTACTCTGTGATGTGAGTCCATGTGCTCCAGTACTCTGTGATGTGATCCAGAACTCTGTGATGTATTCCAGTACTCTGTGATGTGTCTAGTACTCTGTGATGTGTTCCAGTACTCTGTGATGTGTTCCAGTACTCTGTGATGTGTTCCAGTACTCTGTAATGTGCTCCAGTACTCTGTGATGTACTCCAGTACTCTGTGATGTGTTCCAGTACTCTGTGATGTGCTCCAATTCTCTGTGATGTACTCCAGTACTCTGTGATGTGTTCCAGTACTCTGTGATGTGTTCCATTACTCTGTGATGTGTTCCAGTGCTCTGTGATGTGTTCCAGTACTCTGTGATGTGTTCCAGTACTCTGTGATGTGTTCCAGTACTCTGTGATATGTTCCAGTACTCTTTGATGTCTTCCAGTACTCTGTGATGTGATCCAGTACTCTGTGATGTGTTCCAGTACTCTGTGATGTGATCCAGTACTCTGTGATGTGTTCCAGTACTCTGTGATGTGTTCCAGTACTCTGTGATGTGTTCCAGTACTCTGTGATGTGTTCCAGTACTCTGTGATGTGTTCCAGTACTCTGTGATATGTTCTAGTACTCTGTGATGTGCTCAAGTACTCTGTGATGTACTCCGGTACTCTGTGATGTGTTCCAGTACTCTGTGATGTGCTCCAATTCTCTGTGATGTACTCCAGTACTCTGTGATGTGTTCCAGTACTCTGTGATGTGTTCCAGTACTATGTGATGTGTTCCAGTGCTCTGTGATGTGTTCCAGTACTCTGTGATGTGTTCCAGTACTCTGTGATGTGTTCCAGTATTCTGTGATGTGTTCCGGTACTCTGTGCTGTGTTCCAGTACTCTGTGATGTGTTCCAGTACTCTGTGATGTGTTCCAGTGCTCTGTGATGTGTTCCAGTACTCTGTGATGTGTTCCAGTACTCTGTGATGTGTTCCAGTACTCTGTGATGTGTTCCAGTACTCTGTGATGTGATCCAGTACTCTGTGATGTGTTCCAGTACTCTGTGATGTGATCCAGTACTCTGTGATGTGTTCCAGTACTCAGTGATGTGTTCCAGTGCTTTGTGATGTGTTCAAGTACTCTGTGATGTGTTCCAGTACTCTGTGATGTGCTCCAGTACTCTGTGATGTGCTCCAGTGCTCTGTGATGTGCTCCAGTACTCTGTGATGTGCTCCAGTACTCTGTGATGTGTTTCAGTACTCTGTGATGTGCTCCAGTACTCTGTGATGTGTTCCAGTACTCTGTGATGTGCTCCAGTACTCTGTGATGTACTCCAGTACTTTGTGATGTGCTCCAGTACTCTGTGATGTGTTCCAGTACTCTGTGATGTGTTCCAGTACTCTGTGATGTGTTTCAGTACTTTGTGATGTATTCCAGTACTCTGTGATGTGTTCCAGTACTCTGTGATGTGTTCCAGTACTCTGTGATGTGTTCTAGTACTCTGTGATGTGCTCAAGTACTCTGTGATGTACTCCGGTACTCTGTGATGTGTTCCAGTACTCTGTGATGTGCTCCAATTCTCTGTGATGTACTCCAGTACTCTGTGATGTGTTCCAGTACTCTGTGATGTGTTCCAGTACTATGTGATGTGTTCCAGTGCTCTGTGATGTGTTCCAGTACTCTGTGATGTGTTCCAGTACTCTGTGATGTGTTCCAGTATTCTGTGATGTGTTCCGGTACTCTGTGTTGTGTTCCAGTACTCTGTGATGTGTTCCAGTACTCTGTGATGTGTTCCAGTGCTCTGTGATGTGTTCCAGTACTCTGTGATGTGTTCCAGTACTCTGTGATGTGTTCCAGTACTCTGTGATGTGTTCCAGTACTCTGTGATGTGATCCAGTACTCTGTGATGTGTTCCAGTACTCTGTGATGTGATCCAGTACTCTGTGATGTGTTCCAGTACTCAGTGATGTGTTCCAGTGCTTTGTGATGTGTTCAAGTACTCTGTGATGTGTTCCAGTACTCTGTGATGTGCTCCAGTACTCTGTGATGTGCTCCAGTGCTCTGTGATGTGCTCCAGTACTCTGTGATGTGCTCCAGTACTCTGTGATGTGTTTCAGTATTCTGTCATGTGCTCCAGTACTCTGTGATGTGTTCCAGTACTCTGTGATGTGCTCCAGTACTCTGTGATGTACTCCAGTACTTTGTGATGTGCTCCAGTACTCTGTGATGTGTTCCAGTACTCTGTGATGTGCTCCAGTACTCTGTGATGTGTTCCAGTACTCTGTGATGTATTCCAGTACTCTGTGATGTGTTCCAGTACTCTGTGATGTGTTCCAGTACTCTGTGATGTGCTCCAGTACTCTGTGATGTGTTCCAGTAATCTGTGATGTGTTCCAGTACTCTGTGATGTGTTTCAGTACTCTGTGATGTATTCCAGTACTCTGTGATGTGTTCCAGTACTCTGTGATGTGTTCCAGTACTCTGTGATGTGCTCCAGTACTCTGTGATGTGTTCCAGTACTCTGTGATGTGTTCCAGTACTCTGTGATGTGTTTCAGTACTCTGTGATGTGTTCCAGTACTCTGTGATGTGCTCCAGTACTCTGTGATGTGTTTCAGTACTCTGTGATGTGTTCCAGTACTCTGTGATGTGCTCCAGTACTCTGTGATGTACTCCAGTACTCTGTGATGTGTTCCAGTACTCTGTGATGTGTTCCAGTACTCTGTGATGTGTTCCAGCACTCTGTGATGTGTTCCAGTACTCTGTGATGTGTTCCAGTACTCTGTGATGTGTTCCAGTACTCTGTGATGTGTTCCAGTACTCTGTGATGTGTTCCAGTACTCTGTGATGTGTTCCAGTACTCTGTGATGTGATCCAGTACTCTGTGATGTGTTCCAGTACTCTGTGATGTGTTCCAGTACTCTGTGATGTGTTCCAGTACTCTGTGATGTGTTCCAGTACTCTGTGATGTGTTCCAGTACTCTGTGATGTGTTCTAGTACTCTGTGATGTGCTCAAGTACTCTGTGATGTACTCCGGTACTCTGTGATGTGTTCCAGTACTCTGTGATGTGCTCCAATTCTCTGTGATGTACTCCAGTACTCTGTGATGTGTTCCAGTACTCTGTGATGTGTTCCAGTACTCTGTGATGTGTTCCATTGCTCTGTGATGTGTTCCAGTACTCTGTGATGTGTTCCAGTACTCTGTGATGTGTTCCAGTATTCTGTGATGTGTTCCGGTACTCTGTGCTGTGTTCCAGTACTCTGTGATGTGTTCCAGTACTCTGTGATGTGCTCCAGTACTCTGTGATGTACTCCAGTACTCTGTGATGTGTTCCAGTACTCTGTGATGTGTTCCAGTACTCTGTGATGTGTTCCAGTACTCTGTGATGTGTTCCAGCACTCTGTGATGTGTTCCGGTACTCTGTGATGTGTTCCAGTACTCTGTGATGTGTTCCAGTACTCTGTGATGTGTTCCAGTACTCTGTGATGTGTTCCAGTACTCTGTGATGTGTTTCAGTACTCTGTGATGTGTTCCAGTACTCTGTGATGTGTTCCAGTACTCTGTGATGTGCTCCAGTACTCTGTGATGTGTTCCAGTACTCTGTGATGTGTTCCAGTACTCTGTGATGTGCTCCAGTACTCTGTGATGTACTCCAGTACTCTGTGATGTGTTCCAGTACTCTGTGATGTGTTCCAGTACTCTGTGATGTGTTCCAGCACTCTGTGATGTGTTCCAGCACTCTGTGATGTGTTCCAGTACTCTGTGATGTGTTCCAGTACTCTGTGATGTGTTCCAGTACTCTGTGATGTGTTCCAGTACTCTGTGATGTGTTCCAGTACTCTTTGATATGTTCCAGAACTCTGTGATGTGATCCAGTACTCTGTGATGTGTTCCAGTACTCTGTGATGTGTTCCAGTACTCTGTGATGTGTTCCAGTACTCTGTGATGTGTTCCAGTACTCTGTGATGTGTTCCAGTACTCTGTGATGTGTTCTAGTACTCTGTGATGTGCTCAAGTACTCTGTGATGTACTCCGGTACTCTGTGATGTGTTCCAGTACTCTGTGATGTGCTCCAATTCTCTGTGATGTACTCCAGTACTCTGTGATGTGTTCCAGTACTCTGTGATGTGTTCCAGTACTCTGTGATGTGTTCCAGTACTCTGTGATGTGTTCCAGCACTCTGTGATGTGTTCCAGTACTCTGTGATGTGTTCCAGTACTCTGTGATGTGTTCCAGTACTCTGTGATGTGTTCCAGTACTCTGTGATGTGTTCCAGTACTCTGTGATGTGATCCAGTACTCTGTGATGTGTTCCAGTACTCTGTGATGTGTTCCAGTACTCTGTGATGTGTTCCAGTACTCTGTGATGTGTTACAGTACTCTGTGATGTGTTCCATTACTCTGTGATGTGTTCCAGTACTCTGTGATGTGTTCCAGTACTCTGTGATGTGCTCCAGTACTCTGTGATGTGTTCCAGTACTCTGTGATGTGTTCCAGTACTCTGTGATGTGCTCCAATTTTCTGTGATGTACTCCAGTACTCTGTGATGTGTTCCAGTACTCTGTGATGTGTTCCAGTGCTCTGTGATGTGTTCCAGTACTCTGTGATGTGTTCCAGTACTCTGAGATGTGTTCCAGTACTCTGTGATGTGTTCCAGTACTCTGTGATGTGTTCCAGTACTCTGTGATGTGTTCCAGTACTCTGTGATGTGCTCCAGTACTCTGTGATGTACTCCAGTACTCTGTGATGTGTGCCAGTAGTCTGTGATGTGTTCCAGTACTCTGTGATGTGCTCCAGTACTCTGTGATGTGTTCCAATACTCTGTGATGTGTTCCAGTACTCTGCGATGTGTTCCAGTACTCTGTGATGTGTTCCAGTAATCTGTGATGTGTTCCAGTACTCTGTGATGTGTTCCAGTACTCTGTGATGTGTTCCAGTACTCTGTGATGTGTTCCGGTACTCTGTGATGTGCTCAAGTACTCTGTGATGTACTCCAGTACTCTGTGATGTGTTCCAGTACTCTGTGATGTGCTCCAGTACTCTGTGATGTACTCCAGTACTCTGTGATGTGTTCCAGTACTCTGTGATGTGTTCCAGCACTCTGTGATGTGCTCCAGTACTCTGTGATGTGTTCCAGTACTCTGTGATGTGTTCCAGTACTCAGTGATGTGTTCCAGTGCTCTGTGATGTGTTCAAGTACTCTGTGATGTGTTCCAGTACTCTGTGATGTGCTCCAGTACTCAGTGATGTGCTCCAGTACTCTGCGATGTGTTCCAGTACTCTGTGATGTGTTGCAGTACTCTGTGATGTGCTCAAGTACTCTGTGATGTACTCCAGTACTCTGTGACGTGTTCCAGTACTCTGTGATGTGTTCCAATACTCTGTGATGTGTTCCAGTACTCTGCGATGTGTTCCAGTACTCTGTGATGTGTTCCAGTAATCTCTGATGTGTTCCAGTACTCTGTGATGTGTTCCAGTACTCTGTGATGTGTTCCAGTACTCTGTGATGTGTTCCGGTACTCTGTGATGTGCTCAAGTACTCTATGATGTACTCCAGTACTCTGTGATGTGTTCCAGTACTCTGTGATGTGCTCCAGTACTCTGTGATGTACTCCAGTACTCTGTGATGTGTTCCAGTACTCTGTGATGTGTTCCAGTACTCTGTGATGTGCTCCAGTACTCTGTGATGTGTTCCAATACTCTGTGATGTGTTCCAGTACTCAGTGATGTGTTCCAGTGCTCTGTGATGTGTTCAAGTACTCTGTGATGTGTTGCAGTACTCTGTGATGTGCTCCAGTACTCTGTGATGTACTCCAGTACTCTGTGACGTATTCCAGTACTCTGTGATGTGTTCCAGTACTTTGTGATGTGCTCCAGTACTCTGTGATGTGTTCCAGTACTCTGTAATGTGTTCCAGTACTCTGTGATGTGTTCCAGTACTCTGCGATGTGTTCCAGTACTCTGTGATGTGTTCCAGTACTCTGTAAAGTGATGTGATGCATTGTTTTTTCGCCGACATTCCTTGGCAGCTGGTTCGGCAAGACTCATGAACGGCAAGGCTCATGAACGGCAAGGCTCATAAACGGCAAGGCTCATGAACGGCAAGACTCATGAACTGCAAGGCTCATAAACGGCAAGGCTCATGAACGGCAAGACTCATGAACGGCAAGACTCATGAACGGCAAGGCTCATGAACGGCAAGACTCATGAATGGCAAGACTCATGAACGGCAAGACTCATGAACTGCAAGGCTCATGAACGGCAAGACTCATGAACGGCAAGGCTCATGAACGGCAAGACTCATGAACGGCAAGGCTCATGAACGGCAAGACTCATGAACGGCAAGGCTCATGAACGGCAAGACTCATGAACGGCAAGACTCATGAACTGCAAGGCTCATGAACGGCAAGACTCATGAACGACAAGGCTCATGAACGGCAAGACTCATGAACGACAAGGCTCATGAACGGCAAGACTCATGAACGGCAAGGCTCATAAACGGCAAGGCTCATGAACGGCAAGACTCATGAACGGCAAGACTCATGAACTGCAAGGCTCTTGAACGGCAAGTCTCATGAACGGCAAGACTCATGAACTGCAAGGCTCATGAACGACAAGGCTCATGAACGGCAAGACTCATGAACGGCAAGGCTCATAAACGGCAAGGCTCATGAACGGCAAGGCTCATGAACGGTAAGGCTCATGAACGGCAAGGCTCATGAACGCCAAGGCTCATGAACGGCAAGACTCATGAACTGCAAGGCTCATGAACGACAAGGCTCATGAACGGCAAAACTCATGAACGGCAAGGCTCATGAACGGCAAGACTCATGAACGGCAAGGCTCATAAACGGCAAGGCTCATGAACGGTAAGGCTCATGAACGGCAAGGCTCATGAACGGCAACTCGTGAACGGCAAGGCTCATGAACGGCAAGGCTCATGAATGGCAAGGCTCATGAACGCCAAGGCTCATGAACGGCAAGACTCATGAACGGCAAGGCTCATGAACGGCAAGGCTCGTGAACGGCAAGGCTCGTGAGCGGCAAGGCTCATGAACGGCAAGGCTCATGAACGGCAAGGCTCATGAACGGCAAGGCTCATGAACGCCAAGGCTCATGAACGGCAAAACTCATGAACGGCAAGGCTCATGAACGGCAAGGCTCATGAACGGCAAGGCTCATGAACGGCAAGGCTCATGAACGGCAAGACTCATGAACGGCAAGGCTCATGAACGGCAAGGCTCATGAACGGCAAGACTCATGAACGGCAAGGCTCATGAACGGCAAGGCTCATGAACGGCAAGGCTCATGAACGGCAAGGCTCATGAACGCCAAGGCTCATGAACTGCAAGGCTTATGAACGACAAGGCTCATGAACGGCAAAACTCATTAACGGCAAGGCTCATGAACGCCAAGGCTCATGAACGGCAAGACTCATGAACGGCAAAGCTCATGAACGGCAAGACTCATGAACGGCAAGGCTCATGAACGACAAGGCTCATGAACGGCAAGGCTCATGAACGGCAAATCTCATGAACGGCAAGGCTCATGAACGGCAAGGCTCATGAACGGCAAGGCTCATGAACGCCAAGGCTCATGTACTGCAAGACTCATGAACGGCAAGGCTCATGAACGGCAAGGCTCATGAACGGCAAGGCTCATGAACGGCAAGGCTCATGAACGGCAAGGCTCACGAACGCCAAGGCTCATGAACGGCAAGACTCATGAACGGCAAGGCTCATGAACGGCAAGGCTCGTGAAAGGCAAGGCTCGTGAGCGACAAGGCTCATGAACGGCAAGGCTCGTGAACGGCAAGGCTCGTGAGCGGCAAGGCGCATGAACGGCAAGGCTCGTGAACGGCAAGGCTCGTGAACGGCAAGGCTCATGAACGGCAAGGCTCATGAACAGCAAGGCTCGTGAATGGCAAGACTCATGAACTGCAAGGCTCATGAACGACAAGGCTCATGAACGGCAAAACTCATTAACGGCAAGGCTCATGAACGCCAAGGCTCATGAACGGCAAGACTCATGAACGGCAAAGCTCATGAACGGCATGGCTCATGAACGGCAAGGCTCATGAACCCCAAGGCTCATGAACGGCAAGACTCATGAACGGCAAGGCTCATGAACGGCAAGGCTCATGAACGGCAAGGCTCATGAACGGCAAGGCTCATGAATGATAAGGCTCATGAACGGCAAGACTCATGAACGGCAAGGCTCGTGAACGGCAAAGCTCATGAACGGCAACTCTCATGAACGGGAAGGCTCATGAACGGCAAGACTCATAAACGGCAAGGGTCATGAACGGCAAGGCTCATGAACGGCAAGTCTCATGAACGGCAAGTCTCATAAACGGCAAGACTCATGAACGGCAAGGCTCATGAACGGCAAGGCTCATGAACGCCAAGGCTCATGAGCGGCAAGACTCATGAACGGCAAGGCTCATGAACGGCAAGGCTCATGAACGGCAAGGCTCATGAACGGCAAGGCTCATGAACGGCAAGACTCATGAACGGCAAGGCTCGTGAACGGCAAAGCTCATGAACGGCAACTCTCATGAACGGGAAGGCTCATGAACGGCAAGACTCATAAACGGCAAGGGTCATTAACGGCAAGGCTCATGAACGGCAAGTCTCATAAACGGCAAGACTCATGAACGCCAAGGCTCATGAGCGGCAAGACTCATGAACGGCAAGGCTCATGAACGGCAAGGCTCATGAACGGCAAGGCTCATGAACGGCAAGGCTCATGAACGGCAAGACTCATGAACGGCAAGGCTCATGAACGGCAAGACTCATGAACGGCAAGACTCATGAACGGCAAGGCTCATGAACGGCAAGGCTCATGAACGGCAAGGTTCATGATCGGCAAGACTCATGAACAGCAAGGCTCATGAACGGCAACTCTCATAAACGGCAAGACTCATGAACGGCAAGGCTCATGAACGGCAAGGCTCATGAACGGCAAGGCCCGCTGGTCAGCTCGCCCTGAGAGATGCCACAAAATTCCCGACACCTTCATTATGGAAATGCAAGAAGCTCTCCAGAGGGCGCTAGGTCGCAGCTGCTGCGGGAACTCTGATGGCACCTCGCTCATTTTTATCTCTTTTTGTGGAGCTTATAAACAGAGGGACTCTCTGGAGGCCTAAAGTTGTAGAAACTATTTCTTTCTGAACAAACCGGCCGTATCCCACCGAGGCAGGGTGACCTAAAAAGAAGAACCAAAATTTTTCTTTTTAAATTTAGTAATTTATACATGAGAAGGGTTACTAGCCCTTTGCTCCCGGCATTTTAGGCGCCTCTTACGACCCGCATGGCTTATGGAGGAAGAATTCTGTTCCACTTCCCCATGGAGATAAGAGGAAATAAACAAGAACAAGAACTAGTAAGAAAATAGAAGAAAACCCAGAGGGATGTGTATATATATGTTCGTACATGCATGTGTAGCGTGTCCTAAATGCAAGTAGAAACTTAATTATTCTTGTTAAGTAAAAGGACACAAGTACAACTAAACTGACATTTTGTTGTGACAACGCTTCACTCTCCATGAGCTTTTACTTTACATATTGTCGGTAATTCTACCAACATTAATTATTCTTGTCTACATCTGACGTGGATTGAAGGTCGTGGCGACCACAGGTTCCTGGTCTGAAAAATAAATTCTTATTGGGACAACGTTTCACTCTGGGTCTGTGACTTGGACATGGATGTGTAGATCTGCTGCAGTGCTCCTACTTATATTATTTCTCAAGAAGCTCTACACTGGGCGAAACATCGTCCCGATAAAAACTTTGTCCTGCTAGACTCTAACACATTAAACTTATGTGTCAAGGATGGAATATTCTGAGAAGCTTGTTGATACATCTCAGTACTCTGTCTGTGGCAGCTTATTGTGAAGAAGTTCCTTCACCAGAGACTAATGTTATTTATAGTATACCTCCCACCCAGGGTGAGGGACTGATCACCTCCCACCCAGGGTGAGGGACTGATCACCTCCCACCCAGGGTGAGGGACTGATCACCTCCCACCCAGGGTGAGGGACTGCACCTCCCACCCAGGGTGAGGGACTGCACCTCCCACCCAGGGTGAGGGACTGCACCTCCCACCCAGGGTGAGGGACTGATCACCTCTCACCCAGGGTGAGGGACTGATCACCTCCCACCAAGGGTGAGGGACTGATCACCTCTCACCCAGAGTGAGGGACTGATCACCTCCCACCCAGGGTGAGGAACTGATCACCTCCCACCCAGGGTGAGGGACTCATTACCTCCCACCAATACTTCCACTGCTACATTTACCTGTATCCAATTGAGAAAATCTGTTTAGACAATGAAGATACTCAAGTGTTGCAAATATTGTCTTATTTTGAGGAGGTAAATCATGGTAATGAATATGATATTGTGTAAATGAACTTCAGCAAGGCTTTCGATAGAGTTCCACACCAGAGGCTATTGAGAAAACTTAAAGCACACGGAATAGGAGGAGAAATTTTTTCCTGGGTAGAGGCATGGCTGACAAATAGGCAGCAGAGAGTTTCCATAAATGGGGAGAAAGCATAATGGGGGCACGTCACAAGCGGTGTTCCTAAGGGGTCAGTGTTGGGCCAGTTGTTGTTCACAATTTACATAAACGACATTGATGAGGGAATAAATAGCGACATAAACAAATTTGCTGATGACACCAAAATAGGCCGTCCAATTCATTCTAATGAGGACACTAGAGCACTCCAGGATGATTTGAATAGACTGATGCAATGGTCGGAGAAGTGGCAGATGCAGTTTAATATTGACAAATGCATAGTTGTGCAAGACAGGTATACAATACCGACAAAATAAAAGTTAAGACACTTGAGCAACATCTAGTTATCTTATTGTAGACGTTTCACCATCCAGTGGCTTTATCAATACAGATTCTTGGACATAATTAGAAAACAGAAGAACTATAACAAAAGATGAGGTAATCAGTCCCTCAGCCTTGGAGGAGGTGTTTGCAGCACCGTGGTTGTAGAGATTCTGAAGCACAGGTAAAGAGACTGGCGCTTGAACATTAAAATGGTATAAAATACCGACAGGTTGTTAGGTAAGACACATATGCAACAGTTAGGTATCTTTATTTCGAAACGTTTTGCCTACACAGTAGGCTTCTTCAGTCGAGTACAGAAAAGTTGATAGAAGCAGAAGATACTTGAAGACGATGTAATCAGTCCATCACCCTTGAAGTTTTGAGGTGGTCAGTCCCTCAGTCTGGAGAAGAGTATTGTTCCATAGTCTGAAACTATGGAACAATACTCTTCTCCAGACTGAGGGACTGACCATCTCAAAACTTCAAGGGTGATGGACTGATTACATCGTCTTCAAGTATCTTCTGCTTCTATCAACTTTTCAGTACTCGACTGAAGAAGCCTACTGTGTAGACGAAACGTTTCGAAATAAAGATACCTAACTGTTGCATGTGTCTTACCTAACGGACTGGCGCTTATACAGGCGTCAGTGAATAGGGACGTGTAGCAGACGAGGGCATAGTCACTGGTAGGTGGGATTCCCCAGTGGAAGTACGTCCTACCCAAAACGATGGGTTATTGTTGAAGCCGTGAAGAGGGTCATGTAGATGTCCTCTGAACCAAGATTCCATGATGTTGCAGTGCCTGACAAGTTGTGCAAGACAAGTATGTAATACCAACAAGATGAGAGTTAAGACACTTGTGCAACAGGAATAAATAAAGGGGATGTAAATAGTGTGCTGAAAATTTTCAGCCAAGACAGGACTCGCAGCAATGGTTTCAAGTTGGAAAAATTCAGATTCAGGAAAGATATAGGAAAGCACTGGTTTGGTAATAGAGTTGTGGATGAGTGGAACAAACTCCTGAGTACAGTTATTGAGGCTAAAACGTTGTGTAATTTTATAAATAGGTTAGAAAAATACATGAGTGGGTGTGGGTTGGTGTGAGTTGGACCTGACTAGCTTGTGCTGCTGGGTCTGGTTCCGTGCTCTATCCTTGAGTGGAGGTGACCAGACTGGGTGGGTCATTGGGCTAATCCGGGGGGGGATCACTGGGCTAATCCGGGGGGCAGAACATGGACCTGCTCCGCATGGGTCAGTAGGCCTGTTGCAGTGTTCTTTCTTTCTTATGTTCTTATTTTCTTTTATTCATGGATAAAGTCCCTGGTGGACCGAACGTTATCTCAACTAACAGTACTTAGTAATCTCTACACAGTACTTGGGCCACACAGCCAGGCAAGAGTACCGTTTACTTTGATGCAGAGAGAGAAAGAGAGAGAGAGAAAGATAAAATAAAAGTGTTAACACTTATACCTTTTGTCTAGACTTTAAGAAAAGTAAAAATGAAAAACTTGAAGTTGTGAACTTTTTGTTTACCTTCTTAGGAGCTTTAATGTGTAAACTTAATGGTATCTCTGTGTTATACAGCAAGACTAACTTGTATAAAAAATACAAAATGTATTCTTACATAAATTATTACAGGTAGAGTCAGGCTACGTGTCAGGGAGGAAACATGAGTTGACTTCCTGTTTAACTCTGGTTTCCTTGGACACGATAATACTCACAAGACAATGCTCAGAGGATAATGCACAGGATAAAACTCACAGGATAATACTCACAGGACAATACACGCAAGATAATACTCAGAGAATAATACTCCTCCGGATAATAGCGAAGAAAAACTACTTGGGTGGTGAAGAGTGGTCTAGGTGGTAGTGCCAGTGATAATGGCAGAACAATGTTAGGGTTGAGAGAGCGGGTCTTGAAAGCAGCAGTAAGAGCACCAAGACGTGTAGAGGTCATTGTGGTGATGGGTGGACCTGGTATATACACACACCAGGAAGTGCAGTCCTCAGTGTATATACACACAGATGCTGCTTTCTGAGTATATATACACAAAGAAGCCTTGCTCTGTATATACCTTGAGGTGCAGCTTTAGGTGTATATATAAAGAGAGGTGAATTTTCGATGTATATATATACACTGCTTGCTGCTCCTCAGCGGAGCAGACCTGAGTTATTACTCAGCGAGACAGCTCAACTACGATCGGAAATTCGTAAAAAACTGCATGATACCTAAGTTCCTTAACTTAAAAGCACATAATGCTACTTTTGCATATCTCATAACTTAATCTATCTAGAAGCATAAACAACCAACTCTTGACTGTTTAAGTTGTTAGAAGGACAAATTGAATCTCAGAATAAAATTCTTACTACACTTAAGATATTACTTAATTTCCTCGTTGTTCTACTCTAGGTTCAGGTCGCCTTCCTAATATATTCTGTAAATCACTTTTACTTGTTAATGCAAACAATAGGCTGGTAAAAGTTAGTCTGGTGATTCCTGTTTATGAATGATTGAGTTGCAGATTAATATTCTTATCCGGTTCGTTCGTGCAGGAAGTAACACTTGTACTAATTTATTATAATGTATCGTTTAATATGTTAACTGTATATACTGGTGGCTCTTTGTGTCTCCACCTGGAGCCGCTGGTGATGTATGGTGATGTATGGTGGTGATGTATGGTGGTGATGTATGGTGGTGATGTATGGTGGTGATGTATGGTGGTGATGTATGGTGGTGATGTATGGTGGTGATGTATGGTGGTGATGTATGGTGGTGATGTATGGTGGTGATGTATGGTGGTGATGTATGGTGGTGATGTATGGTGGTGATGTATGGTGGTGATGTATGGTGGTGATGTATGGTGGTGATGTATGTATGGTGATGTATGGTGGTGATGTATGGTGGTGATGTATGGTGGTGATGTATGGTGGTGATGTATGGTGGTGATGTATGGTGGTGATGTATGGTGGTGATGTATGGTGGTGATGTATGGTGGTGATGTATGGTGGTGATGTATGATGGTGATGTATGGTGGTGATGTATGGTGGTGATGTATGGTGGTGATGTATGGTGGTGATGTATGGTGGTGATGTATGGTGGTGATGTATGGTGGTGATGTATGGTGGTGATGTATGGTGGTGATGTATGGTGGTGATGTATGATGGTGATGTATGGTGGTGATGTATAGTGGTGATGTATGGTGGTGATGTATGGTGGTGATGTATGGTGGTGATGTATGGTGGTGATGTATGGTGGTGATGTATGGTGGTGATGTATGGTGGTGATGTATGGTGGTGATGTATGGTGGTGATGTATGGTGGTGATGTATGGTGGTGATGTATGGTGGTGATGTATGGTGGTGATGTATGGTGGTGATGTATGGTGGTGATGTATGGTGGTGATGTATGGTGGTGATGTATGGTGGTGATGTATGGTGGTGATGTATGGTGGTGATGTATGGTGGTGATGTATGGTGGTGATGTATGGTGGTGATGTATGGTGGTGATGTATGGTGGTGATGTATGGTGGTGATGTATGGTGGTGATGTATGGTGGTGATGTATGGTGGTGATGTATGGTGGTGATGTATGGTGGTGATGTATGATGGTGATGTATGGTGGTGATGTATGGTAGTGATGTATGGTGGTGATGTATGGTGGTGATGTATGGTAGTGATGTATGATGGTGATGTATGGTGGTGATGTATAGTGGTGATGTATGGTGGTGATGTATGGTGGTGATGTATGGTGGTGATGTATGGTGGTGATGTATGGTGGTGATGTATGGTGGTGATGTATGGTGGTGATGTATGGTGGTGATGTATGGTGGTGATGTATGGTGGTGATGTATGGTGGTGATGTATGGTGGTGATGTATGGTGGTGATGTATGGTGGTGATGTATGGTGGTGATGGTGGATGTATGGTGGTGATGTATGGTGGTGATGTATGGTGGTGATGTATGGTGGTGATGTATGGTGGTGATGGTGATGTATGGTGGTGATGTATGGTGGTGATGTATGGTGGTGATGTATGGTGGTGATGATGGTGGTGGTGATGTATGGTGGTGATGTATGGTGGTGATGTATGGTGGTGATGTATGGTGGTGATGTATGGTGGTGATGTATGGTGGTGATGTATGGTGGTGATGTATGGTGGTGATGTATGGTGGTGATGTATGGTGGTGATGTATGGTGGTGTGGGGTGGGCTATGGTGATGTATGGTGGTGATGTATGGTGGTGATGTATGATGGTGATGTATGGTGGTGATGTATGGTGGTGATGTATGGTGGTGTATGATGGTGATGTATGGTGGTGATGTATGGTGGTGATGTATGGTGGTGATGTATGGTGATGTATGGTGGTGATGTATGGTGGTGATGTATGGTGGTGATGTATGGTGGTGATGTATGGTGATGATGTATGATGGTGATGTATGGTGGTGATGTATGGTGGTGATGTATGGTGATGTATGGTGGTGATGTATGGTGGTGATGTATGGTGGTGATGTATGGTGGTGATGTATGGTGATGTATGGTGGTGATGTATGGTGGTGATGTATGATGGTGATGTATGGTGGTGATGTATGGTGGTGATGTATGGTGGTGATGTATGGTGATGTATGGTGGTGATGTATGGTGGTGATGTATGGTGGTGATGTATGATGGTGATGTATGGTGGTGATGTATGGTGGTGATGTATGGTGGTGATGTATGATGGTGATGTATGGTGGTGATGTATGGTGGTGATGTATGGTGGTGATGTATGGTGATGTATGGTGGTGATGTATGGTGGTGATGTATGGTGGTGATGTATGGTGGTGATGTATGGTGGTGATGTATGATGGTGATGTATGGTGGTGATGTATGGTGGTGATGTATGGTGGTGATGTATGGTGGTGATGTATGGTGGTGATGTATGGTGGTGATGTATGATGGTGATGTATGGTGGTGATGTATGATGGTGATGTATGGTGGTGATGTATGGTGGTGATGTATGGTGGTGGGGTATGGTGGTGATATATGGTTGTGAGGTATGGTGGTGAGGTATGGTGGTGAGGTATGGTGGTGAGGTATGGTGGTGAGTTATGGTGGTGATATATGGTTGTGAGGTATGGTGGTGAGGTATGGTGGTGAGGTATGGTGGTGAGGTATGGTGGTGAGGTATGGTGGTGAGGTATGGTGGTGAGGTATGGTGGTGATGTATGATGATGTATGGTGGTGATGTATGGTGGTGATGTATGGTGGTGATGTATGGTGGTGATGTATGATGGTGATGTATGATGGTGATGTATGGTGGTGATGTATGGTGGTGATGTATGATGGTGATGTATGATGGTGATGTATGGTGGTGATGTATGGTGGTGATGTATGATGGTGATGTATGGTGGTGATGTATGATGGTGATGTATGATGGTGATGTATGGTGGTGATGTATGGTGGTGATGTATGGTGGTGATGTATGGTGGTGATGTATAGTGGTGATCTATGGTGGTGATGTATAGTGGTGATCTATGGTGGTGATGTATGGTGGTGATGTAGGGTGGTGATGTATGGTGGTGATATACGGTATTGATGTATGGTGGTGATGTATGGTGGTGATGTATGGTGGTGATATATGGTGGTGATGTATGGTGGTGATGTATGGTGGTGATGTATTGTGGTGATATATGGTGGTGATGTATGGTGGTGATGTATTGTGGTGATGTATGGTGGTGATGTATGGTGGTGATGTATGGTGGTGATGTATGGTTTTGATGTATGGTGGTGATGTAGGGTGGTGATGTATGGTGGTGATGTATGGTGGTGATGTATAATTGTGATGTATGGTGGTGATGTATGGTGGCGATGTATGGTGGTGATGTATGGTGGTGATGTATGGTGGTGATGTAGGGTGGAGATGTATTGTGGTGATGCATGGTGGTGATGTATGGTGGTGATGTAGGGTGGTGATGTATGGTGGTGATGTATGGTGGTGATGTAGGGTGGTGATGTAGGGTGGTGATGTATGGTGGTTATGTATGGTGGTGATGTAGGGTGGTGATGTATGGTGGTGATGTATGGTGATGTAGGGTGGTGATGTAGGGTAGTGTTGTATGGTGGTGATGTAGGGTGGTGATGTAGGGTGGTGATGTATGGTGGTGATGTATGATGATGTATGGTGGTGATGTATGGTGGTGATGTATGGTGGTGATGTATGGTGGTGATGTATGATGGTGATGTATGATGGTGATGTATGGTGGTGATGTATGGTGGTGATGTATGATGGTGATGTATGATGGTGATGTATGGTGGTGATGTATGGTGGTGATGTATGATGGTGATGTATGGTGGTGATGTATGATGGTGATGTATGATGGTGATGTATGGTGGTGATGTATGGTGGTGATGTATGGTGGTGATGTATGGTGGTGATGTATAGTGGTGATCTATGGTGGTGATGTATAGTGGTGATCTATGGTGGTGATGTATGGTGGTGATGTAGGGTGGTGATGTATGGTGGTGATATACGGTATTGATGTATGGTGGTGATGTATGGTGGTGATGTATGGTGGTGATATATGGTGGTGATGTATGGTGGTGATGTATGGTGGTGATGTATTGTGGTGATATATGGTGGTGATGTATGGTGGTGATGTATTGTGGTGATGTATGGTGGTGATGTATGGTGGTGATGTATGGTGGTGATGTATGGTTTTGATGTATGGTGGTGATGTAGGGTGGTGATGTATGGTGGTGATGTATGGTGGTGATGTATAATTGTGATGTATGGTGGTGATGTATGGTGGCGATGTATGGTGGTGATGTATGGTGGTGATGTATGGTGGTGATGTAGGGTGGAGATGTATTGTGGTGATGCATGGTGGTGATGTATGGTGGTGATGTAGGGTGGTGATGTATGGTGGTGATGTATGGTGGTGATGTAGGGTGGTGATGTAGGGTGGTGATGTATGGTGGTGATGTATGGTGGTGATGTAGGGTGGTGATGTATGGTGGTGATGTATGGTGATGTAGGGTGGTGATGTAGGGTAGTGTTGTATGGTGGTGATGTAGGGTGGTGATGTAGGGTGGTGATGTAGGGCGGTGATGTATGGTGGTGATGTAGGGTGGTGATGTAGGGTGGTGATGAAGGGTGGTGATGTATGGTAGTGATGTAGGGTGGTGATGTAGGGTGGTGATGTAGGGTGGTGATGTAGGGTGGTGATGTAGAGTGGTGATGTATGGTGGTGATGTATGGTGGTGATGTATGGTGGTGAGATATGGTGGTGAGGTATGGTGGTGAGGTATGGTGGTGAGGTATGGTGGTGAGGTATGGTGGTGAGGTATGGTGGTGAGGTATGGTGGTGAGGTATGGTGGTGAGGTATGGTGGTGAGGTATGGTGGTGAGGTATGGTGGTGAGATATGGTGGTGAGGTATGGTGGTGAGGTATGGTGGTGAGGTATGGTGGTGAGGTATGGTGGTGAGGTATGGTGGTGATGTAGGGTGGAGATGTATTGTGGTGATGCATGGTGGTGATGTATGGTGGTGATGTAGGGTGGTGATGTATGGTGGTGATGTATGGTGGTGATGTAGGGTGGTGATGTAGGGTGGTGATGTATGGTGGTGATGTATGGTGGTGATGTAGGGTGGTGATGTATGGTGGTGATGTATGGTGATGATGTAGGGTGGTGATGTAGGGTAGTGATGTATGGTGGTGATGTATGGTGGTGATGTAGGGTGGTGATGTAGGGCGGTGATGTATGGTGGTGATGTAGGGTGGTGATGTAGGGTGGTGATGAAGGGTGGTGATATATGGTAGTGATGTAGGGTGGTGATGTAGGGTGGAGATGTAGGGTGGTGATGTAGGGTGGTGATGTAGAGTGGTGATGTATGGTGGTGATGTATGGTGGTGATGTATGGTGGTGATGTAGGGTGGTGATGTAGGGTAGTGATGTAGGGTGGTGATGTAGGGTGGTGATGTAGGGTGGTGATGTAGGGTGGTGATGTAGGGTGGTGATGTAGGGTGGTGATGTAGGGTAGTGATGTAGGGTGGTGATGTAGGGTGGTAATGTAGGGTGGTGATGTATGGTGGTGATGTATGGTGGTGATGTAAGGTGGTGATGTAGGGTGGTGATGTATGGTGGTGATGTATGGTGGTGATGTAGGGTGGTGATGTAGGGTGGTGATGTATGGTGGTGATGTAGGGTGGTGATGTATGGTGGTGATGTAGGGGGTGATGTATGGTGGTGATGTAGTGTGGTGATGTAGGATGGTAATGCATGATGGTGATGCATGGTGGTGATGGTGGTGATGCATGGTGATGATGGTGGTGATGCATGCTGGTGTTGTATGGTGGTGATGTATGGTGGTGATGCATGTTGGTGATGTATGGTGGTGATGGTGGTGATGCATGGTGGTGAAGGTAGTGATGCATACTGGTGATGTATGGTGGTGATGCATGCTGGTGATGGTGGTGATAGTAGTGATGCATGCTGGTGGTGCATGGTGGTGATGCATGCTGGTGATGGTGGTGATAGTAGTGATGCATGCTGGTGGTGCATGCTGGTGATGGAGGTGATGCATGGTGGTGATGGTAGTGATGGTAGTGATGCATGCTGGTGGTGCATGGTGGTGATGGTGGTGATGCATGGTGGTGAAGGTAGTGATAGTGATGAATGCTGGTGGTGCATGCTGGTGGTGGTGGTGATGCATGGTGGTGATGCATGCTGGTGGTGCATGGTGGTGATGCATGCTGGTGATGTATGGTGGTGATGTAGGGTGGTGATGTATGGTGGTGATGCATGCTGGTGATGTATGGTGGTGATGCAAGCTGGTGATGTATGGTGGCGATGTATGGTGGTGATGCATGCTGGTGAAGTATGGTGGTGATGCATGGTGGCGATGCATAGTGGTGATGTATGGTGGTGATGTATGGTGGTGATGCATGCTGGTGAAGTATGGTGGCGATGCATAGTGTTGATGTATGGTGGTGATGTATGGTGGCGATGTATGGTGGTGATGCATGCTGGTGAAGTATGGTGGTGATGCATGGTGGTGATGTATGGTGGTGATGTATGGTGGTGATGCATGCTGGTGAAGTATGGTGGTGATGTATGGTGGTGATGCATGCTGGTGACGCATGCTGGTGATGCATGCTGGTGCTGTATGATGGTGATGCATGGTGGCGATGTATGGTGGTGATGAATGCTGGTGATGTATGGTGGTGATGTATGGTGTTGATGTATGGTGGTGATGTATGGTGGTGATGTATGGTGGTGATGTATGGTGGTGATGTATGGTGGTGATGTATGGTGGTGATGTATGGTGTTGATGTAGGGTGATGATGCATGCTGGTGGTGCATGCTGGTGATGCATAGTGGTGATGTATGGTGGTGATGTATGGTGGTGATGTATGGTGGTGATGTATGGTGGTGATGCATGCTGGTGATGCATGCTGGTAATGCATGCTGTTGATGCATGGTGGTGATGCATGGTGG
>NC_091306.1:21214483-21221983 GCF_038502225.1 Cherax quadricarinatus | reverse complement strand
TCATACCACTTCTTAAAACTATGTATGGTTCCTGCCTCCACTACTTCACTTGCTAGGCTATTCCACTTCCTGACGACTCCATGACTGAAGAAATGCTTCCTAACGTCCCTGTGACTCGTCTGAGTCTTCAGCTTCCAGTTGTGACCCCTTGTCCCTGTGTCCCCTCTCGGGAACATCCTATCTCTGTCCACCTTGTCTATTCCCCGCAGTATCTTGTATGTCGTTATCATGTCTCCCCTGACCCTTCTGTCCTCCAGTGTCGTCAGTCCGATTTCCCTCAACCTTTCCTCGTACGGCATTCCCCTGAGCTCTGGGACTAGCTTTGTTGCAAACCTTTGTACTTTCTTTAACTTCTTGACGTGCTTAACCAGGTGTGGGTTCCAGACTGGTGCTGCATACTCCAGTATGGGCCTAACATACATAGTGTACAGAGTCTTGAACGATTCCTTATTAAGGTATCGGAACGCTATTCTCAGGTTTGCCAGGCGCCAGTATGCTGCAGCAGTTATTTGGTTGATGTGTGCCTCCGGTGACGTGCTCGGTGTTATGGTCACCCCAAGGTCTTTCTCCCTGAGTGAGGTCTGTAGTCTTTGTCCACCTAGCCTATACTCTGTCTGCGGTCTTCTTCGCCCCTCCCCAATCTTCATGACTTTGCATTTAGCAGGGTTGAATTCGAGAAGCCAGTTTCTGGACCACGTGTCCAGCCTGTCCAGGTCTCTTTGCAGTCCTGCCTCATCCTCGTCCGATTTAATTTTTCTCATCAACTTCACATCATCTGCGAATAGGGACACTTCAGAGTCTATTCCTTCCATCATGTCTTTCGCTTATATCAAAAATAGCACTGGTCCTAGAACTGACCCTTGTGGGACCCCGCTCGTCACAGGCGCCCACTATGATACCTCTTCACGTACCATAACTCGTTGTTGCCTCCCTGTCAGGTATTCCCTGATCCATTGAAATGCCTCCCTGTTATATGCGCCTGATCCTCCAGCTTCTGCACTAATCTCTTGTGGGGAGCAGTGTCAAAGGCCTTCCTGCAGTCTAGGAAAACGCAATCAACCCACCCCTCTCTCTCGTGTCTTACTTGTGTTACCTTGTCATAAAACTCCAGGAGGTTTGTGACACATGATTTGCCTTCCATGAACCCATGCTGGTTTTCATTTATAATCTTGTTCCGTTCCAGGTGTTCCACCACTCTCCTCCTGATAATCTTCTCCATGACTTTGCACACAATACATGTCAGAGACACAGGTCTGTAGTTTAGTGCCTCATTTCTGTTTCCTTTCTTAAATATGGGGACTACATTTGCTGTCTTCCATTTCTCAGGTAGTTGCCCAGTTTCAAGGGATGTGTTGAAGATTGTGGTTAGGGGCACGCACAGCATCTCTGCTCCTTCTCTTAGGACCCATGGGGAGATGTCTGGTCCCATCGCCTTTGAGGTATCAAGGTCACTTAGCAGCTTCTGCACCTCCTCCTCGGTTGTTCATATGTCATCCAACACTTGTTGTTATATTCCCTCTTGATGTTCCCTTCTGTACTGTCTTCCCAGAGCCCTTCCTGTCTCTACTGTAAAAACTTCCTTAAATCTCCTGTTTAGCTCCTCACATACCTCCTGATCATTTCTTGTGAGTTCTCCACCTTCTGTCCTCAGTCTGATCACCTGGTCTTTGACTGTTGTCTTCCTCCTGATGTGGCTATACAACAGTTTCGGGCCAGTCTTGATTTTCGATGCTATGTTATTTTCATACTGTCGCTGGGCCTCCCTCCTTATCTGTGCATACTCGTTCCTGACTCTGAGACTGATCTCCCTATTTTCATGTGTTCTCTGCCTTCTGTACTTTTTCCATTCTCTGTTGCACTTTGTTTTTGCCTCCTTTCACCATCGGGTAAACCAGGGGCTCGTTCTGGTCTTCCCATTGTTTCTGTTGCTCTTGGGAATAATTTTTTCCACTGCCTCCTTGCATTTTGTTGTTACATATTCCATCATTTCATTTACTGGCTTTCTTGCCAGTTCTTTGTCCCACGGAACCTCCTGCAGGAGGTTCCTCAACCCTATGTAGTCCCCTCTTTTATAGTCGGGCTTTTCCCATTCAACTCCTGTTGCTCTCTCCACTTGCAACTCTACTATGTATTCAAAGCACAGAACCACGTGGTCACTAGCTCCTAGGGGACTCTCATATGTGATGTCCTCAATGTCTGAATTGCCCAGGGTGAACACAAGGTCCAATCTTGCTGGTTCATTCTCCCCTCTCACCCTGGTAGTGTCCTTAACATGTTGGTGCATGAGGTTTTCCAGCACCACATCCAACATCTTGGTTCTCCATGTTTTGGGACCCCCATGTGGCTCCAGGTTTTCCCAGTCAATCTCCCTGTGGTTGAAATCACCCATAACCAGCAACTTTGCTCTGCTGGAGTGAGCTCTTCTTGCCATCTCAGCAAGTGTGTCCACCATTGCTCTGTTGCTCTCTTCATATTCCTCTCTTGGCCTCCTGCAGTTCTCTGGTGGATTATACATCACTGCAATGACCATCTTGTGCTCCCCAGACTGAAGTGTACCTACTATGTAGTCCCTTTCTCCTGTCTCGTCTATGCCTCCCATTTTCTCAAATTTCCATCGGTTTTTTACGAGCAGAGCAACCCCTCCTCCCCCTCTGCCCCTTCTATCTTTCCTCATGATCTGGTATCCTGGTGGGAATATTGCATCTGTTGTTGTCTCCATGAGTTTTGTTTCTGTAACTGCTATGATGTCTGGGGACTTCTCATTGATTCTTTCTTGCCATTCCTCATGTTTATTCTTTAATCCATCCGCATTTGTGTACCAAACCTTCAACTTCTGTTCTAATACTGTAACTGTGGTCCTGGGGGACTACTGGGGTTGGGAGAGCAGGAGCCCTGGTGGGGGCCTATGGGGATTTGCAGTGGAGGTGGAGGAAGAGCTCCCATAGGGGGTTGCTGTAGGGGTAGGGTTCGTGGTGAAGGGGGTGGGAACAGAGGGGTCGGTGTGTGATGGTTGGTTTGGATTGTTCAGTTGCCTTGGGGGTGTCGTGGCTGGAGTCCTTCTGCAGGTGTTTCTGGGGGGTGTGCTTGTCCTTCCACCTGTTCCTGGGTTATGCTGCTCTCCTTTTTCATTTCCTCCCATTCCTCCTTTCGTTTTTGCACTCTCTCTTTCAGTATCATCCTTTCCTCCTGTGTTCTGTCTCAATCGAGGTACACACTCATGAACTCCTGTTTGCCTCTCAGCCGTGCTTTCTCCTGCAGGATCATGGTTCGGGTTGATTCTGCCTTGAAAATTACTTTGAGAGGCCGATTCCTTTTCTTTGTGAACCACCCAATTTTCCGAGAATTTGCCACCTGGGTCATGTCTCCCTCGCCTATCACCTTCATGATACCTTCAATCGCTTTTTTCTCCTCCTGCTTTCTTTCATCATAAGTTTTCCCTTTAGCTTCGTCTAGCCCATAGACAAAAACTGATCTCTCCCTTTCCACCTCCCACTGTGACTCCCATTGCATCCTCTGAGGTGTTTTAGTTCCTTCCCATGGAGTGTTCCTTCCTTCAGTCCCTTCCCTAGCTGTGGACCCTATGCTCATTGGTTTGTCCTTCCTGCTCACCTGTTCCTGGCCCCCACAAGTGTCTGGTAAGGTCGCTGCATATGTCCTAGTTCCTTCAATGTCTTCCAACCTCTCATTCTGTCCTAGTGTGCTCCCTGTCTTTGCTTTGACCCCATGTGGGTTTGACAGGACCTCTGCATACAGTTTAGCTTCCATGCTCCCTTCAGACCTGTTGTCTGTGTCTGATGTAGACATTGCTGATGCTACTTCTGTAATATCTTTGTCTCAAGGCTGTTTCAGATGTCTCAGCTCCTCTTTTAATCTCTGTATCTTGGTTTCTGCTACTGCGGCATGTTGCTTCCACCTTCTGCATTCTGCTGCTAACCTCTCCTCCATCTTCCTTGCAAGCTCATCTAGCCTCCTTCCCCAGTCTTCCTCCCTTTTTTTGAGCTCTGCCTCCCAGTCCTCCCTCCCAGATTCGTCCTTTGGGCCCCTTGTTCTCATCCTAGTTCTAGGTTGCCCCATTGCTCCACAGAAGGAAGGGGGAGAGATGGCTAGGGGGAGGGGAATAGATGGTTAGGGGGAGTGGGGATGGATGGTTATGGGGAGGGGAGGATGGTTATTGGAGGGGGGAGAGGTAGTTGGGGAGGGGGTTAGATGGTTTGGGGGAGGGGTTAGATGGTTTGGGGGAGGGGTAGGTGGCTAGGGGGAGGGGGAGAGGTGGTTAGGGGAAGGGGGAGCATGTGTTTGTGTCAAGTGTATATGTGCTTGTGTATGTGTGCTTGTGTATGTGTGTGTGCATGTGTGGGAGAGAGAGGGATGGGATTAGGGGGGAGGGGGAGGGGGAGAGAAGGATGAACGACCGTTAGAAGTGGGGGAGGTGTGTGTGTGTGTGATGGGATTAGAAGGGGAGGGGGGAAAGAAGGCTGAGGGTAGAGTGACCGCTTGATAACGGGGTCCTTATGGGTGTGTGTGTGTGTGCGTGTGTGTGGGTGTGTGTGTGTGTGTGTGTGTGTGTGTGTGTGTGTGTGTGTGTGTGTGTGTTTGTGTGTGTGTGTGTGTGTGTGTGTTTGCCTAGTGCAGGTGTGTGTGTGTATGTGTGTATATGTGTGTGTTCGTGTGTATGGGAGAGGTGTGAGTGGGAGATACTGCTAATACATACCAGTAATTCTGAGTTATAAAAAGCGGAAATTGCTACTAGGGTCTAAAGCTTCTATGAGTGTCTACCCTTGTGTGTGTGCATGTGTGTGAGGGAGAGATGGTTAGGGGGGTAGGGGAGTGGTTGTTGTGGTTGAAAGATCCGTTATACCTCTCTGTCGTGTAGGCTCAAATTTAGTCCCAGCTGTCTTTCCTAGTATTGCTACTCTCTCCACTTATTGCCCTTTCTGGATTTAAGTATCAATTACTGCTGGTTATTATCCTATTCCTTGTTCACACTGAGAGTGAACTTCCTAGCTTCCTAAGTATTCATACTGCTAATAGCTACTGGCAGTAATACTACGTTACCCCTCGCTAGACTGCTGTCCTCTTCACACTCTCCTCAACACTATCTTCACTTTATCTATACTATTTCTACTCTAATTCTGGTAATAGCTTGCAGGAGTGAGTGACCAGTATCTAACAGTGATGCAAGACCAGAATCCAGAGCCAACATGCAACCACAATAGATGAGTAATACTTATGCTGGCAGCGGTGCAGTGACAAGTTGCCAGATGCTGATGACGTAGTCGTTGTACATAGGCCTCCTATCACTATTTTGGAGATCCTTCACCCGTGATGTTTATAACCATATAAGCTCATACATCCCGCATTCCTCACACGATTTCACTTTTCACTTATGATAGTATACACTTCACATTATATACACTTCACTTTATATGTATAATGGCACCTTCCCTTGTTGCATATTTTATTTTTCCTTTCTCCTTTTGCTTATTAACTTTTTCACTCTGACTGTATGGTGCCCCACATTTCACTTGTTAACGAAACGCTAGTAATTCTTGAACACCCGCTTCCACACTCACATTGATCTTTGTATCCTTGAATCTTTGTGGCAACAGAGCCTAGTAGACCCACAACGGTTTGGCACTTTGAAATATTAATGATTTCAGGCTTCCTCTCGACTTTTTTTTAACTAATAACTTTAGTTATCACTCGTAGGATTGTTCACTGACGTTGTCACTACCACTAATTACTGCTAGCGGTTACTGCACACCTTAAAAACACTAAGGTTCTCGTAGCCTTGTCACCCACGTCTGCGTGACTGTGTGTGTGTGTGTGTGTGTGTGTGTGTGTGTGTGTGTGTGTGTGTGTGTGTGTGTGTGTGTGTGTGTGTGTGTGTGTGTGTGTGTGTGTGTGTGTGTGAGTGTGTGTGTGTGTGTGTGAGTGTGTGTGTGTGTGTGTGTACTCATCTATTTGTGGTTGCAGGGGTCGATTAATAGCTCCTGGCCCCATCTCTTCGCTGATTGCTACTAGGTCCTCTCTCTCCCTGCTCCATGAGCTTTATCATACCTCGTCTTAAAACAATGTATGGTTCCCGCCTCCACTACGTCACTTTCTGAGCTATTCCACTGCCTGACAACTCTATGACTGAAGAAATACTTCCTAACATCCCTTTGACTCATAGGAGTCTTCAACTTCCAATTGTGACCCCTTATTTCTGTGTCCCATCTCTGGAACATCCTGTCTCTATCCACCTTGTCTGTTCCGTGCAGTATTTTATATGTTATCATGTTTTCCCTGATGCTCCTGTTATCCAGTCTCCTCAGGCCAATTTCCCTTAACCTTTTCTCGTAGGACAATTCCCTTAGCTCTGGGACTAGTCTTGTTGCAAACCTTTCCACTTTCTCTAATTTCTTGACGTGCTTGACCAGGTGTGGCCAATATACGCCAGGCCAGTACTGCATACTCCAGTATTGGCCTGACGTATATGGTATACAGAGTCTTGAACGATTTCTTACTGAGATATTGGAACGATATCCTTAGGTTTGCCAGACGCCCGTATGCTGCAGCAGTTGTCTCATTGGTGTGCGCCTCAGGAGATGTGCTCGGTATTATACTCACCCCAAGATCTTTTTACTTGAGTGAGGTTTGCAGTCTTTGGCCACCTAGACTATACTGTGCCTGCGATCTTCTTTGCCCTTCCCCGATCTTCATTACTTTGCATTTGGCAGGGTTAAATACAAGAAGCCAGTTGCTGGACCAGGCTTGCAGCTTGTCCAGGTCTCTTTGTAGTCCTGCCTGATGTTCGACCGATTTGATTCTCCTCATTAGCTTCACATCATCTGCAAACAAGGACACTTCTGAGTCTATCCCTTCCGTTATGTCATTCACATATACCAAAAACAGCACAGGTCCTAGGACTGACCCTGTGAAACCCCACTTGTCACAGGCGCCCACTCTGACACCTCGTCACGTACCATGACTTGTTGTTGCCTCCCTGTCTGATATTCTCTGATCCATTCCAGTGCCT
Source organism: Cherax quadricarinatus (assembly GCF_038502225.1). Classification (NCBI taxonomy): domain Eukaryota; kingdom Metazoa; phylum Arthropoda; class Malacostraca; order Decapoda; family Parastacidae; genus Cherax; species Cherax quadricarinatus. Next base: position 21,214,962 of record NC_091306.1, on the reverse strand, counting down.
TTCCTGTTATGTATGCCTGATCCTCTAGTTTTTGCATTAACCTCTTGTGAGGAACTGTGTCGAAGGCCTTCTTGCAGTCCAAAAAAATGCAGGCTATCCACCCCCCCCTCTCTCTCTCTCTCTCTCTCTCTCTCTTCTTACTTCTGTCACCTTGTCATAAAACTCCAGTAGATTTGTGACACAGGATTTTCCTTCCATGAAACCGTGCTGGTTATTGATTATATGCTTGTTTCTTTCCAGGTGTTCCATCACTCTCCTCCTGATGATCTTCTCCATGACTTTGCATACTATACACGTTAGTGTGTGTACTCACCTAATTGTACTCACCTAATTGTGGTTTGAGGGGTCGATACCCAGCTCCTGGCCCCGCCTCTTCACCGAGTGCTTCTAGGTCTTCTCTCTCTCTCTGCTCCCTGAGCTTCATCATAACTCATCTTAAAGCTATGTATGGTTCCTGCCTCTACTACCTCACTTGCTAG
>NC_091306.1:21129483-21204483 GCF_038502225.1 Cherax quadricarinatus | reverse complement strand
ATTTGTCTATATTAAACTGTGTCTGCCACTTCTCCGACTACTGCATCAGTCTATTCAAATCTTTCTGGAGTGCTCTAATGTCCTCATCAGGATGAATTCGACGGCCTATTTTGGTGTCATCGATAAACTTGCTTATGTCGCTATTTATTCCCTCATCTATGTTATTTATGACCCTTGTGGAACACCGCTCGTGACGCTTCCCCACTCTGATTTCTCCCCATTTATGCAAACTCTCTGCTGCCTATTTATCAACCATGCCTCTATCCAGGAAAAAAAATTCTCCTATTCCGTGTGCCTTAATTTTCCTCAATAGTTTCTGATGTGGAACTCTATCAGAAGCCTTACTGAAGTCCATATACACAATATCATATTCATTACCATGATCTACCTCCTCAAATACCTTAGTGAAAAAAGTTAATAAATTCATAAGGCAGGAACGCCCTTCCGTAAAACCGTAGAATATCGCTAGTATCTTCCTGTGTAAACACTGAGAGGATGTAAGTGTTAAAAATTCTACACATTCCCTTATCACTGTCAGTGAGCTGACCCGAGTAAGTTTTGAGTGAGCCTATCTTGTCCCTGATCTTACTTTTGTATACCTGAAAGAATCCTTTTGGGTTAGTATTTGATTCTCTTGCACTTTAACCTCATAATCTCTTTTTGCTTTTCTTATTCCCTTATTTATTTCTCTCTTTAATTGAATATATTGATTTCTTAACTGCCCCTCTCCTCGTTTGATTTGCCTATATATGCCTCTATATAAGCCTTTTTTTGACCTGATTTCCCTATTTGGAATACAATTTGTCTGAGCAGCTAGAACTATGCTCTGGAAAATGTCATATCAGCAACCATCACCACCTACCTGACCCACAGTCAGGTCATTCCAGTTCAGCCCACCCAGGTAATTTCTCAATCCTATGAAATCAGCCAAACAGAAGTCAGGGACAGTGACTTGATTGCCATTATTACGGGAATTCCATGATATATTAAAACTGAGTGATTTGTGATCACTTTCCCCAAGCTCATCATTAACCTCAAGATTATTAACTAGTGACTCCATGCTGGCAAGAACCAAGTCAGGCAAGTTATTTCCTCTAGTTGGTTCTGAGACAAACTGTTTTAAAAAATAATCCTGAATCGTATCGAAGAAAGTAGCTTGACTCTAAATTTCCTGTCATATTACTCCAGTCAATTTGTCTAAAGTTAAAATCTTCCATTAGCACAACATCTTCGTATGTAGATGCCTTATGAATTTCGTCCCATAGAAGTTTACTACGTTCCCTATCAAGGTTTGAGGGTAAATAACAAAAAGGCACAATACCATCCTGTCGGTATTATATACAATTCTTGTACTACTACTACTACTACTTCTACCACTACTACTACCTCCACCTCTTCCTGCCTATATATAGCCGTTCTGCTCCTCCTCTGTTAGTGTGACTTTGTCAATGGTCCAAGTCGGACCGAAACGTCGTCGTAAGCTTCTGTCTTTTATGTGCGGGTTATTTGTGTAAGGTTTGAGGGCCTATAAATCACACCCAAGATTAGTTTTTCATGACCCTCGAAAAGCTGTAACCAAACAGATTCAGCTTCTGACGCTTCTGAGTTTATATCTTGTCCAACACAACAATTTAAATTATCTATGATTTACATCGCTACTCCACCACCCTTCCTGTTGACCCTATCAGTGTGGAATAATTTATAGCCTTGTATGTGGCGTTCAGAAGGCCTTTAACTTTCAGACTGAGCTAGGTCTCTGTTACAGTAATAGTATCTATGCTTCCTGCGCTTACAATTAATCTTAGTATTAGCTTTGTCAGGAAACGGGACAAGCGTTTCCTGACGCGGGTCTTAGTCATATGATGACCCACGGTGATATATCCCTCAGTGTATATACCATGTGCCTTAAATATTCTATGGGGAATATTTAATGTATATAATATTAACGTATTATAAATATTAATTAAATATTAATGTATTGAATATTTATTATTATTATTATTATTATTATTATTATTATTATCATCATCATCATCATCATCATCATCATCATCATCATCATCATCATCATCATCATCATCATCATCATCATCATCATCATCATCATCATCATCATCATCATCATCATCACCATCGCTGAAGGTTGAATTAGGTGTTGCATATGTTAATTATAGAATTAGAGTTTGTTCTCGCTGCAAATGACATTCTGCAAGTGAGCTACTTCCTTTGAAGTCGTCAACAGAGCCATACTGGTGAGCACTGCTCTCCTCTCCCTGCTGAAATATTTTGATCCCTTTATTTAATATGCACCCTTCCCTTCTCTTCTCTTCCCCGCCTCCAAGCTCCAAGCACAGCCCTCCCTGTCCTCACCTGTCTCTCTCTCTCTCTCTCTCTCTCTCTCTCTCTCTCTCCCTCCCACATATTCTCCAAACCTTTGTTCGCTTCCCACTTCAGCAGTTTTGATTTCTAAGTCGTGTGACATGTGTACTGAAAGCTAATTCCTATTTTTTGTCCTTACTGCTTTATAATCCAGTGAAGCAATAATCCAGCAATAATCCAGTATTCGTCCTTCCACATTTATAAGATGGATGCGTATGTCGTTACACACACACACACACACACACACACACACACACACACACACACACACACACACACACACACACACACACACATTCATTGTGACATGAATGTACGCACACATAGACACTCAGTGGTCGAAAATGGGAGACCCTAGAGCTAGAACTCAACTCATGCAAGCACTGCTCAGTTTCCCCTTGGAATGGGATCCAGTCGGAGAGGTTAAGAGTTTCAGCCACTGACAACTTCAAACAGATTTATAACAAGTTGAACACTAAAGACGAGACAACAAGAGCAGAGCTGTGTTCCTCTCATACAAAGAGGTAATCAGTAACGCCAACACTTGTTGGTTGAAACAAATCAACTTAACCCACGTGTGATGCTCAGAACGGGAACAAAACTCACTTTATGAACCAGTACAAAACTCACTTTATGAAATGGAACAAAACCCACACCTGATGAACTGAAACAAAACCCACACTTGATGAACTGGAACAAAACCCACACTTGATGAACTGGAACAAAACCCACACTTGATGAACTGGAACAAAACCCACACTTGATGAACTGGAACAAAACCCACACTTGATGAACTGGAACAAAACCCACACTTGATGAACTGGAACAAAACCCACACTTGATGAACTGGAACAAAACCCACACTTGATGAACTGGAACAAAACCCACACTTGATGAACTGGAACAAAACCCACACTTGATGAACTGGAACAAAACCCACACTTGATGAACTGGAACAAAACCCACACTTGATGAACTGGAACAAAACCCACACTTGATGAACTGGAACAAAACCCACACTTGATGAACTGGAACAAAACCCACACTTGATGAACTGGAACAAAACCCACACTTGATGAACTGGAACAAAACCCACACTTGATGAACTGAAACAAAACCCACACTTGATGAACTGGAACAAAACCCACACTTGATGAACTGGAACAAAACCCACACTTGATGAACTGGAACAAAACCCACACTTGATGAACTGGAACAAAACCCACACTTGATGAACTGGAACAAAACCCCACACTTGATGAACTGGAACAAAACCCACACTTGATGAACTGGAACAAAACCCACACTTGATGAACTGGAACAAAACCCACACTTGATGAACTGGAACAAAACCCACACTTGATGAACTGGAACAAAACCCACACTTGATGAACTGGAACAAAACCCACACTTGATGAACTGGAACAAAACCCACACTTGATGAACTGGAACAAAACCCACACTTGATGAACTGGAACAAAACCCACACTTGATGAACTGGAACAAAACCCACACTTGATGAACTGGAACAAAACCCACACTTGATGAACTGGAACAAAACCCACACTTGATGAACTGGAACAAAACCCACACTTGATGAACTGGAACAAAACCCACACTTGATGAACTGGAACAAAACCCACACTTGATGAACTGGAACAAAACCGTTCTGTCATCAGTGATTCAAGACTACAGAGACCGCGGTGTTTAGAAGCAGCCTTGATGATAATGACAGACAGGATGCTTCAGCAGGTACTTGTGTGGCATGCGAAGAGTATGTTACAATTTATTCGGTGTATATCATACTCCCATATAGGCTGCCTCCCAACCAGTGAACTGGGTGCTAAGGGTTTAACGATCTATAGGGTACCCATTGTTAAATCAATACCTTGGTTCACTGACCAATCACAGGCAAGCCCGCCAAATCTGAAGCAACGTGGTTCACTTGCGGTAAGCATTGGCAGACTTGCCTACCTGCTGGTTGAGTATGGTGCACTCTCTTTGGTTTCTGCTTTGCCATCTGGCACCGTGGTATACACTTATTATTCTATCTGTACATATTGTACATAGTGTACATGCCTGTATATAGTGGGTGAAGGCAAAATGAACATTATAGTCTACTGCGGAGTATCGTTTGCTCCAATTCCCATTACGACCAGGTCTTTACCTGTGCTTGTAATAACTTGAAACATCACTATTATACAAGTGTACATGATTCTGAATCATATTTAGCCCACCTGAAGACACCTGTCAGACAATCTCTCCACAACCTCTCGGCAACGCTTCACATGTCCTTACCATAGCTCCTTTAATCAATAATTAATCTCTTGACTTATGAACCTCTAGCGAAGGTGTGTAGGTCTTAGGAACGCAATATTTCCTCATTACTAAAGATTTAATTTTTTTACCAGCGTCTTAGCCCTAAAAATTACGGTTTTTGCTGTAATACCGTATATATACCCAAACTGGCAATATACTAAAGCGACGGCAATCAAGCGTTACCAAGGTCTGAACGAACATATTGATTGGTTTTATCAATCTGCCACAAGCCTAGGGGAGACTTCCTGATTTATGGCTGCTCTCATCTTAGGGGACGCCAGAAGCCACATTGAACGCGAGGGGCAACTCTCGTATCCCTGGAAACCTTATCTACTGCCTGTCTGATTGGACCTAAAATATTATTCCATTTTGCAGTAGAAAGAGCACTATGTATAATACGAAACTGTTCCGGAGTGACCAAACCTGATCAGTCTCCCGTTTTACACGGCTGACTCCTGCCAGGAGCCTCCAAGACCTACATTATATATTCTAGGTGTATACCTATCACATTGGCATGTAAACCATACCACGAGTGGAGTTAGAACCCGCGATCAGAGAATCATAAAACTCCAGACCGACGTGTTAGCCACTGGGCCAGCTGGCTACAATAAGATTTATCCAACTAGGTATATTTATACACAATAGGAAGGTTAGCATAGGCACCACTGTGACCACAAATTCAAGTTTTTTTTACAGACAAATCTCCCGCTAGCGTGGCCGAGACGAACTCTAGCTCAAGTCCCCTCAAAGCTCAAGAGGCGACTTAAGCTAGGGTTCGTCACGGCCACGCAGGCGGGAGATTCATCTGTAAAAACTTGCATTTGTGGTCACAGTGGTACCTATGATAACCTTCCTATGGTGTATAAACATACCTAGCTGGGTGAATGTTTTTGTAGCCAGCTGACCCAGTGGCTAGGGCGTCGGTCTCGGGTTTTATGACTTTCTGACCGCGGGTTCTAACCCCACCCGTGGTATGTTTTGTTTGCAATCGTGTCATTACGATGTCGTGAGGCACTGACATATGTTAGAAGACATCAGTGTGTACATCTGCGCTCCCCATCGGTTGATTCATGTTACGTCCTTATCATACAACCACCACCACTGTGTCTGACAAGTATAATTAAAACAAAGGTATACAATATCGATAAGCTGATGGATAAAACACGTGTAACACCTGGGTATGTTTATTTGAGGTGTTGCACTCGTGTTATTCATCAACTTGTCGATATAGCATATTTGTTTTATCTAAATATAGGTCAGCATGCCTGTTGCAGTGCTCCTCAACACTTGCTCAGTAACAGCAACGCTATAGTTAAACCCAAAATTTTCTGGTTATTTTTATACCGTTAAATGTGTTATATTTATATATCACTCATATATATATATATATATATATATATATATATATATATATATATATATATATATATATATATATATATATATATATATATATATATATATATATATATATATATATATATATATCATTACATAAATACTGAAGGTTTAGGAGGGAGAAGAAAGAGGAGGTTTGGAAAATAATACGAGGGTTCTCTTCATTCCTGGCAGGGGAAAACACATGGTTATAATCCGTGGGTAACTTGGTCCCTAGAGACAGCTCGTTAAGTGGGCCTTGTGTTTGCAGAGTAAATCTTGCAGGGTTACCAGGTCTACCAGGCCAGAAGGGGCGCCGCCTTCCTCTAACTTATTCCTTTCATTATTCATTTTTAGAGTACTTCTATGCCATAAAGCTTCAATGAAACGTTTAAACTATTTTGTGTTAGAAGTATAAAGTGGCACTCGAGTGAGTGGATAGTGTGTAGACTCAGACGTAAGACTAATTAATGTTTCTTGTATGGGTCTGGTATTAACCACAAGTGAGCAGTGGTGCAGTGATCAAATTTAATGTAAGCAAATGTTTATTTTGTCATTGAAGTGTGTGTGTGTGTGTGTGTGTGTGTAATCACCTAGTTGTGGATGCAGGGGTCGACTCATAGCTCCTGGCCCCGCCTCTTCGCTGGCCGCTACTAGGAAACTTTTCCCTTAGCTCCCTGTGTCTGTGTGTGTGTCTGTGTCTGTGTCCGTGTGTTAATTAGTTACCATTTTGTCCTAGGCACATGTCGATTAGACACTAGGCCTGTTGTGTTGTACTTACCTAATTGTGGCTTAAGGGGTCGAGACAGCTCCTGGCCCCGCCTCTTCACTGATCGCTACTAGGTCTTCTCTCTGCTCCCTGAACTTTATCATATCTCGTCTTAAAGCTATGTATGCTTCCTGCCTCCACTACATCACTTGTTAGACTGTTCCACTTCCTGACGACTTTATGACTGAAGAAATACTTCCTAACATCCCTGTGACTCGTCTGAGTCTTCAGCTTCCAATTGTGATCCCCTTGTTTCAGTGTCCCTTCTCTAGAACATCCTGTCTCTGTCCACCTTATCTATTCCCCGCAGTATTTTGTATGTCGTTATCATGTTTTTCTTGACCCTCCTGTCTTCCAGTGTCGTCAGGCCGATTTCTCTCAACCTTTCGTTGTAGGACATTCCCCTGAGCTCCGGAACTAACCTTCTTACAAACCTTTGTGTGTGTGTGTGTACTCACCTATTTGTTTGTGGTTGCAGGGGTCGAGTCATAGCTCCTGGCCCCGCCTCTTCACTGATTGCTACTAGGTCCTCTCTCTCCCTGCTCCATGAGTTTTATCATACCTCGCCTTAAAACTATGTATGGTTCCCGCCTCCACTACTTCACTTTCTAGACTATTCCACGACTTGACTACTCTATGACTGAAGAAATACTTCCTAACATCCCTTTGATTTATCTGAGTCTTCAACTTCCAATTGTGACCTCTTGTGTATGTGTCCCATCTCTGGAACATCCTGTCTTTGTCCACCGTGTCTATTCTGTGCAGTATTTTATATGTCGTTATCATGTCTCCCCTGACCCTCCTGGCCTCCAGTGTCGTCAGGCCGATTTCCCTCAACCTTTCTTCGTACGACAATCCCCGTAGCTCTGGGACTAGTCTTGTTGCAAACCTTTGCACTTTCTCTAATTTCTTGACGTGCTTGACTAGGTGTGGATTCCAAACTGGTGCTGCATACTCCAGTATGGGCCTGACGTAAATGGTATACAGAGTCTTAAACGAATCCTTACTGAGGTATCGGAACGCTATCCGTAGGTTTGCCAGGCGCCCGTATGCTGCAGCAGTTATCTGATTGATGTGCGCCTCAGGAGATATGCTCGGTGTTATACTCACCCCCAGATCTTTTTCCTTGAGTGAGGTTTGTAGTCTTTGGCCATCTAAACTATATTGTGTCTGCGGTCTTCTTTGCCCTTCCCCAATCTTCATGACTTTGCATTTGGCAGGGTTAAATTCAAGGAGCCAGTTGCTGGACCAGGCTTGTAGCCTGTCCAGGTCTTTTTGTAGTCCTGCCTGATCCTCATCCGATTTGATTCTTCTCATTAACTTCGCATCATCTGCAGACAAGGACACTTCTGAGTCTATCCCTTCCGTTATGTCGTTCACATATACCAAGAACAGCACAGGTCCTAGGACTGACCCCTGTGGAACCCCACTTGTCACAGGCGCCCACTCTGACACCTCGTCGCGTACCATGACTCGTTGTTGCCTCCCTGTCAGATATTCTCTGATCCATTGCAGTGCCTTTCCTGTTGTGTGTCTGATCCTCTAGCTTTTGCAGTAACCTCTTGTGTGTGTGTGTGTGTGTACTCACCTAGTTGTACTCACCTAGTTGAGGCTGCAGGGGTCGAGTCCGAGCTCCTGGCCCCGCCTCTTCACTGGTCGCTACTATGTCACTCTCCCTGAACCGTGAGCTTTATCATACCTGTGTGTGTGTGTGTGTGCGTGTGTGTGTGTGTGTGTGTGTGTGTGTGTGTGTGTGTGTGTGTGTGTGTGTGTGTGCGTGCACTTACCTATTTGTGGTTGCAGGGGTAGATTCACAGCTCCTGGCTCAGCCTCTTCACTGGTGCTACTAGGTTCACGCTCTCCCAGCTCCATGAACTTAATCGTATCTCTTTTTTAGAGCTTTGTATGGATCGTGCCTCTTCTACATCACTCTCCAGATTGTTCCACTTTCTGCCAGCTCTATGACTGAAGAAGCACTTCCTAACATCCCTGTCACTCATCTGAGTTTTCAGCTTTCAGTTGTGACCCCTTGTTGCTGTGTCTCATCTTTGGAACATCCTGTCCCTATCCACCCTTTCATTTCCTCTCAGTATTTTATATGTCGTGATCATATCACCCCTATCGTTAGGTTGATTTCCATTAACCTCTCCTTGAAGGGCATACCCCTTAGCTCTGGGATTAGTCTTGTTGCAAACCTTTGCACTTTCTCTAATTTCTTGACGTGCTTGACCAGGTGTGGGTTCCATACTGGTGCTGCATTCTCCAATGTGGGTCTGATGTACAAGATGTACAGAGTTTTGAATGATTCCTTACTCAGGTGTAGAAATGCTATTCTCAGGTTTGCCAGGTACCCATATGCTGCAGCAGTTATTTGGTAGATGTGCGCCTCAGGAGATATGCTCGGTATTATACTCACCCCAATATCCTTTTCTTTGAGTAAGGTGTGTAGTCTTTGGCCCCCTAGCCTGTACTCTGTTTGCAGTCTTCTTTGACCTTCCCCAGTCTTCATGACTTTGCACTTGGTGGGGTTAAACACCAAGAGCCAGTTGTTGGACTAGACTTGGAGCCTGTCCGGATCCCTTTGTAGTTCTACCTGATCCTCATCCACTTGAATTCTCAGCATTAGCTTCACATCGTCTGCAAACAGGGACATCTCTGAATCTATCCCGTCTGTCATGTCATTCACATATACCAGAAACAGCACCGGGCCCTAGGATTGACCCTTGTAGAACCTCGCTTGTTACAGGCGCACACTCTGACACCTCGTAATGTACCATTACTCGTTGTGTCCTTCCTGTCAGATATTCTCTGATCCATTGCATTGCCTTTCCTGCCTCTCGCTTTTGCACTAATCTCTTGTACAGAAGTGTGTCGAAAACCTTATAGTCCAAGAAAAGGACACAGGATTTCCCCTCCCTGAAACCGTGCTGGTTATCGTGTATAAGCTCATTCCTTTCTAGATGTCGCACCATTCTTCTCTTGATAAGCTTCTCCATGACTTTGCATATTATACATGTAAGTGACGCTGGTCTGTTGTTTAATGTTATCTGTTCGTATTCTCCTCATTAGCTTCACACCGTCTGCGAACAGGAACTCTTCTGAATCTATCTCTTCTGTCACGTCATTCACATATACTAAAAACAGCACCGGACCTAGGTCTGACCCTTGTGGAGCCCCACATGCATTCATTCTGACACCTTCTTATGTACCAACATTCGTTGTTTACTCCCTGTCAGGTATTCCCTAATGCACTGCAGTACTTTCCCTGCTATTCCTGCCTGCTCCTCTAGCTTTTCAACCAGTCTCTTGTGTGGTACTGTATCGAAAGCCTTCTTACAGTCCAAGAAAATGCAGTCTACCAATCTCTCTCTCTCTCTCTCTCTCTCTCTCCTGTCTTACTTCTGATACCTTATCGTAGAACTTCAGTAGATCTGTGATGCAGGATTTCCCTTCCCTGGAGCCGTGCTGGTTGTCATGCATGAGTCCGTTCTAGATGTCCACATTCTTCTCCTGATAATCTTCTCCATAACTTTGCATACTATACATGTCAACGACACAGGTCTGTTATTTTGTGCTGTCTGCCTGTCTCCTTTCTTAAAAATTGAGACTACATTTGCTGTCTTCCACACCTCAGGTAGTTGCCCTCTTTCAATTGAATATTGAAGATTGTTGTTAATGGGGCATATAGTGCATCTGCCTCCTCTCTCAGGACCCATAGAAAGATGTTATGTGGGGCCCACCACCCTCGAAGCACAGGGGTGGCCAATCTTTTGCATTTCATGCGCCATTTTTTTCACGCTCTAATTCAGATGCGCCATACCACACTTGTACCCCCATCCAGTTCTTTAAAAATATGTTAATATGGACATATTTAGCATTCGTACATAAAATTATTTAATATCAAGACAAGATAAACATTACTTACTTTAATGAGACTTTTAAGTCTGCTTTGATTTCACCAAGATTGTAATATCTGGAGTTAAATTAGTTATTGAGAACAGCAGAGAATTCTTCAAATTTGAATCAGTCAGTCGCGACCTCGAGTTTGTTTTTAATCAATTTCATAGATGAAAATAATTGCTATGTTTTAGATTTGTTCTCAGTAAAACTTATTTCTAGCTATAAGTTACTTGAATTTCTGTCATAAATTTTTTCTACAAATCAGTTACTGATTAATACTTTTTTGTATGAGTAGGCTTGTTTTTTTCATTATTATCACAGGGATGTAATACGCTGCTTCTGGTGGATGCACCATAGATTGGCCATCCCTGATCTAGCAGTTTCTTCACCTCCTCCTCGGTTGTGTCCAGCACTTGTTGGTGCACCCTACTCCCTGGGTTTGCTGGAAGTCTCTCTGTCTCCACTGTGAATATCTCCCTGAATCTTGAGATGAGCTCCTCATATACTTCTTGGTCGCTTCCTGTGAGCTCCCCTCTTTCCTTCCTCAGATTGATTATATATTACCTGGTCCTTCACTGTTGTTTTCTTCCTGATGTGACTGATAGCAACTTAAGTTAGATTTGGTTTTGATGCTATGTGTGTACTCACCTATATGTCGTTGCAGGGGTCGAGTCATAGCTCCTGGCCCAGCCTCTTCACTGGTCGATACTAATTCACTCTCTCCCTACTACATGGTCTTTGTCATACCTCTTTTTAAAGCTATTTATGAAACTTGATTCCACTACTTCACTCTCCAGATTATTCCATTTCATGACGACTCTAAGGCTAAAGAAATACTTCCTAACAGCCCTATGACTCATCTGGGTTTTCAGCTTCCAATTGTGTCCCCTTGTTCCTGATTCCCATCTCTGAAACATTCGATCCCTGTCCACCTTGTCAATGCCCCTCAGTATTTTATACGTTGTTATCATGTCCCCTCTATCCCTCCTATCCTCTAGTGTCATCAGGTTAAGTTCCCTTAACCTCTCCTCATAAGACATACCCCTCAGTTCCGGGACTAATCGTGCTGCAAATTTTTGCACTTTCTCCAATTTCGTGACGTGTTTGATTAGGTGAGGGTTCCATACTGGCGCTGCATACTCCAGTATAGGCCTTACGTACACGGTGTACAATGTCGTGAATGACTCCTTACTCAGATGTCTAAACGCCAATCTCAGGTTTGCCAATCTCCCATATGTTCGTTATAATGCTTACCCCAAGATCCTTTTCTTTAATTGACGTTTGCAGCTCTTGATTTCCTAACCTGTACGCTGTCTGCGGTCTTCTGTGTCCTTCATCAATCTTCATGACCTTACACTTACTGGGGTTAAACTCCAGGAGCCATTTGTCAGACCATACTTGTAGTATGTCCAGATCCTCTTGTAATCTTAACTGATCCTCGCCCACTTGTATTTTTCCTCATCAGTTTCACATCATCAGCGAACAGTGACACTTCTGAATCTATTCCTTCCACCATGTCATTCACGTATACAAGAAACAGCACCGGGCTTAGGACTGAACCTTGTGGAACCCCACTCGACACATGCGCCCACTCCGACACTTCAGCACGTACCAACACTCGTTGTTTCCTTCCTGACAGGTAGTCCCTGATCCATTGCAGTACTTTTCCCGTTATTCCTACCTGCTCTACTAATTTTTGCACCAGTCTCTTGTGTGGTACTGTGTCAAAAGCCTTCTTGCAGCCTAGAAAGATGCAATCTACCCACCCCTCTCTCTCCTGTCTTACTTCTGTTACCTTATCGTAGAACTGAAGTAGATTTGTGACACAGGATTTTTTATTTTATTTTATTTAAAAGAACATTACACATACAATACTCATATAATTATACACATCATGTATTACATCATGTCATATAAGGGGTAAAACTCAATCTCCCGGTCCACTCTGAAGGTGTACTGGACTCTACCCTGGAGAACTTAACTATACAACTTAATGCTACAAGGAAACACAAAATACCAAGTTCAGTGCCAGTCGTCCAGTGCCTGACTGGAGCTGCTATACAATATCAGTAATGCCAACAATATCTATAACCCGCAAATTGAAAATATATACATGTGTTGCCCTTACAACTGTGACATTACAGCAGTGCATAACATACATAATTATGAAGGCTATTTTCTAGTATGATTTATTAACAGAGACAAGTTAATTAGGTTTATTAAAAAATAAACCCAAGTGAACCTGCCACAAAAGTGTCCTAGACACTCCCCTAAAGTGACATAATCATCCCCCATCTATACTAATCAATCGCCCCTAATTTCTAAACACAACATATCTATAATTTGGTATCATTGCAAGCTTGTTGCAACAAGAATACAATAATATGTATGTAAAGGCTTTAAAAAAAAGGAGATGCATACTTATGATGCACGTACAACCATAAAATTACAATAGCATAGAACAATCAGGTTTAGTAATGGTTTATTCCACTCAATATCTACCTGCACAATATGGTATACCCAGACCCTGGTGTTACATAACACTCACACCTTCAATAGGCACACAGTCCTAACAGTATGATTGAAAGGGTGCACAGCCACGGCAAATCTATCCTCCCAGTGCTTGATTCCTGAAATCGTGAGTGTTGCAGTCAGTACATATACTTATACACACATATGTATACATACACACACACACACACACACACACACACACACACATATATATATATATATATATATATATATATATATATATATATATATATATATATATATACATATACACACATACAAAGCCCCACACGCCCTTCCAAACCCCCCTTCCCCAGCATTGTCCCTCATATAAGTGAATGCCACACAAATATATTTTGCATTGATTACATACAATACTATTATTAAATATTAAAAAGTGTGTCCCCCCCCCAAAAAAAAAGAACATAAACGCCTTAACAGATGAACACACCATTCGCCTGTGCGTAAAAGGGAACAGGTATTTTGTTGCAGGTGTTAAACCATACCGCTAAACTTCATACCTAAACCACTAATTTTATAACAATGCAAATGTGCAAATGTACAAGTATGTAGGGTCACAGCGCCCACAACCAATTTCATTGAACAGCAATTAAATTTAACATGGGTATAAAATTAACACAGTACTTTTTATAAATTTTCACATAAAGTATAAATCATCACAAGGTCCATGACATTATATAAACCACCAGAACACATACCTGAGTCACCAGTACCTGACAGTGACTGTAATAATTATCCATTTACCAAAAAATGTATATATATGACTTACATATGGAACTAAACTGAAATCAGGGTGACTCTGGCCGAAAAAGATGAATTAACCCGCAAGGAACACAACCAGGTCACAAATTGATGCCCTCACATACCCACTCACACACCACATACAACACAACCTCCACAACCTTACCACGCCCACCATTCACTAAAGGAGACCTGTCCCTTGCCCGCCCCCATGATCCCAGAGGAGTTTCGCCACAGAGAGGTTACGATAACCCTCCGAGAAACTGGACTCCCAACGCCCCCCATAGATTAATCTGTTCCTACACATTGTTCTATAGAACCTTGCTGCTAACGCTTTTATCCTCAACCGCCCTTTAATCTCCCTCATTCCCCAAGAAACATGCAAATAATCCGCCATAACGTACATCAAAGCCCTTCCCACTTCTCGTGATACCCCACTGACATCCATCGACAAGGTCCTAAGAAACGACAAACTCCCCCCCCCACAGCCTGGTAACACCCGCCATCCAGATCCTCACCCCCCCCCCAAAGACGGGCAAAAATATACCACATGATAGGCGGTTTCCTCCTCCCCACAGAACAAGCATGTTGCCTCCCTCACCAACCCCATTTTATGCAACACATGCTTGGATGCTACTACCCCCATGAGGAAACGGTATACCAACTCCCTGACCCTTGCTGGTATCCTAAGCAGCCTGAACTCCCTCCATATCACCTGCCAGTTATACATGGGGTACACGGCAACCCCCTGTAAGACACCCCTTCCCCACACCACACCCACCAACGTTTTAACCCTCAAAATTGAAACCTGTCGCACTGTCAACAAGAACCTCAGCAAATCCTCGCAATTCCTCAAGTCCCTACCACTCCACCAGTTTCTAGCATCCCTCATCACCCTATCCACCCTAACACCCCCCTCCCCCCCACCCTAAGATACCTCTGCTTAATATATAAGGCCATCACCCTAGGCCCCAAAGCCAACAATCCTAGACAACCAGGCTCTCCCAAACCCCCACCCCACACAAACCTCAAAACCCTCCTCTGTATTTCCTGAATATCCTGTGCCCGCAAAGGTAACACCTCTGCCATACCTTACTATACGCCAGCGAGTTAATAACCAAAGCCCTCTGCTGTAATGCCACTTCACTAACCCTCAAACCTTTAAGCTTGCCTATAACCCTACTCGTGACTAGTTCAGAGTTGATCCTCCTGCACTCCTGCACCTGCACCATATACCATATCCCACAAACCCTAAGTCTGTCACTAACTGTCCATCTCATCTCCTCCCCCAGTCTCCCCCCAACCTAAGTCCCTACCTCCAACAACCTCAACTTTGCAAGATTAACTTCCATACCCAGGCCTGGTCTCAGACCGGGCCGCGGGGGCGTTGACCCCCGGAACTCTCTCCAGGTAAACTCCAGGTAAACCCGAAACATCCCCAAAACTCTTAATCACCTCACCCACCCTTCTTAAAGCCCCCCCCCACTCATTACTAGAACAGTGGTGTCATCAACATAACCTACAATTCCCTCCATGCATCCCCCCTCTAGCCCCCGCAATTCCTCCTCCACAGCCTCAAAGAAAGGATGCTGCACACATGCAAAGAGCAACTGCGAGAGCGGGCAACCCTGCCTTAAGCCCTGTTCCATCATCACCGCCCCCCCAGCCTTCCATTAACCTGCACCCTCATGACTGCCCCCTCATATAGAGTGTGCACCCATCTCACTACGCCCCCTCCAAAACCCAACTTCTCCAAACAGACCCATAAAAATTCCATCTGCACACAGTCATAAGCCTGTGCCCAATCCAAACCAAGGACGCCCCCTCCCAGGCAGTTCTCTATAAAATCCCTTATCCTACTGTGCCCATTCTTCATGCTTCGTCCCGGTATCCCATACTGACCCCTATGTATGACAGCTCCAATTACCTTCTTTAATCTATTACCCAATATCTTTGCAAAAATTTTATAATCTGAACACATTAATGACAACGGACGATAATCACCCAAACCCTTCCCCTCTCTCCCCTTCAGCACCAAGACAACAACCCCAGTTCTCTGTGTTCACCCCATCCTACCACTACTCAACATATAATTCAGAACTGCCACTAGGCACTCCCTCAGACTCTCCCAATGTGCTCTATAAAAATCATTAGATAAACCATCTATTCCCGGTGCCTTCCCCTGACTCAACCCATTCACCACCTCCTCCACCTCTGCCTCCTTAATGCTGCCCTCCAACATGTCCCGGTCCCCATGCCCCAAACCCAGATGAGCCCCGATAACTCCAAATGAATCCAACCTAACAACCCCTTCCCTCCTCTTCCATTTCTCCCAAAACCAATAATCTGCATACCAACTGATACTGTCTGTATCAGAAAGACCCTGATCCTGCAATAACCCCGCCCTTCCCCACCACTAAATGTGCCACAGTAGTCCTCAACTGTCTGTCCTTGAATTTCCTTAGTACATACCTGGATGGCCTGTCACCATTTAAGACGTCCTCCAAGCCTGCCCTGACTCTGAGTGCATCAAACCGTTCGTTATGAATCTCCACTAAACGACTTCTAAGTTCCCCCATAACACCACTCACACCTTCCCTACCCCCCTCCCATAACAATCATTCAACTGCCCCTCTAAGTAATTCTGCAATCCAAACCGCCAGCGTGCCCGTTCCCTGCCACGCGCCTTGAAAAATCCTACAATCTCCACCTTTGCATACAATTCCCACCAATCTAACAAATTCACATCCCCATCCCTAGCCTCCCAAAAACCTTTCCACCAGTCCTGAAAGGACAAACCTAGATCCTCCTAGATCAATTTCCAATAACTCGGAAATATACGCAGAATACCATCTACCCTAAGGTCAGTCAACACTGCCTTGTGATCAGACAAACCTACGTCAATAGTCCTAACCCTCTCCACATCCATCCCCTGCATAACATAAATCCTGTCCAACTGTGCTTCATAACTCCCCTGCACATAGGTGTGTTCCACCTGATACCCCCCTGCCCACCACATCAACCACCCCCACATCCCGTAAAGCATCCCTTAAAACACTCAACACACACCCCGCACCCCTAGGTATCACATCTCCATGCCGAATCACACAATTCCAATCTCCTCCAACTATCGAAATAGCAGGTAAACCCCTGAGATAGTAGAACAAAACTTCCCTAACAAAGTCTGCTTTTACCCTCATATTACTAATTGCTGGCATATAAACCCCCACAAAACATACCCTACTCTCCCACCAATACCCATCCACCCGAACAACCCTCCCCCCTCCCCCCTCCTCCCACCCCATGACCCACAATGGGGTGGTCTCCTTTACCAATACAGCCACTCCTCCCATAAAATGCAAAGCCAAACTTACAAACATCTTATATCCCCTCAATTGCAACTCACATCCTGACCTATGGCTATGCTCTTGCAAGAAACAAACGTCCACGTCATACCTTTTCAAAAACCACTCCAACCAGACCCTTTTGACTTCATTCTTGAGACGATTAACATTTAGAGTCACACATCTGAATGTTCAAGGAAAGGCGGCTTACCTCTGTGCCGCTGTGGCTTGCTCACACTCCCTTTTAAGCTGCTCACACTCTCCTTACCATTCTTCTTAAGCAGACCCCCCACCCCCCCTGACCCACCCCACCCGATTTTCCCTGTGCACCCCCCTGTAGTGGTTTTCCCTACCACATCTGCCCATGCCTTCTTACCTGGTCTCTGCCCAGGTGTCAATACTTCGTCCAATTCAGACGACCCCGCAGGCCGCTTCCTAGAGCTACCACCCAAATTCATATCTTCCTCAGGTACATCCTCCCGATGTACCTCAGCTACCACAACTGTTTCCTGGCCTCGCTCATCCAAGACTTCCACTTTCCCCTGCAGCCCTTCCATCTTCTGCACATCACTGGACCTTCCATCCAGGTCCTCTCCGACCAAAGCTTCCTCCAAGAAATCCTGTAGCACAGACTCCAATAACACCTCCTACGTCGACGTTGCCCCTCCCTCCACCACCACAGGCCTTGGTGGAACCTCACTAGCCTCCTCCGGGAGTGTGACACACGTCCCCAACAGGTCCCCCTCCTTCTCCACCTCCTCACTCCAGAGAGCCATCCCATTCCTCGCCTTTACCACCGTACTCAGCTGTCGTTCCTCCTCCAAAAGGGTTGGCACACTTGGGGCAGCTCTACGTACACATTGTGCCACCATGTGCTCGTACGAGTCACAAAGACGGCACATCCTCCTTTGCCCTGCATAATGCACATAGACTTGAGTTCTGTATCCAGTCAACAGAACATATGAAGGTATAGGCCTCTTCAATGTCATCTTGAGGGTGTAGGAACCTTCCGGGAGGCCTTCATATGGGCCATCCCTCCATACCCCTCCTCTAGCCTCATGAACAACACCATAGTTGCTGAAGACGTCCTCAATTCCAAACTTCGTCGCCTCAAACGGTACATTGCGTACCCTAACCCATGTGAAGTATGTAGACACATCATGCATACACACCTCCACCATCGAGTTAAGGCACATCCTTCGTTCCTGATACTCAGCCACCATACTACTGTAGAAACTGGCCCTTGTAAACTTCACGAAGACTCTTCTCAAACCATTGAGGGCAACACCATACAGCTCCTCATAAGGGACGCTGTAGAGATCTCTAATAATAGCTGGAAGGAGCACAATCATCGTAGCAGTGCTCAACGATCCCCATATCAGCTCGATGCAAACAGTGTTAACCCTCCTGCCGGCACGATCCGCCATCTTGGAACACTGAAAACTGCGCAGAAACCAGTTGATTCAGGAGCTACTGCGTAGCCTGTCCGCACAGCCCGAGAGCGATGTGGACAATGACACAGGATTTCCCATCTCTGAAGCCGTGCTAATTGTCATATATGAGGCCAGTCTTTACAATGTGTTCCACCACTCTTCTCCTGATAATCTTTTCCATGACTTTACATACTATACAAGTTAGTGACGCTGGTCTGTAGTTTAACACTGCCTGTCTGTCTCCTTTCTTAAAAATTGGAACTACATGTGTGTGAGGGAAAAGTTCAACAGATAGGAGTAGCCAGCGAATATATGGTGACGATAGTTTGATTGTCAGACTACTTGTTAATAAGGTAGGGTCAGTGTCTAGCTCCCGCTATCCCCCCCTCTTTTTTTTACATGGAAAGATGAGGTGTGGGGCTCCAACCAAATGGATAATCACTTGACTCACAACTCCCAGAACAACTGTAAGTAAAAGCCTCTGCTCCTATTTTAGTGGATATATTGGTTAAAAGCTTCACTTTTAACCAATTCTAAGACTTAGTTCATTTTGCCTTGATTTCCATGTTTTGCTTTTAAATCCTCACCATTCTTTTAAGTGCCTTACACTTATCATGGAGAGTGATTTCTTAAGCAGCGGTTAACTTTTGTCTCTTTCTAGCTTGGAATGTCAGCTTGGGTCATCTGGCAACTATAGAAATAATGTTGAAGGAGACAAACTTCATATGAGTTCTGGGGCATCACCTTTTTATCTACATACCTGAGTGTAGCCATACCCAGGCAACTACCCCTCATCTTTGCAGTGGTGAAAAACCTGCGTTTCTATCATCTTGACGGATTATTCAAGGCTAGAGACACTGTGACGAACTAGTCGTTGGGTTGTCACTCAATAGCTGTGACCCCCCCTCCCCCCCATCCTCAGCAACGGCTACAATTTCTACAAGGCGCGGTGTCAACATCAACCAGACACCACAGTCTAACTGTACATATTAGCGTTGAATTCAAATATAATTTTTATATTTCATTTTTCATTTCTCTTTCACGTAGGATAAAAGTTCATATTTAAATGTTTTATATTTTCAATTATAACAATAAAGTGTTTATATTTGTATGTTATTATTTTTTTTCTATTCATTAATTTTCCTAAGGAGGAGCCAGCCTTGGTAAGACCTACTTAAGATCTTACAGGGTTGAGTAAGCCTTCACAATGTGCTGTCTTCCACGCCTCAGGCAACTGCCCAGTTTTGATAGATTTACTAAAGATTGCCTCTAGCGGCACACACAATTCCTCTGCTCTCTCTCTCGGTATCCATGGAGATATGTTATCTGGGTCCACCGCCTTTGAGGTATCTAGTTCGTCTAGCAGTTTCTTCACCTCTACCTTGGTTATGTGTATTGTGTCTAGCACCTTCTGGTGCACCCTACCTCCAGTTTGCTGGAAGCATTCCTGACTCTGTTGTGAATACTTCTCTATATCTTGTGTTTAGTTCATCACATACTTCTTGGTCACTCTTCGTCAGCTCCCCTCCTTCTTTCCTCAGCCTGATTACCTGGTCCTTGACTGTATAACTGTATAACTGTATGACTGTATAACAACTTTGGTTCAGATTTGACTTTTGGTGCTATGTCGTTCTCATGTTGCTTCTGGGCCTCTCTCCTTATCCCTGTATATACGTTTCTGGTTCTTCTGCTCAACTCCTTGTTCTCTTGAGCCCTTTGCCTACTATACCTATTCCATGCTCTAGCACACTTGGCTTTGGCCTCTTTACACCTCCAATTAAACCATGGGCTCACTCTGGTCTTACCATTTTTTCTGTTGCCCTGTGGTATGAACCTTTCCTCTGCCTCCCTGCACTTAGTGGTCACTATTTCTATTATTTCATTTACTGTCTTTCCATCTAGTTCTCTTTCCCACTGCAATTCATGCAGGAAACTTCTCATTCATATGTAGTCCCCTTTTTTGAAGTTCGGTTTCTCTCTTTGTTCTCGTGCTGCTGCATTCTCCACTGTTAACTCTACAAGATATTTAAAACAAAGAACATCATGATCACTAGCGCCAAGGGGTCTTTCGTGGGTGATATCCCCTATGTCTGAACTATTCAGGTGAAGGAGACCCAGCCTTGCTGTAACATCCTCGCCTCTCTCTCTGGTTGTATCCCTAACATGTTGGTGCATGAAGTTCTCCAATACAGTCTCCAACAACTTAGCCCTCCATGTTTCTGGTCCCCCATGCGGCTCTAGGTTTTCCCAGTCAATCTCTTTATGATTGAAATCCCCAATTATAAGCAATTTTGGCCTACCCATATGAGCCCTTCTGGCCACTTCAGCTAGTGTATACACCATTGCCCTATTGTGCACATCATACTCTTCTCTTGTCCTCCTGCTGTTAAGTGGTGGGTTATACATCACTGCTATCACCACCTTTGGACCCCCAGTCTGAAGTGTTCCTACAATGAAGTCGTCTGTTTCCCTTCTTTCCATTCCTCCCATCTCCTCAAAACTCCACTGGTTTTTGATGAGCAATGCTACTCCTCCCCCTCCTCTGTTCTCTCTGTCTTTCTTCATAATCTGATATCCAGGTGGAAAGACTGCATCTGTTATCATCCCTGTAAGTTTTGTCTCTGTTAGTGCTATGATGTCAGGTGATGCATCAATGATGCGTTCTTGCCACTCTTCACTCTTATTTGTTATTCCATCTGCATTGGTGTACCATACCTTTAGCTTCCTTTCCCTTACGGTATTTTGGGAGATGGAAGAGGAAGGTGCAGGCTGGGAGGGTGGGAGGCAGGGTGGAATATTACAGGAGGCTGCTGTGATTGTGGAATTAGTGCTTAGGGGGGTGGTGGCTATGGAGTGAGGTTCGTTTCTGTTTACTGTGTTTGGTTGATATGTGGTGACAGGGGTTGAGAGGTTTCTGTGAGCATTTGTGTTTGATGTTCCCACAAAGGCTGAGCTTTCCTGTCTGTTGTTGCCTGTCCTGTCTGTCTTTCCTTCCACTGGTTTTGTCTTGCTCTCACTTTAAGTTGTTCCCTTTCCTTTCTTGTTCTCCCTTGATTGAGGTATGCTTTTTGATAATCTGGAGAGTCCTTTAACAGTGGTTTCTGTTGTAGTATTCTGTTCTGTACCACATCCGCCTTGAATGTCAATCTGATTGGTCGATTTTTTCCCTCGAATACCCCCCAACACTGTGAAAATTTTCTACCTGAGACACGTCCTTTTCTCCTGTTATTGCAATGATGTTCTTAATCTCTGTTTCCTCCCAATGCTTTGTTTCATCATAGGTCTGCCCTTCAGCCTCCTGAAGCCCTTGAATAATTATTGACCTCTCCCTCTCTTCTTCCTATTTCTTTTCCCTCCGTACCTCTTGATCTGATTGAAGCATCTCCTTTGCTGTTTCCCTATCATCTCCCAGACACCCTGATGGCCTGATATTACTGCTGCAAAAGACTGCTTAGCTCCATCCCCTTCTTCAGTCCCCTCGCTGCCTGCTGATGTTACCATTTCAGTCATCTTGCTCCTTTCAGACCTCATCTTTATATCCTGCTCCAGCACATCCATTTCTTCCTCCAGTCTCTGTATCTTTGCCTCAGCTACTATTGCTCGTGATTCCCACTTCTTGCTCTCTGCAGATATTTGCTCTAACATGTTATTGCAAAGCTCGTTTAATCTTTTTTCCCATTGTTCCATTTTGTTCTTGAGCCGTTCTACCCATTCTTCCTTTTCCGACCAGCCATCATCGGTTCCCTTTCCTTTACGTCCTCCCTTTTGATAGCCATTTTTTTATCCTGTTTGGATGTTCTAGCTCCTTCACCTTCTTGTAAAAATGTGTGTGTGTGATGGGGGGATTTATGAGCTAATGTGTTAGGCTAGGTTTGTCTATGTGTATACGTGTGTGAGAGTGCATATATGTTTATATAATGTATATGTATATATATATATATATATATATATATATATATATATATATATATATATATATATATATATATAATATATATATATATATATATATATATGTGTGTGTGTGTGTGTGTGTGTGTGTGTGTGTGTGTGTGTGTGTGTGTGTGTGTGTGTGTGTGTGTGTGTGTGTGTGTGTGTATGGTGACAGCTGGGGATATATTAGTAACCCGCCTTGTGTATAAAGAGAGAATGGTGAGAATCTTATTTGTACGATATCTCCTTCTAATTCGTATCTCCATTATATATGCCTATCTTCCCGTACAACGCATTCAAATCTTTCATTATTCTACACTATTCAATAAAATGCAAATTCACTGGGGAAAAGGTTGATGTATAATGAGAAGAGTGTTTCTGTTCATCATTACATGATTTAATAACACAAACATCGAATATATGAACCTCGACAAACTTAATACGTTGAATATAATTTACCCTTGATATTACTGTGAGAAAGACTAAAACATTTGAGGAAGCGGTAACGAGAGGTGGAGACACTCCAGGCTGCAAGGGGAGAGATGATAGGGAAGAAGGGTGTGTCAAAACGGCATTCACATAGAGGAGAAGGAGGAGGAATACATTAAGGAAATAAAGAATGCATGAAACGAGCAGTGGGTGATATGACGAGAATGATGATGCTTCAGTGGACAGAGAAGAATGATTGGGGGGGAAGAGAGGATTTGGGTTGTCAAGAGAAATGGAAAAATCTTTCCCCGGGTCCATACATAAGTTGATGGCCAGCTCCGTCGAGCGTGTGATCATCTGATAGAGGACTTCTCCAAGCTTACCCTGCCACTCCTTCAAAAAAAAATTGTATATGACATAATAATGAAAGCAAACTCTCGAATCCAGGTGGAAGAGGAGAGGTAGTTTCGAAGTGTTCAGTCCCTCGGTCGTGATAGTGTTCAGTCCCTCGGTCGTGTTAGCGTTCAGTCCCTCGGTCGTGATAGCGTTCAGTCCCTCGGTCGTGTTAGCGTTCATTCCCTCGGTCGTGATATCGTCCAGTCCCTCGGTCGTGTTAGCGTTCAGTCCCTCGGTAGTGATAGCGTTCAGTCCCTCGATCATGACAGCGTTCAGTCCCTCGGTCGTGATAGCGTTCAGTCCCTCGGTCGTGATAGCGTCCACTCCCTCGATCGAAATAATGTTCAGTACTTCGGTCGCAATAGTGTTCAGTCCCTCGGTCGTGATACGCGTCGAGGCCCTTCAGCCTTGATAACACTAAACCAAATGCATGAGGGTGGAGACTTATTAGAGCCAGAAGAAAGGTGCAGCAACTGAAGACTATCGCAGGTGGGCTGGACTCAGTAGTGGAATTAGGTTATGCCTAAGAGCTGGACCAAAGGTTAACAACAGAGATATGCAATATATACTCTGTACCAAGACACCAAAACTAAGGGGACTCAACACCACAGAATTACCTCTTCACGTCTTCCACCGTCTCCAGTATTTATTCCATGTACTGAAGTAATAAAAACCATTGGTGGACGGAACGTCTCATCAGTAAAGATACTCAGGTGTTACACATGGTTCTTATTCATTCACATACTGGTATTATACATCATTTAGGTGACGCATAAGTAACTTCTGAGAACGTTCCCTTATGAGGAAGCGTCAGAATGAAGAATGTTTTAAAAGGTAGTGGCTTGATCATCCATCAGGTATATGTGAATCTGTTAGACTGCAGTAGTTGGCAGTGCTTCTGTTACCTATTTAATATCAAAGACAAGAAGTCGGCACTATAAAGAGCTCAGCACTGCAGACGAAGCTCACACAACTAATCTTCAACAAAGACAATGTTATACACAAAGTAATAAAAGAGAGAGAAACATATGTAAGATGAAAAATATTTCCTCTGATGGCTCTTGAAGAATCGTATAAAAATGGTTTCATAAAATGGATGTGAACTGGAACAAATAAGATAAAAAGACATTAAAAGGACATAAAAAAGCGTAAGTCTTTTTTTATGAGAAAATGTTGCTCAAGAGAAACTTGATAACGCACCCCTTGAGCGAAACGTTGCTGCAAGAGACTTACGCTGTTTTATGTGTCATTTCATGGACTTATGAGCTGGATGTTGCTCGGTTAACTGGTTGGTTGGTTAATAGGGTATAAAGACTATTTACTACACGAGGGTTATTAAGGCTGCTTGTAACATCTTCACCACCGGTTAGAGAATACTTTAATACCTAAAATTAGATATTCAGGTAAATAGTACACATACACAGAGAAATACACCTCTCGATGTATATATGTATGCTGCCTACGGTCACTGAGCCACGCTCATCCCAGAGGAAAACAACTAACATTATGCAAATTCTTAGATAGGCTACAAAAATAAAGCTATTTTTCATTATGTAAATTTTAACGAGGTTAGATTGCTAGGTTAACTTTGGGGCAAAAATAAAAAAAAATTAGCACATGAAAAATGTGCATAACTAAAGTAAGTTAGTTTCCGCCGATGACCTGACTCCAGGAGTAGGGAAGCGTTTGTTTATTCCCCGGGTACATAACATACAGGAAAGTTTTAACAACGGTCTTGAGGACACATGAAAGAGCAGAGTTAACCTGTGACAACTCAGTAAAGTCAAACAACTTTACTTACTTCCACTGGGGTTCTTGAGTGATTTCTAGTACTGAGTCTTTATTTTTCCCTATGTCTGAATCAGTGTTAATAAATGTTTTATTGGGTGACAAGTATAATAATGATTAAAAAGTAATAATAGTAATAAATCTGACACTGACAATATCACTGCAAATAATGAAACTCACAATGAATCCAGAATACGGGTTGGTGGTATCGGCATTTAGGTCCGCGGACTCAATCTGTGGTCTGCGGACCCCTGGGGTCTGTAAAAGTAGTACTGGGGGCCTTGTGCGGGATTTTGGGTGAGATGAGTACAATGAAATTAATGAGATAAGACCACTATGTGGATTAGTACTCATCTTTGTTGATGACAGATCAAAGCACATGCAGCCTCTACCAGGGTTATCCTTCAACATTTGCTGACCGTTCACCCACCATGGCTGAAATGAAGGTGATTATAAATATGGGTAATACATGCCCTGCTGACATATATTATCAGTATGTCAAGTACATCACTTGAAAGTCGTGGGCGACCATTACCTGTGTTTTGGGCTTGGTTCGCCTATCACGGCCTCAAATTATTATTCCTATTCACCTAATATCGACCCTAAGCACTGCAGTGGAATTAAGAGGATGTCCTGTAAAAGAGGCTTACCTGGCTCATTGTAACGGAAGATGGTTACATTACTTCGTCAAATAGGCACTATCGATGGTTTGAGATGCGTAATGGTGTTGGACATCTTCACTTCTGTTGTCTACTTGGCACACGTTGCTTGACGACAGTCACTCACGAATAGTCTAATTATTCACGGCAGAGTGTCTTCAGTCTTTCTGGAGACTGTTAGTACATGACTGGGGATTCATATGCACACGACTACGGGCACAAATGTATCTGCACTCACCGTGGTGTGGCCAGGCCAGGTAGCACCCGGCCACTTCGTCGCAAGTTCACTGGCCAAAATCAGACTGCATTCTGCCTGTTGCAACCTCCGCCCTCCTTTTATGGGTGGTCATATGCTGACACGATGTCTAGAGGCGTAGATGTCAGCTCTGTTGACTCAGATAAAACAAAAGGAGTGGATTCCCTGAGTCTAAGGTGCCAGCTGTGGGTTATGAAGCCCCTAGGCATATCAACAGTTTAGAATCAAATTATTTTGGTTTTTTCCCCGTCTTGAGAAATAGCAATTTCCTCAGACAAACACATGTTCATAAAATCTTGCAGAGACTCGTGTAAGAATGAAAATTCTGCTGGACACATGTGAATACTGGGTGTCGATCTTATCTACTCTGTATCTTCAATCCCATTAGAAGGTGTCTAATTTTACAAGGCCAGAAACACGTGTTTAGATAAATGGGCATTGTTGGTATGCTGTAATTTAAATCTGCTGAGTGCAAGATGCTTGGCTGTATGATATGTAAGCTTACTTCATCTCGGCTAATGCAAAAAGAATAGGGCATGACCCTCTTTCATGCTCACTCCTGCTCTCCAGTTTGAGAAAGTAGAGAGAGGGGTCTTAACTCTCTTAAGAGGGATCGCCGACCCCTGAGATGGGGGTTGATACCTCCCCCTTCACTGGAGAAAATTTCCCCACAGGCCTATAAGGGTAGTACTGGGGGTCTGTAAAATGAATAATTATTCAGTAAAATGCTGATAAAGATAAACTTTTAAAATATCTAAAGCCATTTCCAGTTTTATAATACTGATATTTATTGACTTGCATACTCAGTTACGTTTGTCTTTCAGTTAAGAGATGAAGCTGGAAAAACGAGTTTATTGTTAGCTAATAAAATCGGCTTGTTGGGTAGACATACCTTTCAAAAAATCGGGGGTCCGTGGGAAAATTAATTTAAATAAAAGGGGTCCTTGGTGGTGAAAAGATGTAAGTAATGGTGGATGGTGTAAGTAATGGTGGATGGTGTAAGTAATGGTGGGTATGGTGGTGGTGACATTGTAATCAAGATGTAATTTATGGAAAGAGAATCTTTTTTCTTATTCTGAAAAGTTAATCTCCTGGGCTTGTATCTTTCCTCCACCGCCAGTGTTGTCTTGACGACCAGGTCTGTCATATCACTTGGCTACACCTTTCCCCCACCCCCGTGTGTCCAGACACTGGAGTTATCAACACAGTGAGTGACAATATTGTGATATACCATAATTTAAAGTTCCTTTGCCTGGACACCACCAGACTGCTGTGTATCCAGGTGAGGGAACAGCCGCCCCACCATCAATTATACACGATCTCACACATCCCGTCGGTAGAATCGGCATTTCAGTACGTGTCGGGGTGATAGCATTGCGTCCCTGCGTCCAGGGAAGCACATTAGGTGAGGGTGACAGGGTGAGGGAGTGCAGGGATGAGTCACAAGTGAGGAGAGTGATGGAGTGGAGGGTAGGCACTGTGATTAATCTGGATGAATCACGACCAAGCGGTACAAAACAAGGTGGCAAGTAAGCATCACCGATTTTGATGTGTCATCAAGTATGATGATACACGTGTGCTGACACAGGTTGCAACATCAAGTTGTTGTGCAACTTGTGTTTCGGGCAGCAGCAACAACAGCAGCAACAGCTGCAGCATCAAAGGATGTATAGCCTTTTGACTGTCTTTAAATGAAGGACTACGTTTATTGTATACTAAACACGGATTTATTGTATTGTTTATTGTATAGTAAACACGGATTTATTGTATTGTTTATTGTATAGTAAACATGGATACAATAATAATAATAATAATAATAATAATAATAATAATAATGATACCAACAACAACAACAACTAGAGCAAAGTGTGTTGTGCTTAGTTGTTACTGCTGCTTCAGCAGCAGCAGCAGCAGCAGCAGCAGTAGTAGTAGTAGTAGTAGTAGTAGTAGTAGTAGTAGTAGTAGTAGTAGTAGTAGTAGTAGTAGTAGTAACTGCCAGCCTCCTCTCTCTCTCCCTCTTAACTACCTACTTTTGTCCCCTCTCTTCCTCTCCGTATGGGCTCAATCATTCCCTCACTTTCCCCTCTTCTCCCTGCCCTCCCTTCCTCCCTCCCTGCTCTCCCTCCCACCCCCTGTCCTCCCACCCCAGCCCTCCCCCCTCCCTCCCTTCCTGCTGTCCCTCCCCCGCCCCTTCCCTCCCTCCCTCCCTCCCTCCTTCCCTCCCTCCCTCCCTCCCTCCCTCCCTCCCACTACCTCTCCATCTCTCATCCTTAAAATTTTAAGCAGTTTTGCAACGCAACAATTTTTGTTCTGAACAAACCAACATTTATATACCAAAAAAAAAAAAAAACCAAAGCCTCAAATTCGCAGAAAATAACATTAATATTCCGAATCTACATTATAAAACCATTTTGCTGCAACAATCTTGGGATACTGACGAAGAGTACACCTATTTGTGTAGACTCAACCACACGGGTTTACAGCGCTTCACACAAACCAGAGCAAAAAAATATATTGAAATTGCACTATCGCGTCAATAACTCACGATTCCATTATATTTACAAAAAAATAAATAAACAACGTTGGACTAACGGGGCAGTAATTAATGATCATGGTAGTCAATAGGCTTGAAGCGTAAACACCTGTCATAAACAACAGCAATCAAAGCAAAACAACAATGGCAACGTTATGTTACATAATATCTGTGGCGAAATAATTATTTTTTTTTGTGGGAGTAAATATTTTGAACAACAACAGCACAACAATAACAGCAAAAAATAAGGAAGACAAAGACAAGCAATGTATCACATTTTACTTGAGTCGCTACACAGGAAATACTAAGATATATATATATATATATATATATATATATATATATATATATATATATATATATATATATATGCTTAACAATTCGCAAACAGGCGAAATTATTTACATTGTCTCTACGTTCACAGCAGGACTCGAACCTGCTAACTCTGTATCAGAGTCCACAGTACTTTACCACTGAGCTAGACTCAAGGTAAGAATGGGCGCTTAGCCGAAGCTAAGCGATGTTACCCCATACCCCGGGCACCAAGCTCGTTTGCGAATTGTTAAGCATTTCAAACCTCTTTCGTTGTCCACTGCATGTGGCAGGATTCGATGAAATAACTTCCAAAACGAGCTTGGTGCCCGGGGGTATGGGGTAACATCGCTTAGCTTCGGCTAAGCGCCCATACTTATCTTGGGTCTAGCTCCGTGGTAAAGTACTGTGGACTCTGATACAGAGTTAGCAGGTTCGTGTCCTGCTGTGAACGTAGAGACAATATATATATATATATATATATATATATATATATATATATATATATATATATATATATATATATATATATATACATATATCAGAAGTAGTACCAGTTCCTAGTAACCAGTTACCAGTAACCAGTGTACCAGTAGATGACTCACTACCAACCGTCTGTGTGAATCATTGACTGTATTCATATTGCTGCTGACCATAGCAGGATTTCAAACACCCTCACCCTGTAGACACTTGTGAGTCAGTCGTAGTTAGGCAGCAGAGAGAGACAGGTCGGCTGTTGGCGTTTCCCATACTTCCCGATATATATTATACGTACTACCAGCCTACGTGAGTATTTTTACCCATCCACATATCGAAAACCCACATGACATATATATATATACATATGTCGTGCCGAATATGTAAAATTGTTCAATTACCAAGAACCCATTTAAAATTAAGTCCTTTCTAAAATTTTCTCTTATTTGTTTAAAGATTTATATATATATACATATATATATATATATATATATATATATATATATATATATATATATATATATATATATATATATATATATATATATATATATATATATACAAAGCAACACCTGACGTGCGACTCATAAGAAAGGGAACACTGCAGCAGGCCCGCTGGCCCAACTAGACAGGTCCTTCACACAACCCACGAACAAACTATTCTACCCAACAATTAAGAATTTTAAAAATTATTGTTTGTCCTTGTATTATTAAATTCTTCCCAAATTCTATTAATTATAAATGGATCTAATTTATAGAAACCAAAGGAAACATTCATATTATTGTCAAAACTGCTTTTTATGAAAAAAAGATTCAATTATATTCCTGTCAACCATGGACTTGCTTGATATAATTTTCTCAACTTTTTGAAAATCAATTGGATGGTTAAAATCTCTCATATGAATAAATAGAGCACTGGAATCTTGTCCAGTTCTAATGCTATATTTATGTTGTTTTAATCTTAGTTCGAGACTTTTACCAGTTTGACCGTAATAAACTTTCTCGCAAATTTTACAAGGAATCTTATAGACATCCGTCAGCATTTTGGGGGGAATATATATATATATATATATATATATATATATATATATATATATATATATATATATATATATATATATATATATATGTATATATATATATATATATATATATATATATATATATATATATATATATATATATATATATATATATATATATATATATATATATATATATATATATATATATATATATATATATATATATATATATATATGGATGTGAAAAGTGGGTTATAGTAAGCGTATATGCACCTGGGGAAGACAGAAGTGTAGAGGAGAGAGAGAGAGAGATTCTGGGAAATGTTGAGTGAATGCGTGAGGAGTTTTGAACCAAGTGTGAGAGTACTTGTGGTTGGGGATTTCAATGCTAAGGTGGGTAAAAATGTTGTGGAGGGAGTAGTAGGTAAATTTGGGGTGCCAGGGGTAAATGAAAATGGGGAGCCTTTAATTGAGCTATGTGTACAAAGAGATTTGGTAATAAGTAATACATATTTTATGAAAAAAAAGGATAAATAAATATACAAGGTATGATGTAGCACGTAATGAAAGTAGTTTGTTAGATTATGTATTGGTGGATTAAAGGTTGATGGGTAGGCTCCAGGATGTACATGTTTATAGAGGGGCAACTGATATATCGGATCATTATTTAGTTGTAGCTACAGTTAGAGTAAGAGGTAGATGGGACAAGAGGAAGGTGGGAACAACAAGTAGGAGGGAAGTGAAAGTGTATAAACTAAGGGACGAGGAAGTTCGGGTGAGATATAAGCTACTATTGGCAGAAAGGTGGACTAGTGCAAAGATGAGCAGTGGAGGGGGAAGGGTTGAAGAGGGTTGGATGAGTTTTATGCAGTATTAGAATGTGGGGCAGAAGTTTGTGGTTATAGGAGGGTGGGGGCAGGAGGAAAGGGGAGTGATTGGTGGAATGATGAAGTAAAGGGTGTGATAAAAGAGAAAAAGGTAGCTTATGAGAGGTTTTTACGAAGCAGAAGTTTTATAAGAAGAGCAGAGTATATGGAGAGTAAAAGAAAGGTGAAGTGAGTGGTGAGAGAGTGCAAAAGGAGAGCAGATGATAGAGTGGGAGAGGCACTGTCAAGAAATTTTAATGAAAATAAGAAAAAATTTTGGAGTGAGTTAAACAAGTTAAGAAAGCCTAGGGAACGTATGGATTTATCAGTTAAAAACAGAGTAGGGGAGTTGTAGATGGGGAGAGTGAGGCATTAGGTAGATGGCGAGAATATTTTGAGGAACTTTTAAATTTCGACGAAGAAAGGGAAGCAGTAATTTCATGCACTGGCCAGGGAGGTATAACATCTTTTAGGAGTGAAGAAGAGCAGGATGTAAGTGTGGGGAAGGTACGTGAGGCATTACGTAGAATGAAAGGGGGTAAAGCAGCTGAAACTGATGGGATCATGACAGAAATGTTAAAAGCAGGGGAGTGGTTGGTACTTTTGTTTAATAAATATATGAAAGAGGGGAAGGTACCTAGGGATTGGCAGAGAGCATTTATAGTCCCTTTATATAAAGGGAAGGGGGACAAAAGAGATTGTAAAAATTATAGAGGAATAAGTTTACTGAGTATACCAGGAAAAGTGTACGGTAGGGTTATAATTGAAAGAATTAGAGTTAAGACAGAAAGTAGGATTGCGGATGAGCAATAAGGTTTCAGAGTGGGTAGGGGATGTGTAGATCAAGTGTTTACACTGAAGCATATATGTGAACAGTATTTAGATAAAAGTAGGGAAGTTTTTATTGCTATTATGGATTTAGAAAAGGCATATGATAGAGTGGATAGGGGAGCAATGTGGCAGATGTTGCAAGTATGTGGAATAGGTGGTAAGTTACTAAATGCTGTAAAGAGTTTTTATGAGGATAATGAGGCTCAGGTTAGGGTGTGTAGAAGAGAGGGAGACTACTTCCCGGTAAAAGTAGGTCTTAGACAGGGATGTGTAATGTCACCATGGTTGTTTAATATATTTATAGATGGGGTTGTAAAAGAAGTAAATGCTAGGGTGTTCGGGAGAGTGGTGGGATTAAATTATTGGGAATCAAATACAAAATGGGAATTGACACAGTTACTTTTTCCTGATGATACTGTGCTTATGGGAGATTCTAAAGAAAAAATGCAAAGGTTAATGGATGAGTTTTGGAGTGTGTAAAGGTAGAAAGTTGAAAGTGAACATAGAAAAGAGTAAGGTGATGAGGGTATCAAATGATTTAGATAAAGAAAAATTGGATATCAAATTGGGGAGGAGGAGTATGGAAGAAGTGAATGTTTTCAGATACATGGGAGTTGACGTGTTGGCGGATGGATTTATGAAGGATGAGGTTAATCATAGAATTGATGAGGGAAAAAAGGTGAGTGGTGCGTTGAGGTATATGTGGAGTCAAAAAACGTTATTTATGGAGGCAAAGAAGGGAATGTATGAAAGTATAGTAGTACCAACACTCTTATATGGGTGTGAAGCTTGGGTTGTGAATGTAGCAGCGAGGAGGCGGTTGGAGGCAATGGAGATGTCCTGTCTAAGGGCAATGTGTGGTGTAAATATTATGCAGAAAATTCGGAGTGTGGAAATTAGGAGATGTGGAGTTAATAAAAGTATTAGTCAGATGGCTGAAGAGGGGTTGTTGAGGTGGTTTGGTTATTTAGAGAGAATGGATCAAAGTAGAATGACATGGAGAGCATTTAAATCTGTAGGAGAAGGAAGGCGGGGTAGGGATCGTCCTCGAAAAGGTTGGAAGGAAGGGGTATGGGAGGTTTTGTGGGCAAGGGGCTTGGACTTCCAGCAGGCGTGCATGAGCGTGTTCGATAGGAGTGAATGGACACGAATGGTATTTGGGACCTGACGATCTGTTGGAGTGTGAGCAGGGTAATATTTAGGAAACCGGTTATTTTTATACAGCCGGACTTGAGTCCTGGAAATGGGAAGTACAGTACCTGCACTCTAAAGGAGGGGTTTAAGGATATTAGCAGTTTGGAGGGATATGTTGTGTATCTTTATACGTATATGCTTCTAAACTGTTGTGTTCTGAGCACCTCTGCAAAAACAGTGATTATGTGTGAGTGTGGTGAAAGTGTTGGATGATGATGAAAGTATTTTCTTTTTGGGGATTTTCTTTCTTTTTTGGGTCACCCTGCCTCGGTGGGAGACGGCCGACTTGTTGAAATATATATATATATATATATATATATATATATATATATATATATATATATATATATATATATATATATATATATATATATATATATATATATATATATTAATTATATATATATATATATATATATATATATATATAATATATATATATATATATATATTAATTATATATAAATATATATATATATATATATATATATATATATATATATATACATATATATATATATATATATATATATATATATATATATATATATATATATATATATATATTTATTTATTTATTTATTTATTTATTATTTATTTCTTTTATTATCACACTGGCCGATTCCCACCAAGGCAGGGTGGCCCGAAAAAGAAAAACTTTCACCATCATTCACTCCATCACTGTCTTGCCAGAAGGGTGCTTTACACTACAGTTTTTAAACTACAACATTAACACCCCTCCTTCAGAGTGCAGGCACTGTACTTCCCATCTCCAGGACTCAAGTCCGGCCTGCCGGTTTCCCTGAATCCCTTCATAAATGTTACTTTGCTCACACTCCAACAGCACGTCAAGTATTAAAAACCATTCGTCTCCATTCACTCCATTCCTAGGCCGACCCCTACCCCGCCTTCCTTCCACTACAGACTGATACACTCTTGAAGTCACTCTGTTTCGCTCCATTCTCTCTACATGTCCGAACCACCTCAACAACCCTTCCTCAGCCCTCTGGACAACAGCTTTGGTAATCCAGCACCTCCTCCTAACTTCCAAACTACGAATTCTCTGCATTATATTCACACCACACATTGCCCTCAGACATGACATCTCCACTGCCTCCAGCCTTCTCCTCACTGCAACATTCATCACCCATGCTTCACACCCATATAAGAGCGTTGGTAAAACTATACTCTCATACATTCCCCTCTTTGCCTCCAAGGACAAAGTTCTTTGTCTCCACAGACTCCTAAGTGCACCACTCACCCTTTTTCCCCTCATCAATTCTATGATTCACCTCATCTTTCATAGACCCATCCGCTGACACGTCCACTCCCAAATATCTGAATACATTCACCTCCTCCATACTCTCTCCCTCCAATCTGATATCCAATCTTTCATCACCTAATCTTTTTGTTATCCTCATAACCTTACTCTTTCCTGTATTCACTTTTAATTTTCTTCTTTTGCACACCCTACCAAATTCATCCACCAATCTCTGCAACTTCTCTTCAGAATCTCCCAAGAGCACAGTGTCATCAGCAAAGAGCAGCTGTGACAACTCCCACTTTATGTGTGATTCTTTATCTTTTAATTCCACGCCTCTTGCCAAGACCCTCGCATTTACTTCTCTTACAACCCCATCTATAAATATATTAAACAACCACGGTGACATCACACATCCTTGTCTAAGGCCTACTTTTACTGGGAAATAATTTCCCTCACTATCCTCGTAAAAACTCTTCACTGCTTTCAGTAACCTACCTCCTACACCATACACCTGCAACATCTGCCACATTGCCCCCCTATCCACCCTGTCATACGCCTTTTCCAAATCCATAAATGCCACAAAGACCTCTTTAGCCTTACCTAAATACTGTTCACTTATATGTTTCACTGTAAACACCTGGTCAACACACCCCCTACCTTTCCTAAAGCCTATTTGTTCATCTGCTATCCTATTCTCCGTCTTACTCTTAATTCTTTCAATAATAACTCTACCATACACTTTAACAGATATACTCAACAGACTTATCCCCCTATAATTTTTGCACTCTCTTTTGTCCCCTTTGCCTTTATACAAAGGAACTATGCATGCTCTCTGCCAATCCCTAGGTACCTTACCCTCTTCCATACATTTATTAAATAATTGCACCAACCACTCCAAAACTATATCCCCACCTGCTTTTAACATTTCTATCTTTATCCCATCAATCCCGGCTGCCTTACCCCCTTTCATTTTACCTACTGCCTCACGAACTTTCCACACACTCACAACTGGCTCTTCCTCACTCCTACAAGATGTTATTCTTCCTTGCCCTATACACGAAATCACAGCTTCCCTATCTTCATCAACATTTAACAATTCCTCAAAATATTCCCTCCATCTTCCCAATACCTCTAACTCTCCGTTTAATAACTCTCCTCTCCTATTTTTAACTGACAAATCCATTTGTTCTCTAGGCTTCCTTAACTTGTTAATCTCACTCCAAAACTTTTTCTTATTTTCAACAAAATTTGTTGATAACATCTCACCCACTCTCTCATTTGCTCTCTTTTTACATTGCTTCACCACTCTCTTAACCTCTCTCTTCTACTTTGTAAAAACTTCTCATATGCAAACTTTTTCTCCCTTACTACTCTCTTTACATCGTCATTCCACCAATCGCTCCTCTTCCCTCCCGCACCCACTTTCCTGTAACCACAAACTTCTGCTGAACACTCTAACACTACATTTTTAAACCTACCCCATACCTCTTCGACCCCATTGCCTATGCTCTCATTAGCCCATCTATCCTCCAATAGCTGTTTATATCTTGCCCTAACTGCCTCTTCTTTTAGTTTATAAACTTTCACCTCTCTCTTCCCTGATGCTTCTATTCTCCATGTATCCCATCTACCTTTTACTCTCAGTGTAGCTACAACTAGAAAGTGATCTGATATATCTGTGGCCCCTCTATAAACATGTACATCCTGAAGTCTACTCAACAGTCTTTTATCTACCAATACATAATCCAACAAACTACTGTCATTTCGCCCTACATCATATCTTGTATACTTATTTATCCTTTTTTTCTTAAAATATGTATTACCTATAACTAAACCCCTTTCTATACAAAGTTCAATCAAAGGGCTCCCATTATCATTTACACCTGGCACCCCAAACTTACCTACCACACCCTCTCTAGAAGTTTCTCCTACTTTAGCATTCAGGTCCCCTACCACAATTACTCTCGTCTCCTGGCAGTGAAAGCACAACACTCAGGAGATTTCCTGTTAGCTGTTCCCAATTCCTCCTTGGGCACTCGACTACTCGACTAGACCCACAGGCCATTCGGATTGGTGTTGCTCTTCGCCTAGCCGCCCCCATCCTCACCGAACATAGGTGTATTTGCGGCAGGGCGACAGCTGATCAATTCGGAATTCATGGCCCCCTGTGTCACACAGCAGAAGGGAAGTATGCCAGACATGAGGAGGTCAATGACATCATAAAGAGAAGCCTCGCCACAGCCCGTTGCCCAGCTCAACGGGAACCCCAAGTGCAGAGGTCTGACGGAAGTCAAAAGCGTCCTGATGGAGCCACTATGCTACCTTGGAAGGATGGAAAGCAGATTGCCTGGGACTACACCTGTGCCATCACATTGGCAGACACCTACTTGCCATACTCCGTAGTGGAAGGGGGTGGAACTGCCAGCCACGGGGAGACCCAGAAGATCCGCAAATATGAAGACCTTCCCCCTTGCTATAACTTCATCCCAATAGGGTCGGAGACCCTTGGAGCATGGGGCAAGTGTGCTCTAAAGTTCCTCAAAGAGCTGGGTGAAAATCTCATCATAGAAATCAAGGACCACAGGGAGACCAGCTTCCTCTTTCAAAGACTCAGTGTTGCGATCCAGAGAGGAAATGCCTGCA
Organism: Cherax quadricarinatus; assembly: GCF_038502225.1. NCBI lineage: Eukaryota > Metazoa > Arthropoda > Malacostraca > Decapoda > Parastacidae > Cherax > Cherax quadricarinatus. The sequence goes on along the minus strand of NC_091306.1, from coordinate 21,167,080 downwards.
GCATTCTTGGCACGCGGCTCACCGCCGGGTAGCTGAACGAAGTATTCGAGATGTAGCTCTGAGTTACCTATGTTGTTTTACATTCTATTGTATCTGTGAATGTTTTGTCAATGTATTTTGTCTTTAAATAAAATATATATTAAATATAGGGGGTTGTAGGAGAAAATTCTCAAACAGCTTCAGGGAGAACCTTGAGTTTTCCCTGAAGAAAGTTTGTTCTTTTCTCTGAGGATGAGGGTCCCCATGACAGTTCTAGAGGTGGTACCTCTCTCTCTCTCTCTCTCTCTCTCTCTATATATATATATATATATATATATATATATATATATATATATATATAGAATATATATATATATATATATATATATATATATATATATATATGACGTGAATAAGCGTCGTCGGACTAAGTTCGAAATATACCTTTAACACAGATAAACTCAGTAAAAGCACACAAATAGGAAGACAGAAGCCGCCGGGTGTGTGATGGAGGAAGATTGTTGGCGGACCTTCAGCACAATTTTAACAGTGGTGAATGTGTTTTTCACTGCAGAGGTGTGCGTGTGGATGCAGTAGGAAATGCGAGACTCGACCGGATTTTACAGGGTTTAAAATGTATGAGAGAGAGAGAGAAAGAGAGAGAGAGAAGAGAGAGAGAGAGAGAGAGAGAGAGAGAGAGAGAGAGAAGAGAGAGAGAGAGATAGAGAGAGAGAGAGAGAGAGAGAGAGAGAGAGAGAGAGAGAGAGAGAGAGAGAGAGAGAGAGAGAGAGAGAGAGAGAGAGAGAGAGAGAGAGAGAGAGAAAGGAGCTAGGAAGGACTAATGAGGGGGGGATACAAGGGGTAGGCTATGAAGGTCCCATCATGCCCTATCAGTCCTCCCTAAGGAAAATACCTTAGTCTTATCACACACTTCAAAACTCAGTGCACCATCCTTGCCTGTGGTTCGGTTGTCAACACATTCCGCTGACATACTGACTGTCGTGGTTCATACCTGGCACGGGTGGGAACACTGAGGGTGTTTCCTTACACCTGCTGCCCTTGTTCACCTAGCAGTAAGTAGGTACCTGGGAGTTAGACGACTCTTGTGGGTCGCATAGTGAGGGAGAAGTTTAACCTAAGTTACCCGCAATGTTCAGTATAACCAGTGACTTTCTATATGGTACGTCAATGACGTCAGCTACGTCTGTAACAGTTGTATCATATACTTCAAGAAATAAAAATTATTATCATTTTTATATTTCTGAACGTAACGAAAAAAATTATATTTCATTGTGTTTGTTTATTATTAAATTATTGTAAACTTATCTAAAATATACTTAGTTGGATTTGGCTGAATTAAATTGCGCTTGTTATAATAGGGTTAAGTAAGTTTTCTAAGGTTCTTTTAGTACAAAATTATTAATTTTTACATTAACAAATGAAAAAATATATATTTAAACGTATAAGAGAAATTTTTAGAAAGGCCTTAATTTTAAATAAATTCTTGCTAATTGACGAGTTTTACCTATTCGGCACGACACGCACACACACACACACCGACATATACATATATATATATATATATATATATATATATATATATATATATCTATATATATATATATATATATATATATCTTTTGCTACTTGTTAAACAGAGCATTAAACAATAGCAGGTTATGATACTCATAGAGAAGCGCTAAAGTCATAGGGAAAAGCAACAAAACAGGTTTGATATAAGGCTCTGAAGGGAAGATACAATTTTCATGTATCATGAACTTCCCGACCAATTCCCTTTATTGGGGAAAAAAAGGAAGGAAAGAGAAAAAATACTGTAGCCAGATGTTCTTTTGTTACCGCAAATTGAGCAAAGTTTATAACGATGGGGTTCACTTAATACGAGATTAAGAGCTTTCAGCAAAATAACGCTGGGGAAAGGCTTCTGAATCACCCCTCGTCGCTTTGGGTCGATTTGTGGTATTTATGTGTGATTCATAACTCAGAAGAGAGTTGATATTAACCACAAAAAAAGTTATAGGCAGGAGGAGGAGAGGAAAGATACTGAACTATGACACAGCATCACATTCTTCAACACTCCATATTACCTGTTCACCACCGGTCAAGAATATTTTAATTTTTAAAATGTGGATTAAAGTGAGGAATTAGATATATATGCAACACCTGGGTATCTTTAATAATAATAATAATACTCTTTATTTGTACAAGCACACAATACAACTATTACAGACCTTGCTGACATACTATACAGACCTTGCTGACATACTATACAGACCTTGCTGACATACTATACATACCTTGCTGACATACTATACAGACCTTGCTGACATACTATACAGACCTAGCTGACATACTATACAGACCTTGCTGACATACTATACAGACCTTGCTGACATACTATACAGACCTTGCTGACATACTATACAGACCTTGCTGACATACTATACAGACCTTGCTGACATACTATAGAGACCTAGCTGACATACTATACAGACCTTGCTGACATACTATACAGACCTTGCTGACATACTATACAGACCTTGCTGACATACTATACAGACCTTGCTGACATACTATACAGACCTTGCTGACATACTATACAGACCTTGCTGACATACTATACAGACCTTGCTGACATACTATACAGACCTTGCTGACATACTATACAGACCTTGCTGACATACTATACAGACCTTGCTGACATACTATACAGACCTTGCTGACATACTATACAGACCACAGACATTGCTGACATAATATACAGACCTTGCTGACATACTATACAGACCTTGCTGACATACTATACAGACCTAGCTGACATACTATACAGATCTAGCTGACATACTATACAGACCTTGCTGACATACTATACAGACCTTGCTGACATACTATACAGACCTTGCTGACATACTATACAGACCTTGCTGACATACTATACAGACCTTGCTGACATACTATACAGACCTAGCTGACATACTATACAGACCTAGCTGACATACTATACAGACCTTGCTGACATTCTATAGACCTTGCTGACATACTATACAGACCTTGCTGACATGCTATACAGACCTTGCTGACATACTATACAGACCTTGCTGACATACTATACAGACCTTGCTGACATACTATACAGACCTTGCTGACATACTATACAGACCTAGCTGACATACTATACAGACCTTGCTGACATACTATACAGACCTTGCTGACATACTATACAGACCTTGCTGGCATACTATACAGACCTTGCTGACATACTATACAGACCTTGCTGACATACTATACAGACCTTGCTGACATACTATACAGACCTAGCTGACATGCTATACAGACCTTGCTGACATACTATACATACCTTGCTGACATACTATACAGACCTTGCTGACATACTATACAGACCTTGCTGACATACTATACAGACCTTGCTGACATACTATACAGACCTAGCTGACATACTATACAGACCTAGCTGACATACTATACAGACCTAGCTGACATACTATACAGACCTTGCTGACATACTATACAGACCTTGCTGACATACTATACAGACCTTGCTGACATACTATACAGACCTAGCTGACATACTATACAGACCTTGCTGACATACTATACAGACCTTGCTGACATACTACACAGACCTTGCTGGCATACTATACAGACCTTGCTGACATACTATACAGACCTTGCTGACATACTATACAGACCTTGCTGACATACTATACAGACCTAGCTGACATGCTATACAGACCTTGCTGACATACTATACATACCTTGCTGACATACTATACAGACCTTGCTGACATACTATACAGACCTTGCTGACATACTATACAGACCTTGCTGACATACTATACAGACCTAGCTGACATACTATACAGACCTAGCTGACATACTATACAGACCTAGCTGACATACTATACAGACCTTGCTGACATACTATACAGACCTTGCTGACATACTATACAGACCTTGCTGACATACTATACAGACCTAGCTGACATACTATACAGACCTTGCTGACATACTATACAGACCTTGCTGACATACTATACAGACCTAGCTGACATACTATACAGACCTTGCTGACATACTATACAGACCTTGCTGACATACTCTACAGACCTAGCTGACATACTGTACAGACCTTGCTGACATACTATACAGACCTTGCTGACATACTATACAGACCTTGCTGACATGCTATACAGACCTAGCTGACATACTATACAGACCTAGCGGACATACTATACAGACCTTGATGACATACTATACAGACCTTGCTGACATACTATACAGACCTTGCTGACATACTATACAGACCTTGCTGACATACTATACAGACCTAGCTGACATACTATACAGACCTTGCTGACATACTATACAGACCTTGCTGACATACTATACAGACCTTGCTGGCATACTATACAGACCTAGCTGACATACTATACAGACCTAGCTGACATACTATACAGACCTTGCTGACATACTATACAGACCTTGCTGACATACTATACAGACCTTGCTGACATACTATACAGACCTAGCTGACATACTATACAGACCTTGCTGACATACTATACAGACCTTGCTGACATACTATACAGACCTAGCTGACATACTATACAGACCTTGCTGACATACTATACAGACCTTGCTGACATACTCTACAGACCTAGCTGAAATACTGTACAGACCTTGCTGACATACTATACAGACCTTGCTGACATACTATACAGACCTTGCTGACATACTATACAGACCTAGCTGACATACTATACAGACATAGCTGACATACTATACAAACCTTGATGACATACTATACAGACCTTGCTGACATACTATACAGACCTTGCTGACATACTATACAGACCTTGCTGACATACTATACAGACCTAGCTGACATACTATACAGACCTTGCTGACATACTATACAGACCTTGCTGACATACTATACAGACCTTGCTGGCATACTATACAGACCTTGCTGACATACAATACAGACCTTGCTGACATGCTATACAGACCTTGCTGACATACTATACAGACCTAGCTGACATGCTATACAGACCTTGCTGACATACTATACATACCTTGCTGACATACTATACAGACCTTGCTGACATACTATACAGACCTTGCTGACATACTATACAGACCTTGCTGACATACTATGCAGACCTAGCTGACATACTATACAGACCTAGCTGACATACTATACAGACCTAGCTGACATACTATACAGACCTTGCTGACATACTATACAGACCTTGCTGACATACTATACAGACCTTGCTGACATACTATACAGACCTAGCTGACATACTATACAGACCTTGCTGACATACTATACAGACCTTGCTGACATACTATACAGACCTAGCTGACATACTATACAGACTTTGCTGACATACTATACAGACCTTGCTGACATACTCTACAGACCTAGCTGACATACTGTACAGACCTTGCTGACATACTATACAGACCTTGCTGACATACTATACAGACCTTGCTGACATACTATACAGACCTTGCTGACATACTATACAGACCTTGCTGACATACTATACAGACCTTGCTGACATACTCTACAGACCTAGCTGACATACTGTACAGACCTTGCTGACATACTATACAGACCTAGCTGACATACTGTACAGACCTTGCTGACATACTATACAGACCTTGCTGACATACTATACAGACCTTGCTGACATACTATACAGACCTTGCTGACATACTATACAGACCTTGCTGACATACTATACAGACCTTGCTGACATACTATACAGACCTAGCTGACATACTCTACAGACCTAGCTGACATACTATACAGACTTTGCTGACATACTATACAGACCTAGCTGACATACTATACAGACCTTGCTGACATACTCTACAGACCTAGCTGACATACTGTACAGACCTTGCTGACATACTATACAGACCTAGCTGACATACTGTACAGACCTTGCTGACATACTATACAGACCTTGCTGACATACTATACAGACCTTGCTGACATACTATACAGACCTTGCTGACATACTATACAGACCTTGCTGACATACTATACAGACCTTGCTGACATACTATACAGACCTAGCTGACATACTCTACAGACCTAGCTGACATACTATACAGACTTTGCTGACATACTATACAGACCTAGCTGACATACTATACAGACCTTGCTGACATACTATACAGACCTAGCTGACATACTGTACAGACCTAGCTGACATACTATACAGACCTTGCTGACATACTATACAGACCTTGCTGACATACTATACAGACCTTGCTGACATACTATACAGACCTTGCTGACATACTATACAGACCTTGCTGACATACTATACAGACCTTGCTGACATACTATACAGACCTTGCTGACATACTATACAGACCTTGCTGACATACTATACAGACCTTGCTGACATACTATACAGACCTTGCTGACATACTATACAGACCTAGCTGACATACTATACAGACCTTGCTGACATACTATACAGACCTTGCTGACATACTATACAGACCTTGCTGACATACTATACAGACCTTGCTGACATACTATACAGACCTTGCTGACATACTATACAGACCTTGCTGACATACTATACAGACCTTGCTGACATACTATACAGACCTTGCTGACATACTATACAGAACTTGCTGACATACTCTATAGACCTAGCTGACATACTATACAGACCTTGCTGACATACTATACAGACCTTGCTGACATACTATACAGACCTAGCTGACATACTATACAGACCTTGCTGACATACTATACAGACCTTGCTGACATACTATACAGACCTTGCTGACATACTATACAGACCTTGCTGACATACTATAAAGACCTTGCTGACATACTATACAGACCTTGCTGACACACTATACAGACCTTGCTGACATACTATGCAGACCTTGCTGACATACTATACAGACCTTGCTGACATACTATACAGACCTTGCTGACATACTATACAGACCTTGCTGACATACTATACAGACCTAGCTCACATACTATACAGACCTTGCTGACATACTATACAGACCTTGCTGACATACTGTACGTCTGCTGTCGCAGAAGAATTGATCAATCAAATGCATGATGATGGAGTTATTGCACCTAGTAACTCACCCTGGAATGCGCCCTTGATCCTAGTACCTAAGAAGGATGGTACTTGGCGCCCAGTGATTGACTTTAGGAAGTTAAATGCGAAAACTATTCCAGATCACTTCCCACTTCCTGTACTTGGTGATCTTTTACGTAACATCGGAGATAACAAAGTCTTTTCGACCCTGGACTTGTTACAAGGGTTTTGGCAAGTCCCTCTTCACGAGGACAGCCAAGAACTAACTGCATTCTCCACTCCTACAGGTCATTATCACTTCCTCCATATGACCTTTGGATTACGATCCTCCCCTATCACGTTCTCAAGACTAATATCTTTAGAGGTCTCATAGGTAATGCACTTATGGTGTACTTAGATGACGTAATCGTCATGTCTAAAGACTTGGATACATAAGAACATAAGAACATAAGAAAGGAGGAACACTGCAGCAGGCCTGTTGGCCCATACTAGGCAGGTCCTTTACAATTCATCCCACTAACAAACATTTGACCAACCCAATTTTCAATGCTACCCAAGAAACAAGCTCCGATGTGCAAGTCACACTCAAATCCAACCCCTCCCACTCATGTACTTATCCAACCTAAATTTGAAACTACCCAAAGTCCCAGCCTCAATAACCCAACTAGGTAGACTGTTCCACTCATCAACTACCCTATTTCCAAACCAATACTTTCCTATGTCCTTTCTAAATCTAAACTTATCTAATTTAAATCCATTAGTGCGGGTTCTTTCTTGGAGAGATATCCTCAAGACCTTATTAATATCCCCTTTATTAATACCTATCTTCCACTTATACACTTCGATCACACTTGAAAAGACTTGATGTAGTACTTGGTAAGCTTGAAGAAGCCAATTTAAAGATCAAACTGTCTAAATGTCAATTTTTCAGATCAGAAATTAAGTTTCTTGGTCACGTAGTCACTCCTGGAGGGGTTACGACTGACCAAAGTAAAGTAACTGCAGTACTAAATTTTCCAACTCCCAAAACTGCTGATGCCGTAAGATCCTTTGTGGGCTTAGCAGGTTTTTATAGATCTTTCACTGCCAATTTTTCTTCCATAGCTGCTCCTCTAACTGAGTTGCTTAAGAAAGATGCTCCTTTTGTTTGGACCTTCCGTCAAGAAAGACCATTCCAAACTCTAAAAGAAAAACTAACATCTGCTCCAATTTTGAAATTCCCAGATTTTTCTAAGCCCTTCTGTCTGACAACTGATGCTAGTTCTATTGGCATAGGTGTTGTACTAGCTCAGAAGACTGAAGGCAAGTACAACGCAGTTGCATTTGCTAGTCGAGTCCTTACGAAGGCTGAACGTAATTATACAGTAACTGAGCAAGAAGCTTTAGCAATAGTATGGTCTTTAAAGCACTTCCAAGACATTATTTATCAGTACTGTCTTAACAGACCACGCTCCACTGATACCTTTATTCCAGAACAAACAACCTACTGAAAAGTTAGCCAGATGGACCTTGACTATCCAAGAGTTCAATCCTACCTTTGAACACTTACCTGGCAAGTCATGTTAGTATAGTAACTGCAGACCCTCCATTTACTGCTCAACGAACAGATCCCATGTGTTCTTGTGTGATTCGATTATTGCTCCAGGAAGATCTTATTCTGACTGTGAAGCCACCAGCACCCATCAGCGACTTTGTCATGAACCAAGAATTACTGTATCGAACAGCCGAGTTGGGTACTCCTAGCAGAAGAGTATACCAGTTAGTAATTCCACAGTCACTAGTGAATGTAGCCTTACAGCTAGTTCACGATGTACCAGGTGTTGCACACCCTGGTATAGATCATTCAGTAAAACAAGCCAGATTGAAATACTTTTGGCCTAGTATGGCAACTGATATTTCTGAGTATGTTAAGAAATGTAGTGTCTGCATGCAACATAAAGGTAATGCTAATGGTCCTAATCCAATCCAAGTGTATCCAACTACTAGCGAACCGTGGTAAAGAGTCACAGAAAGAGACCTAGCTGACATACTATACAGACCTTGCTGACATACTCTACAGACCTAGCTGACATACTATACAGACCTAGCTGACATACTATACAGACCTAGCTGACATACTATACAGACCTTGCTGACATACTATACAGACCTTGCTGACATACTATACAGACCTTGCTGACATACTATACAGACCTAGCTGACATACTATACAGACCTAGCTGATATACTATATAGACCTAGCTGACGTGCTATACAGACCTTGCTGATATATTATACAGACATTGCTGACATAATATACAGACCTTACTGACATACTATACAGATCTTGCTGACATACTATACAGAAAGCTCCTGCTTATGCAGAACATTTCGGGCACCTAAGGTTAATCTTGTCCCCCAGGATGCGACCCACAACAGTCGACTAACACCCAGGTACCTACTTACTGCTAGATGAACAGGAGCAGCACGTGGGAGGCAACATGCCTAAAGATTCACCGGTGCCGGGACTGATCCCAGATCCGCCGCGAGTAAGCTGAGGACGCTATAACCAGTGGCTTATCAATTCAGCACAAGGGTAATTTGAAGGTGTTGGAATTGGATACAAAAGATGAGATAATGAGTCCCTCAGCCTTGCACAGCATAGTCTTCAAAAATATCCAGATGTTGCATTTGTTTAATTTTTTTTAAGTCCTTATTGTACAACATTTTAAGGATTAAAGTAAATTCTCAGTATATATATATATATATATATATATATATATATATATATATATATATATATATATATATATATATATATATATATATATATATATATATATATATATGTCGTGCCGAATATGTAAAACTGGTCAATTAGCAAGAACTCATTTAAAATTAAGTCCTTTCTGAAATTTTCTCTTATACGTTTAAAGATATATTTTTTCATTAATGTTAATGTAAAAAATTTTAATTTTGCACCAAAAGAATCTTAGAAAACTTACCTAACCTTATTATAACAAGTGCAATTTATTTTAGCCTAATCCAACTAAATATATTTTCGATTTGTTTACAGTAATTTAATATTAAACAAACTCAGTGAAATATATTTTTTTCGTTAGGTTCAGAATGATTTTGTCGAAATTATTGCATACACAAATTTTCGCTTGTCTTATATGGCAAAATTGCTGAAGTCATATAACAATGGTTATAAATGACAATAATTTTTAAAGGGGTGGACCGGTAAGCCAGCGGAAGGCCTCGGTCAGATGACCAAAAGCTCCAAAGGCGGGTCATCATCTGACTAAGACCCGCGTCAGGAAACATTTGTCCTGTTTCCTGACGAACCTTACCTAACCTAACCTAACCTTATATGGCAAGATGAGCGTTGCTATTTAAGCCAAGATCGCAAGTTCTGCCTATTCGGCACGACATATATATATATATATATATATATATATATATATATATATATATATATATATATATATATATATATATATATATATATATATATATATATATATATATATATATATATATATATATCCACACACACACAAACACACACATACATGATGAAGCAGTATCGCTAAATAGTGCTCCCAGGATTTAGCGTTCTAGTGGCTGTCCTAAGATATTATTAGCGGTCATCGTACGTGAGTGAATCAGTGAACATACCTACAAGAGTGTAATAGCTTTCAAGAGTGTGAATAATGTGATAAGATCAAGAATTTTACAATTTAAATTTGAATGAATGGTGAGTGAGGGAGGGTAGCAGTCAGCTGATGACGCTGCTGGCTGCAGTGTTGACACAAAATATACAAACATAGTTAATTGGGTTAACGGTGTGATCTGAAATATTAATAAATACAGATATTGGTGGGTTATAGCAGCAGTGTAGTGATAAGGTCATAAACGAGTGATTAAGTAAATACTGAAAGAAAAAATTAGTAATCCCCAGCTGTTGGTGTTGTGAATGTAGTTAATATCAGATTTGTTATGACCATAATACTGTACTAAAGAAAAAAGAGTGAATACCAAGTCTTAAAAGAAGAAAAAAGAAAAACTTGAATACATGATAAAGTTCCTGAAGGAGTTACAAAGTGAAGGAGTTGATAGCAGCCACCAGCAGAAACCTCCACTGTGCAGACATCACTTACCTGTGTGGTTAGTTTTTGGTTGGTATCTAAAGTGTCAGTGTCTGGCCCTGCTGGTTGTATGCTATACCATCACTCTCTCCCTAACTTTCAGTGCCAGGAGGTAGATAGTGGTAACCCTGATAATGTTTAGTAAATTATCTAAATATCTTCAGAAGAGTTGTGTAGCCTAGTGCCCACCCCCCCCCCCTGACAGTGACAAGCTAGTAAACAAGTACGCACATACAAACACACGTGTTCACCAGCAATTATTATTATAGTAAATATTAGTATATATTAATAATGAATTGAGTGAGAAATAATTCTATAATCTTCAAAAAAGTAACGTAGCCTAGTGTGCAAAGATCCGGGCCGGGAGAGTACCTGTGAACCAAGAACAGAGATCCGGGCCGGGAGAGTACCGGTGAACCAACAACAGAGATACGGGCCGGGAGAGTACCGGTGAACCAACAACAGAGATCCGGGCCGGGAGAGTACCGGTGAACCAAGAACAACAAAGATCCGGGCCGGGAGAGTACCGGTGAACCAAGAACAACAAAGATCTGGGCTGGGAGAGTACCGGTGAACCAACAACAACAAAGATCCGGGCCGGGAAAGTACCGGTGAACCAACAAAGATCCGGGCCGGGAGAGTACCGGTGAACCAAGAACAACAAAGATCCAGGCCGGGAGAGTACCGGTGAACCAAGAACAACAAAGATCCGGGCTGGGAGAGTACTGGTGAACCAACAAAGATCCGGGCCGGGAGAGTACCAGTGAACCAACAACAACAAAGATCCGGGCCGGGAGAGTACCGGTGAACCAACAACAACAAAGATCCGGGCCGGGAGAGTACCGGTGAACCAACAACAACAAAGATCCGGGCCGGGAGAGTACCGGTGAACCAGCAACAACAAAGATCCGGGCCGGGAGAGTACCGGTGAACCAACAAAAACAAAGATCCGGGCCGGAAGAGTACCGGTGAACCAACAACAACAACAATAGTGTGTTAACGTGACCCCCCCCCTCTGTTTCAAAGAACGACAAGCTAGTAAACACACACACACAAACACAAGTGTACACAGTAAATATTATAGTAGTATATATTAGTATATATTAATAAGGAATTGATTGTGAAATAATTCTATAATCTTCAAAAGAGTAGCGTAGCCTAGTGTGATATATGAACCCCCCCTTTTTTTTAGACTAAGACAAAAGCGGGTGTGCACGCACACGCACACACACACATACACACCCATACAGACATACACATACACACACACATACACACACATACACACACATACACATACACACACATACACACACATACACACATACACATACACACACACATACACACACACACACACACATACACACGCACATACACACACACATACACACACACACACACACACACACACACACACACACACACACACACACATACACAAACCTAACCTAACAGATTATCTCATAAATCCCCCCATCACACACACATTTTTACGATAACCTGAAGCGGCTAAAACATCCCAACAGGATAAAAACAAAATGGGATCTCAAAAGGGAGGACGTAAAGGCAAGGGAACCGATGATGGCTGGTCGGAAAAGGAAGAATGGGTAGAACGGCTCAAGAACAAAATGGAACAACAATGGGAGAAAAGGTTAAACGAGCTTTGCAATAACACGTTAGAGCAAATATCTGCAGAGAGCAAGAAGTGGGAATCACGAGCTCTAGTAGCTGAGGCAAAGATACAGAGATTGGAGGAAGAAATGGATGTGCTGAAGCAGGATCTAAAGATGAGGTCTGAAAGGAGCAAGATGACTGAAATGGGAACATCAGCAGGCAGCGAGGGGACTGAAGGAGGGGATGGAGCTAAGCAGTCTTTTGCAGCAGTAATATCAGACCATCAGGGTGTCTGGGAGATGATTAGGGAAACAGCAAAGGAGATGCTTAAAGCAGATCCAGAGATACAGATGGAAAAGAAATGGGAAGAGGAGAGGGAGAGGTCAATAATTATTCATGGGCTTCAGGAGGCTGAAGGGCAGACCTATGTTGAAAGAAAGCATTGTGAGAAAACAGAGATCAAGAACATCATTGCAATAACAGGAGAGAGGGACATGTCTCAGGTAGAAAATTTTCACAGACTTGGGGGGTATTCGAGGGAAAAAATCGACCAATCAGATTGACATTCAAGACAGATGTGGTACCGAACAGGATACTGCAACAGAAACCACTGTTAAAGGACTCTTCAGATTATCAAAAAGTGTTCCTCAATCGAGACAGAACACGAAAGGAAAGGGAACAACTGAAAGTGAGAGCAAGACAAAACCAGTGGAAGGAAAGAGAGATAGGACAGGCAATGACAGACAGGAAAGCTCAGCCTTTGGGGGAACATCAAACACAAATGCTTACAGAAACCTCTCAACCCCTGTCACCACATATCAACCAAACACAGTAAACAGAAACGAACCTCACTCCATAGCCACCACCCCCCTAAGCACTAATTCCACAATCACAGCAGCCTCCTGTAATATTCCACCCTGCCTCCCACCCTCCAGGCCTGCACCTTCCTCTTCCATCTCCCAAAATACAGTAATGGAAAGGAAGCTAAAGGTATGGTACACCAATGTAGATGGAATAACAAAGAGTGAAGAGTGGCAATAACACATCAATGATACTTCACCTGACATCATAGCACTAACAGAGACAAAGCTTACAGGGATGATAACAGATGCAATTTTTCCACCTGGATATCAGATTATGAAGAAAGGCAGAGAGAACAGAGGAGGGGGAGGAGTAACATTGCTCATAAAAAACCAGTGGAGTTTTGAGGAGATGGGAGAAATGGAAAGAAGGGAAACGGACGACTTCATTGTAGGAACACTTCAGACTGGGGGTCCAAAGGTGATGATAGCAGTGATGTATAACCCACCACTTAATAGCAGGAGAACAAGAGAAGAGTATGATGTGTGCAATAGGGCAATGGTGGATACACTAGCTGAAGTGGCCAAGGAGGGCTCATATGGGTAGGACAAAATTGCTTATAATTGGGGATTTCAGTCATAAAGAGATTGACTGGGAAAACCTAGAGCCACATGGGGGACCAGAAACATGGAGGGCTAAGTTGTTGGAGACTGTATTGGAGAACTTCATGCACCAACATGTTAGGGATACAACCAGAGAGAGAGGAGAGGATGTTGCAGCAAGGCTGGGTCTCATATTCACCTTGACTAGTTCAGACATAACGGATATCACCCATGAAAGACCCCTTGGCGCTAGTGATCATGATGTCCTGAGTTTCGAATATCTTGTAGAGTTAACAGTGGAGAATGCAGCAGCACGAGAACAAAGAGAGAAACCGAACTTTAAAAAAGGGGACTACATAGGAATGAGAAGTTTCCTGCATGAATTGCAGTGGGAAAGAGAACTAGATGGAAAGACAGTAAATGAAATAATGGAAATAGTGACCACTAAGTGCAGTGAGGCAGAGGAAAGGTTCATACAAAAGGGCAACAGAAAAAATGGTAAGACCAGAGTGAGCCCATGGTTTAATTGGAAGTGTAAAGAGGCCAAAGCATGGAAAGAGGCCAGAGCATGGAAAAGGTTTAGAAATCAAAGGACTCAAGAAAACAAGGAGCTGAGCAGAAGAACCAGAAACGAATATGCAGGGATAAGGAGAGAGGCCCAGTGGCAATACGAGAACGACATAGCATCAAAAGCCAAATCTGAACCAAAGTTGTTATACAGTCACATTAGGAGAAAAACAACAGTCAAGGACCAGGTAATCAGGCTGAGGAAAGAAGGAGGGAAGCTCACAAAGACTGACCGAGAAGTATGTGATTAACTAAACAAAAGATTCAGAGAAGTATTCACAATAGAGTCAGGAATGCTTCCAGCAAACTGCGGAGGTAGGGTGCACCAGCAGGTGCTGAACACAATACACATAACCAAGGTAGAGGTGAAGAAACTGCTAGACGAACTCGATACCTCAAAGGCGGTGGGCCCAGATAACATATCTCCATTGATACTGAGAGAGGGAGCAGAGGAACTGTGTGTGCCATTAGCAGCAATCTTCAGTAAATCTATCGAAACAGGGCAGTTGCCTGAGGAGTGGAAGACAGCACGTGTAGTTCCAATTTTTAAGAAAGGGGACAAACAGGCAGCATTAAACTACAGACCAGTGTCACTGACTTGTATAGTATGTAGTCATGGAAAAGATTATCAGGAGAAAAGTAGTGGAACACATTGAAAAGATTGGGCTCATACATGACAGTCAGCATGGCTTCAGAGATAGGAAATCCTGTGTCACAAATCTACTAGAGTTCTACGATAAGGTAACAGAAGTAAGACAGGAGAGAGAGGGATGGGTAGATTGCACCTTTTTAGACTGCAAGAAGGTTTTTGACACAGTACCACACAAGAGACTGGTGCAACAATTAGATGAGCAGGCAGGAATAACGGGGAAAGTACTGCAATGGATCAGGGAATACCTGACAGGAAGGAAACAACGAGTGTTGGTATGTGCTGAAGTGTCGGAGTGGGCGAATGTGTCGAGTGGGGTTCCACGAGGTTCAGTCCTAGGCCCGGTGCTGTTTCTTGTATACGTGAATGACATGGTGGGAGGAATAGATTCAGAAGTGTCACTGTTCGCTGATGATGTGAAACTGATGAGGAGAATACAAGTGGGCGAGGATCAGTTAAGATTACAAGGGGATCTGGACAGACTTTAAGTATGGTCTGACAAATGGCTCCTGGAGTTTAACCCCAGTAAATGTAAGGTCATGAAGAATATGGAAGGACACAGAAGACTGCAGACGGAGTACAGGTTAGGAAATCAAGAGCTGCAAACGTCAATTAAAGAAAAGGATCTTGGGGTAAGCATTATAACGAACATGTCCCCTGAGGCACACATCAAACAAATAATAGCTGCAGCATGTGGGAATTGGCAAACCTGAGATTGGCGTCTAGACGTCTGAGTAAGGAGTCATTCACGACATTGTACACCGTGTACGTAAGGCCTATACTGGAGTATGCAGCTCCAGTATGGAACCCTCACCTAGTCAAACACGTCACGAAATTGGAGAAAGTGCAAAAATTTGCAACACGATTAGTCCCGGAACTGAGGGGTATGTCTTACGAGGAGAGGTTAAGGGACCTTATCCTGATGACACTAGAGGGTAGGAGGGATATAGGGGACATGATAACAACGTATAAAATGCTAAGAGGCATTGACAAGGTGGACAGAGATCGAATGTTTCAGGAATGTGATACAGAAACAAGGGGACACAATTGGAAGCTGAAAACCCAGAAGAGTCATAGGGATGATAGGAAGTATTTCTTTAGTCTTAGAGTTATCATGAGTAATGGAAGCAAGTTCCATAAATAGCTTTAAGAAGAGATATGACAAATATCATGGAACAGGGAGAGAGTGAATTATTATCGACCAGTGAAGAGGCGGGGCCAGGAGCTATGATTCGACTCCTGCAACCACATATAGGTGAGTACATATAGGTGAGTACACACACACACTAGGTGAGGGCGACATGACCCAGGTGGCAAATTTTCGGAGAATTGGGTGGTTTGCAAGGGGATGGAAATGGCCTCTCAAAATAATTTTCAAGGCAGAATCAACTTGAACCATGATTCTGCAGGAGAAAGAACGACTGAGAGACAAACAAGAGTACCAGAGTGTGTACCTCGATCGAGACAGAACACAAGAGGAAAGGTTGATACTGAAAGAGAGAGTACAAAAACGAAAGGAGGAACGAGAGGAAATGACAAAGATGAGCAGAAGAACCCAGATGCAGGTGGAAGGGCAAACACACCCTCCAGAAGCACCCGCAGAAGGACTCCAACTGCAACAACCCCAAGGCAACTGAGCAATCTAAACCGACACTCACACACTGATCCCTCTGCCCCCACCCCACACACCACAAACTTCACCCATACAGCAACCCCCTATGGGAACTCTGCCCCAACCTCCACCACAAGCCCCTGTAGGCCCCTGCCAGGGCTCTTGATTCCCCAACCTCAATCTTCTTCCAGGATCACAGTATTAGAAAAGAAGTTGAAGGTTTGGTACACAATCGCGGATGGAACAACGAATAAATATGAGGAGTAGCATGAAAGAATCAATGAGAAGTCCCCAGACATCATAGCAGTCACAGATACGAAACTCACTGAGACAACAGATGCAATCTTCCCACCAGGAAATCAGATCCTGAGGAAAGATAAAAGGAGCAGAGGGGGAGGAGGGGTTGCACTGCTCATAAAAGACCGATGGAGATTTGAGGAAATGGAAGGCATGGACGAGATTGGAGGAAAGGACTACATAGTAGGTACACTTCAGTCTGGGGAACATAAGGTAGTCATTGCAGTGATGTATAATCCACCACAGAATTGCAGGAGGCCAAGAGAGGAATATGAAGAGAGCAACAGAGCAATGCCGGGCACACTGGCCGAGGTGGCAAGAAGAGCTCACTCGAGCAGAGCAAAATTACTGGTTATGGGCGATTTCAACCACAGGGAGATCGACTGGGAAAACCTAGAGCCACATGGGGGTCCCAAAACATGGAGAGCCAAGATGATGGATGTGGTTCTGGAAAACCTTATGCATCAACATGTTAAGGACACTACCAGAGAGAGAGGGGAGGATGAACCAGCAAGACTGGACCTTATGTTAACCCAGAGCTGTTCAGACAATGAGGACATCACATATGAGAGGCATCTTGGAGCTAGTGATCACATGGTTCTGCGTTTTGAATACATAGTAGAATTACAAGTTGAGAGGGTAACAGGAGTTGGATGGGAAAAGCCAAACTATAAAAAGGGGGACTACACAGGTATTGGGAACTTCCTGCAGGAGATTCAGTGGGACTGAGAATTGGCAGGAAAGTCAGTAACAACAAAATGCAGGGAGGCAGAGGAAAGATTTGTTCCCAAGGGCAATAGAAATAATGAGAAGACCAAAGTGAGTCCTTGGTTTACCCGAAGGTGTAGGGAGGCAAAAACTAAGTGCACCAGAGAATGGAAAAGGTACAGAAGACAAAGGACCCAGGAAAATAGAGACTAGTCGAAGAGCCAGAAACGAGTATGCGCAGATAAGGAGGGAGGCCCACAGACAGTACGAAAACAACAAGCATCGAAAGTCAAGTCTGACCCAAAACTGCTGTATAGCCACATTAGGAGGAAGACAACAGTCAAAGACCAGGTGATCAGGCTGAGGAAAGAAAGTGGGGAACTCACCAGAAGCGATCAAGAGGTGTGTGAGGAGCTCAACAAGAGATTTAAGGAAGTATTTACAGTGGAGACAGGAAGGCTTCTGAGTGGACATAACAGAGGGGGGACGCCAACAAGAAATATACCAACAAGTGTTAGATGACATACACACAACTGAGTATAGGCTAGGTGGCCAAAGACTACAAAGCTCATACAAGGAGAAAGATCTTGGGGTGAGTATAACACTGAGCACGTCACGGAAGCAGAGGAGTTGGAAATGAATGGTTGTCCAGAGCAATTGGTGTCAATTGCTGGCTGGACAAATACTGTAAGGAAAATGCGGTAACATTCATTGACAACTGGGACCTCTTCTATGGCAGAAATGACATGTATGCCAGGGATGGGGTTCACTTATCTAGGTGTGGGGTGGGAGCACTGGCCAACGCAGTGGAGGGAGCTGTTAGGTCTTTAAACTAGGAATAGTTAGTGGTATGGGTTTTGGCGGGAAAACTGTGAAGTCGCAGGGTAGTAACATGAGTACTAGGAGAACTAGTAATAGGCAAAATGAGGTGGATATTGGAAAGCCAGTGGCACTAATTGACAAGGACAGTAATAAGTTTAGTGGAATAACAGAAAGGAGCAGGAAGGGTAAAGAGAGAGGAGGGTCATTAAATATTTATTACACAAATAGTCGCAGTGCTAGGAATAAGATGGACGAGTTGAGACTAGTTGCTAGTGCAGGTAACATAGATGTATTTGCCATTACTGAGACGTGGTTTAATTTAAAAAGTCGGGACATGCCTGCAGAATGTCACATTCAGGGTTTTAAATTGTTCCAAGTAGATAGAAGTATCGGGAAGGGGGGTGGGGTGGCACTGTATGTCCGAGATATCTTGAACTGTTGCATAAAAACGGGTATTAAGTCTGAAGTAACACATACAGAGTCTATTTGGATAGAATTTTCAGAGGGGCATGAAAAATTAACTTTAGGTGTGATATACCGTCCCCCAAATTTAGATAGGGAGGAAATTGTTAGGGCCACAAGGCACGATAATGTAGTAATTCTAGGAGACTTTAACTTTAGTCATATTGATTGGAATTTCTTGACTGGGAATTTAGAATCATACGATTTCTTAGAAGTAGTTCAGGATTGTTTTTTGAAGCAGTTTGTGACAGAACCTACCAGGGGTAATAACCTGCTTGACTTAGTTCTGGCAAACAATGAATCCCTTGTTAATAATTTAGAAGTTTCAGAGGAACTGGGTGCTAGCGACCACAAATCAATTACATTTAGAATTGAATGGAAGTATGATAGTAGGGATAACTCAGTAACAGTCCCAGATTTTCGCTTAGCAGATTACGATGGGCTTGGAGAACACTTATCATCTGTTGACTGGGGTAACGAAGAGAGCTATCAATATGACAGTTTTCTGAACACAATACATGCTGCTCAAAGAACGTTTATCCCTTATAAGGAAATTAGATCAAATAGAAATGACCCAAAATGGATGAATAATAGGCTGAAATATCTACTAGGGCATAAGAAGGGAATTTATAGGCGTATCAAAAGAGGCGAGGGTCATCTTATGAATCAGTATATTGACATTAAGAGGGACATTAAAAAGGGGATAAGAAAAGCTAAAAGGGACTATGAAATTAGAGTTGCTAGGGATTCTAAAACTAACCCAAAAAGTTTTTTCCAGGTATATAGAACAAAAGTCAGAGATAAGATAGGTCCCCTTAAAAATAACTATGGGCATCTTACTGACAAAGAGAATGAAATGCGCTCGATTTTAAATAATTATTTTCTCTCGGTTTTTACACAGGAAGACACTAATAATATTCCGGTAATTAATTTTTATAGTGGATCAGAAGAAGATAAATTATGTAACATCACAGTCACTAGTGAAATGGTTGTGAAGCAGATAGACCGATTGAAGCAAAATAAGTCACCGGGTCCTGATGAGGTTTTTTCAAGGGTTCTTAAGGAATGCAAAATGGAAGTCTGTGAACCATTAACTAATATTTTTAATTTATCTCTTCAAACAGGTGTAGTGTCTGATATGTGGAAGATGGCTAATGTAATTCCTATTTTTAAAACAGGGGACAAGTCGTTACCGTCAAATTACCGCCCAATAAGCCTGACCTCAATTGTAGGCAAGTTGCTAGAGTCAATTATAGCTGAGATTATAAGAAGCCATCTCGATAAGCATAGCTTGATTAATGATACTCAGCATGGATTCACAAGAGGCCGGTCTTGTCTAACTAATTTATTAACTTTCTTCAGTAAAGCTTTTGAGGCTGTTGACCACGATAAAGAATTTGATATTGTTTACTTAGATTTTAGTAAGGCATTTGATAGAGTTCCGCACCAAAGACTGTTGAAGAAAGTAGCAGCTCATGGCATTGGGGGAAGGGTGCTCTCGTGGATCGAGTCATGGCTCACAGACAGGAAGCAGAGAGTGTCCATAAATGGGGTTAAATCCGAGTGGGGATCAGTAACAAGTGGCGTTCCACAGGGATCAGTCTTGGGCCCGTTGTTGTTTATAATATATATCAATGATCTTGATGAAGGAATTGCTAGTGATATGAGCAAATTCGCCGATGACACGAAGATAGGTAGGAAAATTGATTCAAACGTAGATGTTAGGGAACTTCAGGAGGATTTAGACAAACTCTACTCTTGGTCAGAAAAGTGGCAGATGCAGTTCAATGTAGATAAATGCAAGGTTCTGAAGCTCGGGAGTGTCCATAACCCTAGCACTTATAAGTTAAATAATGTAGAACTTAGCCATACAGATTGCGAAAAGGACTTGGGGGTTATGGTAAGCAGCAACCTTAAACCAAGACAGCAATGCCTAAGCGTACGTAATAAGGCAAATAGATTACTGGGATTTATATCAAGAAGTGTAAGCAACAGAAGTCCAGAGGTCATACTGCAGCTTTATACATCATTAGTAAGGCCTCACCTAGATTATGCAGCTCAATTCTGGTCTCCATATTACAGAATGGACATAAATTCGTTAGAAAACATTCAGCATAGGATGACTAAATTAATACATAGCATTAGAAATCTTCCTTATGAAGAAAGATTGAAGACTCTTAAGTTACATTCACTTGTTAGACGAAGAATGAGGGAAGACCTGATCGAAGTGTATAAGTGGAAGATAGGTATTAATAAAGGGGATATTAACAAGGTCTTGAGGATATCTCTCCAAGAGAGAACCCGCAGTAATGGATTTAAATTAGATAAGTTTAGATTTAGAAAGGACATAGGAAAGTATTGGTTTGGAAATAGGGTAGTTGATGAGTGGAACCGTCTACCTAGTTGGGTTATTGAGGCTAGGACTTTGGGTAGTTTCAAATTTAGGTTGGATAAGTACATGAGTGGGAGGGGTTGGATTTGAGTGGGACTTGCACATCGGAGCTTGTTTCTTGGGTGGCATTGAAAATTGGGTTGGGCAAATGTTTTGTTAGTGGGATGAATTGTAAAGGACCTGCCTAGTATGGGCCAACAGGCCTGCTGCAGTGTTCCTCCTTTCTTATGTTCTTATGTTCTTATGGCAAATCATGTGTCACAAACCTTCTGGAGTTTTATGACAAGGTAACAGAAGTAAGACACGAGAGAGAGGGGTGGGTTGATTGCGTTTTCCTAGACTGCAGGAAGGCCTTTGACACAGTTCCCCACAAGAGATTAGTGCAGAAGCTGGAGGATCAGGCGCATATAACAGGGAGGCACTGCAGTGGATCAGGGAATACCTGACAGGGAGGCAACAACGAGTCATGGTACGTGAAGAGGTATCACAGTGGGCACCTCTGACGAGCGGGGTCCCACAGGGGTCAGTTCTACGACCAGTGCTATTTTTGATATATGCGAACGGCATAATGGAAGGAATAGACTCTGAAATGTCCCTATTCGCAGATGATGTGAAGCTGATGAGAAGAATTAAATCGGATGAGGATGAGGCAGGACTGCAAAGAGACCTGGACAGGCTGGACATGTGGTCCAGAAACTGGCTTCTCGAATTCAACCCTGCCAAATGCAAAGTCATGAAGATTGGGGAGGGGCGAAGAAAACCGCAGACAGAGTATAGGCTAGGTGGACAAAGACTACAGACCTCACTCAGGGAGATAGACCTTGATGACACTCTTCAGGTCACTTGTTCTATCTAGGCTGAAATATTGCTGCACACTAACAGCACCTTTCAAGGCAGGTGAAATTGCTGACCTAGAAAATGTACAGAGAACTTTCACGGCGCGCATAACGGAGATAAAACACCTCAATTACTGGGAGCGCTTGAGGTTCCTAAACCTGTATTCCCTGGAACGCAGGAGGGAGAGATACATGATTATATACACCTGGAAAATCCTAGAGGGACTAGTACCGAACTTGCACACGAAAATCACTCACTACGAAAGCAAAAGACTTGGCAGACGATGCACCATCCCCCCAATGAAAAGCAGGGGTGTCACTAGCACGTTAAGAGACCATACAATAAGTGTCAGGGGCCCGAGACTGTTCAACTGCCTCCCAGCACACATAAGGGGGATTACCAACAGACCCCTGGCAGTCTTCAAGCTGGCACTGGACAAGCACCTAAAGTCAGTTCCTGATCAGCCGGGCTGTGGCTCGTACGTTGGTTTGCGTGCAGCCAGCAGCAACAGCCTGGTTGATCAGGCTCTGATCCACCAGGAGGCCTGGTCACAGACCGGGCCGCAGGGGCGTTGACCCCCGGAACTCTCTCCAGGTAAACTCCAGGTAACACCGAGCACGTCACCGGAGGCACACATCAACCAAATAACTGCTGCAGCATACGGGCGCCTGGCAAACCTGAGAATAGCGTTCCGATACCTTAATAAGGAATCGTTCAAGACACTGTACACTGTGTATGTTAGACCCATACTAGAGTATGCAGCACCAGTCTGGAACCCACACCTGGTTAAGCACGTCAAGAAGTTAAAGAAAGTACAAAGGTTTGCAACAAGGCTAGTCCCAGAGCTCAGGAGAATGTCGTACGAGGAAAGGTTGAGGGAAATCGGACTGACGACACTGGAGGACAGAAGGGTCAGGGGAGACATGATAACGACATACAAGATACTGCGGGGAATAGACAAGGTGGACAGAGATAGGATGTTCCAGAGAGGGGACACAGAAACAAGGGGTCACAACTGGAAGCTGAAGACTTAGACGAGTCACAGGGACGTTAGGAAGTATTTCTTCAGTCATAGAGTCGTCAGGAAATGGAATAGTCTAGCAAGTGAAGTAGTGGAGGCAGGAACCATACATAGTTTTAAGAAGAGGTATGACAAAGCTCAGGAAGCAGAGAGGGAGAGGACCTAGTAGCGATCAGTGAACAGGCGGGGCCAGGAGCTGAGCATCGACCCCTGCAACCACAATTAGGTGAGTACAATTAGGTGAGTACAGGTGTATATACCCTATATAGCCTAGGTGTATATACCCACCAGTGATGGATATATACCCTCTGCAACACAATGACATCTTGGTACAGAACAGAAAACACCTTCGGACAACTTTTTCAAGTGGGAATGGTTGGCCTTGAGAGGGACGTGTCCTCTCAGTGATTACATTCTTTCTTCTACTGGTTTACTACGCCTCTCCGTCTGACAGTATATAAATCTTCATACTGTCACTTCAACTTAACATTGTTTCAGATTATGGAACAACTCTTCTCCAGGTTGAGGGACTGACCACCTCAAAACTACGCCTTCATGGGTGATGGACTTATTACGCCGTCTTCACATCTCTTCTGCTTCTGCCAAACTTTCTGTACTAGACTCAAGAGCCTACTGTGTAGGCGAAACTCTTCGGAATAAAGATGCTTAAGTGTTGCACATGTATCTTACTTACCAACCATCAGTGATACTGGTACAAAAGAACATAAAGGAGGAACGCTGTGGCAGGCCTACTGGCCCATACCTAGCAGGTCCTTGTCAGACCCACACCCACTAACAAAAATATTCTCCCAACTCATTATCAATGTTACCCAGTGTTTCCTGACACTGCTCTGTAGCCTCGTTGCCAGGAGAGTTGGGCCCGATTTTTAATTTGCTTATTTGTGGTTAAATATACGTTTTATAGAGTTATGTAGCCTAACTTAAAATACGGAAAAAGAGTATTTGTAAGTTTATAATCCCTGCGAAATTAACGCTTCTCATATATTTATTAAAAATAGCAACAGCAACATCATCAACAATAACAACAGCGGCAGCAACAGTAACAACAGCAGTAGCAACAATGACAACAATAGCTTAACAAATCCCCTGTATCAGAAACTTTTCCTACGAATCTAGGCTGAATTTTTCATTCTCTGGGAAGACGTAGAATTAGAGGAGATGTGACTGAAATTTACAAATGGAAAACAGTAATAAATGGGGAAATAACGTGTTGACAGTTTGCGTCTAAGAGAAGACTCTCAGCAATGGATTCAAATTGGACAAGTTTAGATTAGTAAAGGATATAGGAAAGTACTGGTGTGGCAATAGAGTTGTAGATGAGTGGAACAAACTCCCAGGTAGCATCGGTGATGTGAGAACTTTGGGGAGCTTTCAATATAGATTGGACGGGTATACATGAGTTGGTACGAGTTGAACCTGCTTAGCATGGGCCAATAGGCTTACCGCAGTGTTTCTTCATTCTTACGTTCTAGCAACACAACTGAAAAACTAACGTGGGAATCTATATAAAGCGAGCCAGATCCCTCTCTTCCATTTTGGTGATCCATCACATTTTCTCTTCGTCTCCCGAGAGCTTGACCATTACGTGTTACTTTAATATTTCACTCACATCTGTAATAAAAGCAAACTTGACAGCGTGCAGTAAGTTACTTTAACAGGCTGACGCCGTCAAAATTCGATACTGGACTTTGGAAATACACCAGAAGATCCATTCAGAATTATATAGTGAAACACTGAACAGGAAAAAAAAAGTTGCATTTGTTCTATTATGAAAAATTCATATATGCGAACAAAACTTGAGTATATACTGATGTATGTAATTATACTTATACTGGTGTTTCTCAGTGTATATACGCCAGTGTGAATCTTTAAATAAATTGTACGTATGTACAATATTTGTATATACACTGAACGATGTGTATCTGCATATACACTAATCGGTGTGTATCTTGATGTATATAGAAAGAATAAAAAGGCACAATACCGTGACTAGTTAATGGCCCAAAACGGACAGAAACGTCGTCATAAAGAGATAAATGGTATAAAATACCCACACGATGGAAAAATAAACACAAAATGCAATATAATGTGATCCATCTTGACTACGTTTCGCCCACACAATAGGCTTTATCAGGTCACAAACAGATCTACCTGGGTGAACTAACGAACGAACAAGTAAGATCCCAATGGGATGAGCGAGGAAGACGGGACAGACGAAGAATAGCGCTGGAGAGGAGTGTTCTTAGTCGTAGAAATAGAGCCAGGGCTTAACCCAGCAGCTAAGGCGATCGTGGAACAGACTTGAGAACAGGAATAGCAGGCTCAGTTGCGTTGGTCTTGTAGCAGTAGGTTAGTCACATAACGGAGGAGGATATGAGACAGACAGACAGACAGACAAGAGCTTAGGTGTGAGCGGGAAAGACGGGTCAGACGAAGAATAGCATTGGAGAGGAGTGTCTGCAGTCGTAGAGAAAGAGTCAGGACTTAACCCAGTATCTAGGTGCTCGTGGGATAGAACTGAGAAACAGGAATAACAGGGTTTGTTGCATCGAACTTGTGGTAGTTGAAGTCTTGAATCTTGAGTAGCTGGCAGCAGGCTAGGTCGCAGGAGAGGGAACATCAGAGGGCAGCACACAAGTGGGAGTTATAGGAGTAATTGAGGAGACAGGTTTGCAGTGAAGCCATTTTCAAACTTTTTGAAGCTGCTCCTGGAGAGGTGGTATAGTTTAGTCTTGCTACTGAAGGTGAAACGTAGAGGCTTGATGAACTCAAGAACTTGGGTGAGTGTGAAGTGAAGAGGTGAGTCACAGGCATACTTGACTGTTCCAGCACCGAGGCTTTTGTAGAGTTCAGTACAGGTCATGGTGTCAGTATTTGAAGAAGTGTAGAAGGTAAGGTTTTCCCATGAGGGTTTACTGGAGTCGTCGTTATCTTCCTCTTCTACTGGAGTGGATTCATTGGGCGAATCTACAGTGGTGGTAGCAGGTGACTAAGGGTCGACAGGAGCAGTGGAGAGGTGTAATGGTGGTGTAACAGCAGGTTGGGAGACGTGGGATGCGGTGGTTGAGGCAGCATGATCATCGTTGTCGGCGGTGGAAGTGGCTATAAAAGTTACAAGAGCAGTTGCTTGGACAGGAGACAGGTCTGCAGGTGCGGTAAAGTTCACGACGTTGGGAAGGATCTTGAGAATGTCGGCTGAAAATGTGGAGTCCGGAGATTTGTAGGCAGGCATGTTGTTCAGACGGAATAGTTCGTTAAAAGTGGTATTGAATGTGCCGGGGTTTGCTGTGTTTGCAAGGTGTGCATACACCATGCAATACAGAACCTTGGAGGGAGCACCGTCGGCTTGTAGTTTGGTTATTGCAGCGTATGTCGGTGAATTGGAGGTGTTCTTCAGATCTTCTTCAGTTTTTTTTCAATATGATTTCTTTCCTGAGTGGGCTCTTATTTGCAAGGGTATGATGATTGCCTTTGCATTTAAGACATGCTGGAGCCGGAGTGGTGGTGCAGGATCTGAATTCGTGTCCATCATTCCCACATTTTGAACAAAACTTCTTATCTTTGATGGAGCAGTCCTTGGTGGTGTGATTATAGGAGTAACAGGTCTAGCAGTGGGAGATGTATGTGAAACGTTCTGGTTCTATATGACTTGGGTGAATGTGGTAATATAAGATGGTCAGACCGTCAGAGAGAGCTTGGGTAGCCATTGGGTAGCATTAGGGATCTTGGAGATGCTTCAGTGCTTGAGTTGAGAGAGAGGTGACGATCTTGTCCAGTCGTTTCACAAAAACCGAATGTTTCGACTTCAAGATGGAGACGGGGATTTAGTGAATTGTCGTGTTTGTAGGATCTTGATTGAAGAGTCGTCCATTAATTTTGATGCTTCCGTGTCGCCTGTGCAGACGACAATGGAGTCCTTCAGAGAGTGGATTGCCGTAAATTTGACCTGCATGCAGGTCAAAACGGCGGTAGCTAAAGCTAGCTTCGAGGAGTCAATGATCACACAATTCACAGGCTTGATTTTCCCACGATGCAGCAGCATTGTGAGAAAGGAGGTGGCGGTTGTAGAATATAAATTCTCCCCAGCGGGGATCGAAGAGAGACTTCTTAAGTGTAGAGCAACTGTGTCTTGCCAGTGAGGATGACGATGTGGATGCACCTAGGTATGTTGTTGTAGGTTTGCCGGTACTTCCGGCCCAGGTCTTCTCCAGATGGCGACCCGGCGGTGGCCTCCCGGGCGGGGGGTGTCGTTCATCTTCTTTCTTCTGTATTCTTTCTTGTGGCCCTCCGGTTGGAGGGTGACTTCTTCTGTCTTGCGGTGACTCCCCAAGTGGGAAGTATCTTCTCGTTTAGCATCTTCAGCAGCATAGGAGGGCGGAGGCAGCAATTACAGGGTTCGTTTTGGAGCCACACCCCAGCTTTAGCAGGCAGCAAAGTGCTGGGGAAACTTGCCTTCACGGTGATTGATCATTGACAGTCCTGCTAGGTGAGGGTACAGTCTTCGGCAGCCCCATTCTGGAGAGTCCTGAATTTCTTCCTTGTGGTGTAGTCGAGTGCCACAAAGCGGTGACTTTTTGAGAGTAGGTTGATCAGGGATTCAGTGGTGAATGATAGAGTTGAGTCGCAGGTAAACTTGACTGTCCCGTTATGGAGGCGTTGAATAATTGCTGGAGTGTACATTGCGTTCTCATTCTGGTTGGTTGTGTAGAAGTATACACCAGGCAAGCAATGGACTAGTGAAGGAGTGGCGGTAGTACGTAGGGATGCATCCCAAGGCTCTTGTGTTTTAACCTTCTTGGCTGGCGGCTGAGACGATTGAGGTGAGGCGTCTGATTGGTCCGTTGTGACGGAGGTGGAAGCAGGTGCTGGTGGACTCTCATTGGTGGAATCGGTCGGCGTCTCAGTGGTCTCTGATTGGTCCATCTCTGTGTTGGGAGGAAGGTGTGGTAGCGGTGGAGCAGCGGTAATGTTGGCGACATTTGCAGTGGATTTTATGATCTCTGTGGAAGGTGGTGATGCAGGGAATGTGAAACCAGGCATGTTGTTGAGCTTGAAGAGTTCGTTGACGGTGGTGTTGAAGAAACCAGGTTCAGCTACATTCTGCACATGAGCATACATGATGCAGTAAAGAATCTTGGTGGAGTCGCCAGCAGGAGCTGGCGGGGAAATGGTAGATGCAGCTTGTGTGGCTTGAAGAATCTTGGTAGTATCTGCTTGAAGCTTGGTAATAGCAGTATATGTAGTCGCTTGTGCAGTGGGTTTTTTTTCTTGCGGTTCAAGCATTTAGGTGGAGAGGCAGTAGTGCACGTCTTGAAGTCATGACCTTCTTGGCCGCAGGTGGAGCAGAACTTCTTATTCTTGGCAGGGTAGTCTTTGGTGGTATGTAGGTATGAGTAACAGTTGGAACACTGTGGAATTTGATGGAATTTTTCTGCTTCGATGAAGGCTGGATTGATGTGGAAATAGTGAATAGCCAGTCCCTCAGCGAGAGCTCTGGCTGCCATATTGACGTCACTGAAGGTGACCTTCAGCGTGGAGGAGGCATTGGGTATTTTGGTAATGAATTCCACCTTGGCCCAAGGGTTCTGTGCTTCAATGGACGACTTGATTTATTCGGTAGCCTGGGCAGTGATGAGCCTGTCGAGTCTCTTGAGGAACACAGTTCTCCTGGCCCTTAGAGCTGGGGATGTCAAGACAATAAATCCCTGATCTCGTAGAGTGGTTGTAGCAGTGGTGGTAATGAGTTTTTCAGCCTCGGTGTCGCCAGTACAGACGACAACGAAGGCCTCTTTGAGCGACAGAATCGCATTAAACTTGACTTGCAGTCTGCCACTGACGACAGCTGGACGAGTCATTGACTGTCCCACTCTCTGGTTTGATCTTTACCCTGTTCGAGAAGTGCATCGTGAAGTGTGGTCTACGTGTGCTGTGAAGGAATGCTTCCGTGGAGATTCTGTGTGAACTATCTAGGTAAATTGTACATGAGTATTTATAGAGTGGAGAGTCAGATGGAGAATGCTGGGCAGGTTGGATCTAAGACGGACCCCCACGGGACGGGTGGGTGTGCATGTTGTTACGTAGGTTAGCAATGAAGAAGTTTCTTGACAAGGGGTTCAGCTATGTTGCAGAAGCCGTTGTTCTATTGAAAGTGTTAGATATACAGATAAGTAAGTGATGATTACAGGATTCTGCGGTATTGAATGTTTTCTTCTCTGGCGATAAGTCTTGTGTTTCTGTAGTTGATTGAATGGTTGTGGAAATGTCGGTCTTGAATGCAGGCGTTCCTTAAATCCTCCGAACTGCCTGCGTATTGGTGTTCTGAAATACGTGTTTGGAGGTCTGGATGTTTCGCCTACGTATAACTGGTTTCAGTCATTGCAAAGTATTATGTATACCCCTGCAGAGGATTGAACATTGTCCTGTCTATTACTGGGGATGTTCTTGATGGTGGTCGATGTGAAGGTAGATGCTTGGAATGAGGTACTGGAAAAGATGTTGGACACGTGTTTGGCAGCGGAATTGATGAGGAGGACTATGTATCTCTTCTCGGCAGTATATTGTCTGGGTGAGTTGATGTTATATGCCCGGTGTCTGCAGTCTCTATTGAAATAACGAGGATAGTGAAGTTTAGAAAATAATTGTTCGATGAGATAGCATTCTTCCTGAAGGAACTCATTGCCGCAGATTAGGAGTGTACAGAGGAAAAAGTCTAAAATTACAGTACATTTGGTTTTGGTGTCGTAGTGAGAGTAGAAATGGAGAAGATTTCGTTTGTTAGTAGGTTTTCGATAGACTTTAAAACGAAGTCCTTGGTCAGCTTTGCAGAGAAGAACATCAAGGGAAGGAAGAGTGTTGTCGACTTCTTCTAGCGTGAACTGGATTGAGGGTTCGACCTGGTTGAGCTTGTGTTGGATAGCGTGAACGTTGAAGATTCTGGGAGTTATAATGAGAATATCGTCAACATAACGAAGCCAGGTGACCCAAGAGGGAATAATAGAGGGAAAATTACTCGGCTTCCAGATGTTCCGTGTATAGGTTCGTTAGTACAGCACTAAGTGGGGAATCCATGGTTAGTCCAAAAGTCTGCTGAAAAATATGATTTTTGAAAGAGAAACATGTAAAGCCAACACATAGGTCGATGAAATAATTGGCTGGAATAAGAAGGTCAAGGGAGTCAACTTTCCTACTCAGGTACCTTGGTGAATAGGGATGTTCCGTCGGTTAGAGTTTCTTGTCCATGGTGTTAATGTTGCGAATACGACTGAGATCACGAGAGCATTTAGGATGTGCTCGACTAATTGTGTCCTAGAGTTTAGAAAGGTGTTTAGTAAGAATTCCTGAGAGTTGGTGGGGAGCAATGCCTATTCCAAAGGAAATGGACCTCAGTGGAATGCCTGGCTTATGAGTTTTTGGCAGACCGTACATTCTAGCGCGTCTGGGGTTGCTGGGAATGGTTTGCAGATGTTTTTTTCCCTTGTACTGAGTCCCTCAGTATGAGGCGAGTTTTTCCAAGAAATGTTTTGGTACACTGAGAGAGATTTGTAGGTATCTGGGTCATTAAGTTCCTATAGCCGCAGTCGTCAGGACTTCGTTTTAAAGTCTATCGAAAACCTACCAACCAACGCGATGGTCTACTCTCACCACGACACCAAAACCAAACGTGGTGTAATTATAAACTTTTTCCTTCGTACACTCCGAATCTGCGGCAGTGAGTTCCTTCAGGAAGAATGTTCTCTCATCGAACAATTATTTTCTAAACTTCACTATCCTCGCCACTTCAATAATGGCTGCCGATACTGGGCATATAACATCAACTCATCCAGACAATATACTGCCAAGAAGAGATACATGGTCCTCATTAATTCCGCTGCCAAACACGTTCCCAGCATCTTTTCAAGTACCTCATTCCAAGTATCTACCTCCATATCGACCACCATCAAGAACATCCCCAGTAATAGATAGGACAATGTTCAATCCTCTGCAGGGGTATACATAATACCTTACAATGACTGCAACTAATTATATGTATGCGGAACATCCAGAGACTTCCAAACACGTATTTCAGAACACCAACACGCAGGCAGATCAGAGAATTTGAGGAACGACTGCGTTCAGCATCGAAATTTCTACAACCATTTAATCAACTATAGAAACACAAGACTTTTCGCCAGAGAAGAAAACATTCAATACCGCAGAATCCTGGAATCATCACTTGCTTATCTGTATATCTAACACTTTCAACCAGAACATAGCTGAACCCCTTGCCAAGAAACTTCTTCATCGTTATCCTACATAACATACACACCTGCCCTCATGACTCACGAAATCGTAATGACACAACTGCAACCAAACCAAGGTACGGGTGGGGCATGAACTCGCGCAAGTGAGTCTGTAAAACTCCAGGTCAGTGCGTAAGCCACTGGGCCAGCTGGCTACTCTCCACCTGTGTGGGCGAAATGCAGTCAATAACACATCGCATTATACTGCATTTGTTTATTTTTCCAAGTGGTCACAAGCTTCATTCTCCTATGTGCGGGTTTTGTGTCTCCAGTAGATAGTAAGTGGCGTACATTTAAAAATATATGCACAGTGGTTTATATCTACAAATACACCGAGTAGCGTATATCTATTTACATGTACACTGAGCAGTGTGTATTCCTCAGTGCATAAACACAGAGTTTACTTATTCCAAGCCAAGTGATTAGAGTATAGCTGATTTTATTTCTTCTTGACTATATACAAGTATAAAACTTCCGCCAGTGTTGATATTTTCACGTTCATAACAGTTCCAGTTACTTGTAATAAAATTTATAGCAGTTTGAAAATATGGAGGTTAAAAATGATACATCGTAAATAGTGTGTACTAAAAGCAAGAAAAAATCATGAATGGATTTAAATGTGAGTATACTCTGTGTGCTCTCTCTCCACTGGTCGGATTAGCCTGTTAGGTAAAGCCTATCGACTGCACAATGGTCATGAAGCTGTATTTTACCAGTATATAATCAGCTGAGAAGACTTAATCCCTAAGATCGGGATTAAAGGATTTTCTCTGTATACACAGATAGAAACGTTTAGAAAGGGTGTGGTAAGTCGTACATGAACGGTATACAGTACCAACAAGTTCAAAAATTAGACACATGTGCAACATCTGGGCATCTTTATTATTGACGTTTCGCCATCCAGTGGCTTTATCAATACAAATTCAAGGATATAATTGGAAGACAGATGAACTATATACAAAAGATGAGTAATCAGTCCCTCAGCCTTGGAGTTGGTGTGAAGAGCACCGTAGTCGTGAAGATTCTGGAGCACAGGCAAGAAGGCTGGGGCTTACATACTGGCGACAGGTGGAAACTGACGGCTAGCAAACGAGGGCATAGCCACTGGTAGGCAGGATTCCCCAGTGGAAGTAGGTCATACCCGAAGCATGGTTTAGTGGTGGTGGTGGTAGTAGTAGCTGTGAAGAAGGTTATGGAGATGTCCTCTGAACCAAGATTCCATGATGCTGCAGTGTCTGACAAGTTGTATATGAACGGTATACAATGCAGACAATACTACTACTACTACTACTACTACTACTACTACTACCACTACTACCACTACTACCACTACCACCACCACCACCACCACCACCACCACCACCACCACCACCACCAACAACACCACCACCACCACCACCACCACCACCACCACTAACGCATGCCTCGGATATGATCTACTTCCACTGGGGAATTCAGCCTATCAATGACTATACCCTCGTTTGCTATCCGTCCGTTTCCACCTGTCGCCAGAATATAAGCAACAGCCTTCTTGCCTGTGTTCCTTAATCTTCACGACTACGGTGCTCTTCACACCAACTCCAAGGCTGAGGGACTGATTACCTCATCTTTTGTATATAGTTCTTTTGTCATCCAATTGTGTTGTGAATTTGTATTTATAAAGCCACTGGATGGCAAAACGTCTAGAATAAAGATACCCAGATGTTGCACATGTGTCTAATTTTCCAATTTGTGGTACGTAAGTTTGGGGTGCCAGGTGTAAATGAAAATGGGAAGCCTTAGATTGAACTTTGTACAGAAAGAGGTTTGATTATAGGAAATGCATATTTTAAGAAAAAAAAAAGGATAAGTGTACAAGATATGATAAAGGGCGTAATGACTGTAGTTTGTTGGACTGCGTATTGGTAGACAAAAGACTGTTGGGTAGACTTCAGGATGTGCATGTTTATATAGAGACCACGGATATATCAGATAATTTTTAGTAGTAGCTACAGTGAGAAAGAGTAAAACGTAGACGTGGTGTTAGGTGTTCGGTAGGAGTTTGTGGTTACAGGAATGTGGGTACCGGAGGGAAGAAGAGCGATTGGTGGAATGATGAGGTAAAGAGAGTAGTAAGAGAGAAAAAGTTAGTATATGAGAGGTGTTTACAAAGTAGAAGTGATGCAAGGAGGGAGGAATATATGGAGAGAAAAAGAGAGATTAAGAGAGTGGTGAAGGAATGTAAAAAGAGAGCAAATGAGAGAGTGGGTGAGATGTTATCAACAAATTTTGTTGAAAATAAAAAAGTTTTGGAGTGAGATTAATAGTTGAGAAAGCCTAGAGAAAGACTGGATTTGACAGTTAAAAATTGGAGAGGAGAGCTGTTAGATGCAGAGTCAGACGTATTGGGAAGATGGGGGTAATATTTTGAAGAATTTTTAAATGTTGATGATGATAGGGAAGCTGTGATTTCATGTATTGGGCAGGGAGGAGTGAGAAAGAGCCGGTTGTGAGTGGGGGGAAAGTGCGTGAGGCAGTGGGTAGAATGAAAGGGGGTAAGGGAGTTGGGATTGATGAGATAAAGACAAAAATGTTGAAAGCAGGGAGGGGGGATATAGTTTTGGAATTGTTAGTTCTTTTATTTAATAAATGTATGGAAGAAGGGAAAGTACCTAGGGATTGGCAGAGAGCATGCATAGCTCCTATGTATAAAGGCAAAGGGGGCAAAAGATAGTGTAAAAATTATAGGGGAATAAAACTACTGAGTTATACCTGGTAAAGTGTATGGTAGAGTTATTATTGAAAAAATTAAGATTAAGACGGAGAGCAGGATAACAAATGAACAAGACTTTAGGAAGGGGAGGGGGTGTGTAGACCAAGTGTTTACAGTGAAACCTATAGATGAATAATATTTAGATAAGGCTAAAGAGGTTTTCGTGGCATTTATGGATTTGGAAAAGGCGTATGATAGGGTGGATAGGAGGGCAATGTGGCAGATATTGCAAATGTATGGAATAGGAGGTAGGTTACTGAAAGCAGTGAAGAGTTTTTACGAGGATAGTGAGGCTCAGGTTAGAGTATGTAGGAGAGAGGGAGATTATTTCCCAGTAAAATTAGACCTTAGACAGGGATGTGTGATATCACTATGACTGTTCAATATATTTAATGCTCGGGTGTTGGCAAGAGGTGTGGGGTAAAAAGATAAAGAATCTAACACAAAGTGGGAGTTATCACAGTTGCTCTTTGTTGATAACACTGTGCTTTTGGGAGATTCTGAAGAAAAGTTGAAGAGGTTGTTGGAGTATAGTACGGTATGTAAAAGAAGAAAATTGAAAGCGAATTTATGAAAGAGTAAGGTGATGAGGATAACAAAAAAATAGGTAACGAAAGACTGGATATCAGATTGGAGGGAGGGAGTATGGAGGGGATGAATGTATTCAGATATCTGGGAGTGGACATGTCAGTAGATGGTTCTATGAAAGATGGAGTAAATCATAGAACTGATGAGGGGAGATAGATGAATGGTGCACTGAGGAGTCTGTAGAGACGAAAAACATTATCCATGGAAGAGAAGAGGGGAATGTATGAGAGTATAGTTATACTAATGTTAGGTTAAAAAGGGGATAAGAAAAGCTAAACAGGGCTATGAAATTAAAGTTGCTAGGGATTTGAAAACTAATTCAACAATTTTTTTTCCAGTTTTATAGAACAAAAGTTAGAGAAAAGATAGGTCCCCTGAAAAATAACTCTGGGCATCTTACTGTCAGGGAGAATGAAATGTCCTCGAGTTTTAATAATTATTTTCTCTCGGCTTTCACACAGGAAGACACTAATAATACCTCAATAATTAGCTTTTATAGTGGGCCTGAAGAAGATAAATTATGTAATATCACTGTCACTAGGGATATGGTAATCAAACAAGTAGACCGACAAAACAAAATAAATCCCGGGGTCCTGATGAAGTTTTTTTCAAGGGTTCTTAAGGAGTGCAAAATGAAACTGTGTGAACCATTAACTATCTTTTTTAATATATCTCTTCAAACAGGTGTAGTGTCTGTTATGTGGAAGATGACTAATGTTATTCCTATTTTTAAATCAGGGGACAAGTCATTATCGTCAAATTACCGGCCAATAATCCTGACCTCAATTGTAGGTTAATTACTAGAGTCAATTATAGCTGTTATTATAAGAAGTCATCTTGATAAGCATAATCTGATTAATGATACTCAGCATGGATTTACGAGGGGCCGTTCCTGCCTAAGTAATTTATTTTCTTCAGTAAAGCTTTTGAGGCTGCTGGTCACGATAAAAAATTTCATATAGTTTATTCGGATTTTAGTAAGGCTTTTGATAGAGTACCTCACCAGAGACTGTTAAAGAAAGTGGCAGCTCATGGCACTGGGGATAAAGTACTGTCATGGATCGAGTCATGGCTCGCCAACAGGAAGCAGTATGCATAAATGGGGTAAAATCGGAGTGGGGATCTGTAACAAGTGGCGTTCCATAGGGATCAGTTTTAGGCCCATTGTTCTTTTTATAATATATATATATATATATATATATATATATATATATATATATATATATATATATATATATATATATATATATATATATACATATTAATGATCTTGAAGAAGGAATTACTGGTGATATGAGCAAATTCGTTGATGACATGAATATAGGTAAAAGAATCGATTCAAACGTAGATGTCACGGAACTTCAGGAGGATTTAGACAAACTCAATTCGTGGTCAGAAAAGTGGCAGATACAGTTCATTGTAGATAAATGTAAAGTTCTGAAGCTAAATAATGTAGAACTTAGCCATACAGAATGCGAAAAGGACTTGGGGGTTATGGTAAGCAGTAACCTTAAACCAAGAGTCATGCCTAAGCGTACGCAATAAGGCAAATAGATT
Organism: Cherax quadricarinatus; assembly: GCF_038502225.1. Lineage (NCBI taxonomy): Eukaryota > Metazoa > Arthropoda > Malacostraca > Decapoda > Parastacidae > Cherax > Cherax quadricarinatus. The sequence continues at coordinate 21,130,254 of NC_091306.1, read as the reverse complement.
AGTGGGATTTATATCAAGAAGTGTAAGCAACAGAAGTCTAGCGGTTATACTACAGCTTAATACATCATTATTGAGGTCTCACCCGGATTACGCAGCTCAGTTCTGTCTCCATATTACAGAATAGATATAAATTCGTTAGAAAACATTAAGCGACGAATGACAAAATTAATACATAGCATTAGAAATCTTCCGTATGAAGAAAGATTGAAATCCCTTAAATTGCATTCATTTGTAAGTCGAAGAATGAGTGAAGACATGATCGAAGTGTATAAGTGGAAAATGGGTATTAACAAAGGGGATATAAATAAGGTCTTGAGGATATCTCTCCAAGAGAGAACTCGCAATAATGGATTCAAATTAGATAAGTTTAGATTGAGAAAGGATATAGGTAAGTGTAGATGAATGGTTCAGAGAACCGACAAGTTGATAAATTAGACACATGTGCAACACTTGAGTATCTTTATTGAGGAAACGTTTCGCCACACAGTGGCTCAATCAGTCCATACAAAGGAGAATGGTGAAGAACAGGAGGAGTTTGAGGTAATCAGTCCCTCAGCCTTGAGTCAATGTAGTCAGTCCATCAATCTTGAAAAGTATATACCATATAGGAAAGTATTGTTTTGGAAATATGGTGGTTGATGAGTGGAACAGTCTGCCTAGTAAGGATATTGATGCTAACACCTTGGGTAATTTAAAATTTAGACTGAACAAATACATGAGTGAGAGGGGTTGGATTTGAGTGGGACTTGCACAGGAGTAACTAGATTTATC